>NC_090935.1:609423118-609725780 GCF_040938575.1 Ambystoma mexicanum
ATGACCACCGAGCCCTGGTGGGACTGGAAGGTTACCCTCATTAATGAGTTGAAAAACTGTGTCACCACCTTAGATATCTCTGTTGAGAAATACCATTATCTTATGCTTGAAAAAAGTCTTCAAACTGCTCATGTTTCACCTGCAAGTTCTTTGTCCATAACCAGAGTAAACTGTTCTTCTCAAACAGATCTGCCTGTCAAGGAAGCTGATAATTTTGTGCACATTGCAGGGGCCCTTGTTGGGGCTCCCCTCAATGGTCCTAGCTCTGAACTCTCAGCAGCTGTGAAATAGGCTATACCACCTCAGTCTCTCTTAGGTAATAAACATCTACAGATCCCTCGCCCTGTTCTCTCTGAGAACTGGGTAGTGTCTGGGGAAGCACGTTTGGTTGGTCCTGATGAATCCTCGAGTCCTACTAAAAAGCTAACATGCCAACTCCGAAAAATGATTCCATCAAAGCCTTGGTTCTGGACCATAGAAACTTTGTTATCACCAATGTTACAAAACCTGGCCAGAGTGAACCCAGTGACCCTCTTCGAAATAAAGTCCTTGCCTGGCTTCATGCAAGTGCTGTTCGCCGTTTTGACCTGAGGTTTTTGTGCAGGGTAGAACTGGATGACTGGTGTGCCCAGGGGAACAAATGTATTGTCGTGGGGTGTCGTGTCAGTACCCTGCCCAGCTATCTGAGACAATGTAGATATTTACCCAGGGGTCCTTCTAATCTTGGGCTTGTAGTTTGAGCTGGACATGCTGTTCGAAACTTTGATCCATAGTTTTCTTGGTGCCAGTGTATTTCCACCCTGCTCTGTTTTTTTGTTTTGTTTTTTGTTTGTTTGCACTGTTTGTATGTCATGTTTCTTTTGTTGCGCTTTGAGGCCTGTGGGCATAAGGTCCTTTATAAGAATTCTTAATTAATAAATAAATAAATAAATAAAGTTTAATTGAATAGAATTGGCACTGTGCTCGTATGCGCTATCCACACACCACATGCCAGCAAAATGATGGTGGGATTCATTTGCCCATAATCTCATGTTCGCACAATAAATCCCAACCAAATGTATTGTTTATTTTTGAAAAAAAAATGTTTATCAACTTTATTTATAATTTCCAAACAAATTCAAACAATGAAGGATAATAACATAAGAAGAGCAACAATATCAGCTTTAAACCTTCCTATAAACCCATGTCAGTAAATATTTCTCACAATGAGATACATAGAAATGAGTAAGAAACAAGAACCAAATGAGATTCAAATATATAATAAAAACTAACAAGTGTCTTCAGAAAAATAAATAAATAAATAAATATAAAAAACGAAACAAAAACATCTACACAGTAAAATTGACCAAACCCCACGACATATAGACAAAAGGACAAAACAATACAAAAACCAAACACAAAACAAAACAAAACAACCCTCTCATATCTCACTTCCCCCATCCTGTGTTACATTACCATACAAATCAGTGAAAGATTTCCACAAAAAACAATATTCCTTTTCGTTACTCTTTTTTTTTGGCTTGAACTAACTCAAATTCCGATAATACAATCACAACATTAACCCAGTCCTCAATAGTTGGTTTCTTCCTAGATTTCCACACTTTCATGATTTGTTTCACTACTACTACCAATATCTTATCTATCCAACACCCATACAGCCGAGCTTTCAAACAACAACCTCTTTTTGCCAATAACAGAACCTGAAAAGGTTCCCTTGGAAAGGAAATCGACACAATGACATCCAACCTATCCAATACTTCCGTCCAAAAAGTCGACACTCTCGAACAACTCCACAACATGTGAATCAATGACCCTCTCTCACATCCACATCCCCAACAAATTTCCTCTGCAAGTAATCCCAAACCATACATCCACACTGGAGTCCAGTATAACCTTCCCAAAATCTTCTGATGTATAAGACGCAGCTTGAGATCCATCTTACTACTCTGACCAACCTGCCATGCATACTTCCAGATTCCATCACTGATTGTAAAACCTAAATCCAACTCCCACTTCTGTTTCAATGTGTCCCAAGACTGCAATACTGAATCATCCACACTCATGAGTTTCAGATATTGTTACGCTCACCTGGTATCCACGGGAACGCCACCCATCCAGTTGGTCGCTGGTATCCTCTCAATGATTCCCTGGGATGATTCTTGTGGAAGTTCTGCCTGGAAATACAGGAGGACTGTGTTTAGGACTAGCCGACCAAGGTAAGTTTTCCCCCCACATCCCGTGTGACTTCACCCCCTCTGGGCCCTCTTCTCACCTTGTTGTAGAAGTTGGTGTGCTCTCCGTCCTGCTTTCTGGGCAGGGACGCGTTGACTTTCGTGTGCGTGTGCGGTCCAGTTACTTCACTGACGGCGGCCCAAGTAATGTCTTTCAAGTAGGTCTTATTGCTGTTTATGAGTTGTTATTCTTGCATGCCTTTCTCTGTTTGATAATGTCTCTTTTTATCTCCCTTAGGTGTGCAAGCATCCGCGTGGCGAACTGGCTAAGCTGGGCCTCGCCGCTAAACGATGGCGCACAATAAGCGCTATGATGCGGTAAGTAATCACTTTGCGCAGCGCAGCAATGTCTTGTCTTCGCTGACCTGTGTTTTCTCCTTTTTTCGTAGGTCACGGTGTGCTCCAGCGCGTGTGGGCTTCCGGAGCATGCCAGCCGAAAGACGATCAGCCAGGTAAGTCTTTTAAGCAATTCATGGTTGAAATGTCTCTGATACCTCCTTTAATGATGTCCTTTCGTCCTTTTTCAGGTCCTATGGTCCAGGCGAAGCACAGATCCAACAGAGCTACCCAGGAGCTGCGAGCAGTGAAGGATGGAGATTGCCAGGCGAAGCGCAGATCCAACAGAGCTACCCTGGAGCTGCGAGCAGTGAAGGATGGAGATCGCAGGTAAGATGCTGCTGCTAACGATGTTCTTTTGTCTTTCTGCAGGTTCTGATTTCCCAGGCTCATGAGTAAGCTGGACACGGTGAGCGTCACATTGCTAGCTGCAAAGTAACGCAAAGTGTGTTGTCTTATTTGGGTGTGGTTTAAATAGCCTCTGCAAAGTAGTCCAGGTAAAGTTGTCCCTAGGCCACCACACCCAAAACACTATACCGCATAGCTTGGTTCTTAGGAATCAAGCTATGTGGATGCCTCCATGTTGGATGAAAGCCTAAATAAAGTCATCCCCTGAGCAGATGGCTTTCACAGTGCATGAGCTTGGTGCCAAAGGCGCCAGGACTGGCCCCAAGAGGGCCTGAGACGTGGATGCCAGGCCTTATTTGAGATCCGAGTCCTGATTCCACCTGGTCAATGAGCTTGCCAGTGGGGATCAGGGCTGAGGGCTGAGGGTCGTGACAGCACTCCCCCCCCAAGGCCCCTCCCATGGTGTTTCACGGCTGCCGGGTTGATAATTGCCTTGATGGTATAGGGTCCTAAGTATCGTGGATGGAAGGTCCGGGTCCCTTTAATGGGTACAAATTTTGCGGCTAACCAAACCTTGTCTCTCACTTGATAGTCTGGGGCCTTTTTCCGATGTTGGGCGGCGAAATGCTTTTGCTTTTCCTTAGCATGAATAAGATGTTCCATCGCCTTTCTGAAAGCCTGAGTGATGGTTGTGTGGAGAGTCTTTACTGCAGGCATTTCCAAGCTGGCTGGAAGGTCGAGTTCTGAGGTACGTGGATGCCTGCCATACAGGGTGTAAAAAGGTGTTTGTCCTGTGCTAGAATTTACGGAATTGTTGTATGCATACTCGCCTATCCAAAGTAGGTCTTTCCAATCTCTTAATTCATGGTGCAGCATGCACCATAAATACTGTTCGAGGGTCTGATTGGTCCTCTCAGTTTGGCCATCCGTTTGGAGATGGTGACTGGTAGATAACCGGACATCAATCTGCCCCATTTTCTCCAAAAGTTGGATACAAACTGGCTGCCTCGATCAGAAACCAGAACTGGTGGGAAGCCATGTAGCTTAACAATGTCCTCCAGAAACACTTTTGCTAAGGTGAATGCATCTGGGAGGCCTTTGAGAGGAATAAAGTGTGCCATCTTAGAGAATAAGTCCACGACTACAAGAATGGTGTTAAACTCTTGACTGGGAGACAGATCAGTGAGGAAGTCAAGGGAAAGAGTGTGCCATGGAGCGGGAGGAATGTCCAATCGTTGTAGGAGACCCGATGGAGATTTTGTTTTTGTGATTTATTTTGTGCACAGACACTGCAAGACTGAATATACTGGACGATGTCCTTTCACCAGGTAGGCCACCAAAAGTTCTGTTTCACTTTAGCTAAGGTTTTGGCGATCCCAGGGTTTCCTTCGATCATAGAGTCATGATAATCTGAAATAATATGCTGTTGTAATTCCTTCTTGGGTACATATAGCCGGTCTATAGAGAAGGACAATTGATCCTTGATGCAATATTTTTCTCCTTGAGTTTGCCATGCGCGGAAGGCATCAGAGTCCATCGCCTGTTGAATTTCATTTTGTAATTCTGCTTGTGTTAAGGCTATTGTGATACCCAAGAGTTTGTCTTCAGGTATGATGGGTACCGGGTCTGGGATTGTATATACCATTTCATTGATGCCCATACGAGATAAGGCATCAGCCTTTCCATTCTTGACCCCTGGTCGAAACGTGATTACATAGTCATATTTGGCGAAGAAAAGGGCCCACCGCAACTGGCGCGAGGACTGGGCCTTGGCTGTTTTGAGATATTGCAGGATTCGGTGGTCTGTGATAACTGTAATGGTGTGTCTAGCCCCCAGAAGATAGTCTCGCCATGCTTTGAAAGCAGATTTGATGGCCAGGAGTTCTTTGTCCGTGATGGCATAATTCATCTCCAGAGGTGAGAACCTTTTTGACCAGAAGGCCACAGGATGCAGTTGGCCAGTTTATGGGTCCCTATGTGAAAGGACAGCTCCCATTGCCATACTGGAAGCATCAGTTTCCACAACATAAGGGAGGTCTGGACGAGGATGTCGCAGGATTGGGGTGGATGTAAATTTTCGTTTCAGTTCCTGGAAAGCTTTTTCCACTTCTTCGGTCCAAGCAAACCTTTTATTGTTTTTTCGTTGCAGTACAGTGATCGGGTGCACAACCTGAGAGAAGTCTGGGATAAACCGGCCGTAGAAGTTCACAAAGCCCAGCATGCTCTGTATCCCTTTTAGAGACGTTGGTGATGGGAATTTTAGAAAGGCGTCTGCTTTGTGTTCGTCCATTCTGATGCCTCCTGGCGTAAGGATGAAACCCAGAAACTCTACTTCGGTGACGTGAAAAAAGCATTTCTCGAGCTTTGCATATAAACGATGTTGACAGAGCTTGGTGAGGACTGAACGAACGTGCCTGATATGATCTTGTTTCGAGGCTGAGTACACTAAGATGTCGTCTATGAACACTAAGGCGCAAACGTCAATCAATTCTCTCAAGACTTCATTCATGAAATATTGAAATGCTGTGGGAGCGTTACACAACCCGAAAGGCATGACTTCATATTCGTACAAGCCATATTTGGTACAGAAAGCGGTTTTCCACTCATCTCCGCTTCTGACTTTGACCAGGTGGTACGCACCTCGAAGGTCCAATTTGGTATAAATCTGGGCATCTTTGACTTGGTCCAGCATTTCAGGGATAAGTAGCAAAGGGTAGCGGTTCTTCACAGTGATCTGGTTTATTGCGCAGTAATCAATACGGGTTCCCCAGTCCCCTTCTTTCTTCCGTACAAAGAACAAAGGACTGGCTGCCGGGGACTTTGGTGGGCGGATAAATCGGTTTGCAAGGTACTGGTCTAAATAGGATTTTGAATGAAGGTTTTCTGGTTCAGTGAGAGCGTAGATCCTGCCGCAAGGGATTTGTGCACCAGGAACAAAGTCAATCTGCAAGTCATATGGCCTGTGCAGCGCCAATGTGTTAGCCTGGTTATTTTGGAATACATCCTGAAAATCGTGGTATTCATGTGGCAAGGTATTAGTTACTCCTAGGGTAGATAATGCTGTTTTGGGAGTCTTGGAGATACAGAAATCGGGTTTCGGCTTTGCATAATAGCAGGCCAGAGGGCAGTCGCCGGGGAAGCTTAATTTCCGTACCCGCAAGTCTATCAAAGGGTTGTGAGCAACTAACCATGGCATCCCTAGTATTAACCGGAACTGAGGTGCCTTAATGAGATCGAACGAAATACACTCCCGATGTCCATCCTGGCACAGCAGGGTTACTCCAGCTGTGCACTGGGTTACTGGTCCGGAGGCGATTTCTGTCCCATCCACAGTAGTTACCTTGTCCCTGGTTGACTTGGAACATAAAGGAAGCCCCATCTCTGCTGCCAGCTCTTGATCAATATAATTGCCAACTACTCTGCTATCGATGTACGCTTCTACAGCATGCATCTTTGACGACTGTTGGTGGTTTATTAAGATCACTGGTATTGCAAAGTGCGAGGTCGGTGGCTCTCTCCCCTCACTCGACAAACTGACCTCTATGGTTGCCGAGCTTGGTAGTTTTCCGATTCCTTAACTTCCTCCTTTTCTGTGGCCCCGACTGTCCTCCTTGGGGGTTTTACTGGGCGGTCCTTCAGGAAATGTCCTGGTTTTCCACAATACAAACAAAGTTGTTGCTGTCTTCTTTCATCCCACTCTTGTTTTGTTAATGGAGGTCGTATCCCTCCGTTCTGCATGGGTTCTACAGCGTTTTCTGGCACCCGTGGTGCGTTGTCCCTTGATTGAACATAAACCACGCGAGAGTCTGTTTTGGACCGGTCTGATTTTCAGACCTGCAACCGGTGATTTAGCTGCACGACTAGATTTATGAATTTGGTACAGTCTCTGGGGGGATCAACTACCTAGGCTAAGACGTCCTTTAATTCGCTTCGCAAGCCTTGTTGGAATAATGTGGTTCTTTTGTTTTCTGTCCACCTGGCTTCGGCAACCAGTCTATTAAAAGTAGCAATGTACATCAACAAGTCCTGATTCTCCTGCCGGAGGGATAAGAGTTTGTTGTCAACTGCTTGTTTCTGGGTATGGCAAGCAAAAAGTTTTTCCATTTCTCTCTGGAACCATCGATAGTACTGTAACAGTGGATCATCATGGGTTACCAATGGCACCGACCAATCCGCTGTGCTTACACTCAAGTATGATGAGACAAAAGCTACCCCAGCTTGGTCGTTTGGAAATGCTCCAGGGCGACAAAGGAAATGAAGGCAACACTGATTTATGAATGCTGCATACTTCCGTGGGTCGCCTGAAAACCTTTCTGGTGGTGCCAGGGGAACTGTTCCAGGTAACGTAATCTGTACTGGAGTAGGCGTAAAAGATGAGGAGGTGGGATTTTGCATCGATGGATTTCCCCCAGGCAGAGGAGTCTGTCCTGCCTGAGATTGCAAGAACTGTCTACCGATCTCCTCGGTGCGATCTTTGGTCACTATTAGGTCTCTTCGGAGTGCATTAGTCTCTTGTCGGGCAGAATGAACCTCGGCACGAAGGTCCCCCAACAATTGGGCCAATTGGTCAATTTCCGATGTCTCCATGGTGCCCAGGTGGATTAGTTATAGTAGGCTTTGCGTTCTGTTACGCTCACCTGGTATCCACGGGGACGCCACACAGCCAGTTGGTCGCTGGTATCCTCTCCATGATTCCCTGGGATGATTCTTGTGGAAGTTCTGCCTGGAAATACAGGAGGACTGTGTTTATAACTGGCCGACCAAGGTAAGTTTTCCCTCCACCTCCCGTGTGACTTCAGCCCCTCTGGGCCCTCTTCTCACCTTGTTGTAGAAGTTTGCGTGTTCTCCGTCCTGCTTTCAAGGCAGGGGCGCGTTGACGTTCATGGGCATGTGCGGTCCAGTTACTTCACTGACGGCGGCCCAAGTAATGTCTTTCAGGTAGGTCTTATTGCTGTTTATGAGGTGTTATTCTTGCATGCCTTTCTCTGTTTGATAATGTCTGTTTTTTCACCCTTAGGTGTGCGGAGCGTCCACGTGGCGAACTGGCTAAACTGGGCCTTGCCGGTAAGCGATGGCGCACAATAAGCGCTATGATGAGGTAAGTAAGCGCTTTGCGCAGCGCAGCAATGTCTTGTCTTTGCTGACCTGTGTTTTCTCCTTTTTTCGTAGGTCGCGGTGTGCTCCCAGCGCGTGTGGGTTTCCGGAGCGATGTCGGCCGAAAGGCGATCAGCCAGGTAAGTCTTTTAAGCAATTTGTGGTTGAAATGTCTTGGATAACTCCTTTAATGATGTCTTTTCTTCCTTTTTCAGGTTCTTTGGTCTGGGCGAAGCGCAGATCCAACGGAGCTGCCCTGGAGCTGCGAGCAGTGAAGGATGGAGATCGCAGGTAAGATGCTGCTGCTAACAATGTTCTTTTGTCTTTCTGCAGGTTCTGATTTCCCAGGCTCGTGAGTAAACTGGACACTGTGAGCGTCACGTTGTTAGCTGCAAAGTAACACGAAGCGTGTTGTCTTGTTCGGGTGTGGTTTAAATAGCCTCTGCAAAGTAGGCCAGCTAAAGTAGTCCCTAGGCCACCACACCCAAAACACTATACCGCATAGCTTGGTTCTTAGGAATCAAACTATGTGGATGCCTCCATGTTGGATGAAAGCCTAAATAAAGTAGTTCCCTGAGCAGATGTCTTTCATTGTGTATGAGCCTGGTGCCAAAGGCGCCAGGACTGGCCCCAAGAGGGCCTGAGGCATGGATGCCAGGCCTTATTTGAGATCTGAGTCCTGATTCCACCTGGCCAATGAGCTTGCCAGTGGGGATCAGGGCTGAGGGTCGTGACAGATATGTGGATACATTATGTGGCAATAAGTGGAACACAGTCCAACTCGCCGGTTCTTTTTCCAGTTGTGAATTCATCATACCAAATATTTGGGTCAGAAGCTGTTCAAGATCCCTATATCTATTCTTTTCTACTCAAATGATACTCACTTTGAAGTTCCTCAAAAGACTTCAAGACCCCATCTCGCAACAAATCTCCCAAAGTCAACAACCCCTTAGAAATCCAACTTCGCCAACACAATACTCTATTACATAATTGCAATGCTGGGTTATACCAAATTGAAGAAGCATGATTCAGAAATACATTACCCTTAAAGATAAGTACCCACCATGTCATCAAGTCTTTAGACACTTTAATAGTTGGCAATTTAGTAGAGCCTCTAGGTAGCGTCCCCACTGAGAAAATATTTTCCAACTTGAAGGGCATTAAAGCATTTCTCTCTATAGTCAACCAAATTGGCTCCTCGACAGTCTCTGATTTCACATATTGGGAAGACTTTTTCAAAACAAAACCCCTATAATGTTTCCCCAAATGTGGATATCCAAAACCCCCTTCCATAGTTTCCCTCTGCAAAATATACTTTGGAATCCTAGGAGCTTTTTTTTCAGCCCAAAGAAAATCCTGGAATACCCGATCAATGTTCTTAAGTAATTTCTTTGAAAAACTCAGAGGGATTGACTGCATAACATATAAAACTTTAGGCAGAAGTGACATTTTAATAGTATTAAGCTTAGCCCAGATCCCAAAGTCTAATCTGGACCACTTCCTAGTATCTCTCCTAAGTGTATCCAACAGTTTAGTTACATTAAATTGAACCATCTTCCGCACATCTTTGATCAGAAAAACCCCCAAATATTTCACACTGTTCTCAGACCATGTACACTTCCATTCCACAAAATCTTCCCTTCTAACCGCAGACGAGAGCGGGAAGACTTCAGTTTTGTCCCAATTAATTCTATAACCCGAAAACTTACCAACTTTCTCAAGAATCTTCTTAAGAACCATACTCCCCTTGCCAGGGTCTGAGAGCACCACCAATATATCATCCGCATAAGAGGGCGTTTTAATTTCCTTAGTCCCGAATGTCAAACCACATATTCTCTGTTCATTACGAATTAGTGCTACCAAGGACTCAAGAGCAATATTAAATTTAAAAGATGACAAAGGACATCGTTGTCTAGTACCTCTATGAAGAGTGAAAGTTTCTGACATAACATTGTTGACCCAAACTCGTGCTGTAGCTGAATTCTGAAGATTATGAACCCTCTCTCTGAATCTCACCCCAAAACCCATTTTCTCCATAGTAAAGTCCACAAAATTCCAGTTTACCCTATCAAATGCCTTTTCAGCATCCATAAAGACCAAGGCAGTGTTAGCATTCCCATTACCATGAAGACTTATAATATCTATTAATGTTCAGATGTTATCATAACCTGATTAACCCTTATAAACCCTACCTGAGACTCATGAATAACAGCTCCAAAACATCTACCTAATCTATTTGCTAATATTTTTGTAAAAAGTTTAAAATCAACATTTAACAAAGAGATAAGCCTATAATTCTTACATTGTTTACTATCTCTCCCTACTTTAGGAATTACAGAAATCATGGCTTCAGTCATCAACTGACACAAAAGTTTCCCTTCTAAGAAAGAATTAAACAAAGCACACAACTTTGGAGCTAGAAAAGTATCAAACTTCTTATAAAACTCAATGGGCAACCCATCTAATCCCGCAGACTTTCCCAACTGCATTTGTCCAATCGCTAAAAGAACCTCATTTATTTATTTTACATTTATATCAACGTGTATGCTCGCCTCCAATCCCACTTTATCATCAACATACAATTTCTTAATAGGAATATTCTCAAATAGATTTTCCAAATCTACCTTGGCTATTGATACATCTTCCGTATATAACGTTTTGTAGTAGTCCCTGAAACTAGAACAAATATCCTTATTCTTCCACGATAGTTGTTCGTTATCATCATTAATCCCTTTGATAAAAGTCTCATTATGCATGCCCCTCAATCTATTCGCCAGCAATCTACCACTCCTATCACCAGCCTCCCAATATTTGTGTTTCGAATAAAAAAGACCCCTCTCCACCAATACTTTATTTGCATTGTTTAATCGCTCCCGAATCTAATTCATTTCAGTTCTATCCTCCATCCTTCCACTCCGGGCATACCTTTGCTGCAATCCAGACAATTGTGATTCCAATACATTAAGATCTTTCAAAGATTTTTTCCAAAGACGGGAAGTCCAATCAATCAGAAAACCCCTGATTGTAGCTTTAAAACTATCCCACACTATCCCTTCATCAGCAGATCCCTCATTCAGTTCAAAGAAATCAGTCATGCGTGACAGTAAATCCACCAACACCTCTTTCTCCTCCAAAATTCCTGTTTTCAATCTCCATTTCCTAAAAGACTGAACCTCCACATCCATCCGTAAACAAAGATCTACCGAAGCATGATCAGAAATTCCTCATCCTCTTATATTAACTTCACAAGTTTTATCCAATAAGGCCTTATTGACAAAGTTATAATCCAGCCTGGTGAATGAATCATGCACTGGAGAAAAGAATGTAAACTGTTTCTTCAATGGATGCAATTCCCTCCATATATCAATGAAATCAAATTTATCAAGAAAATGATCAAATTCCCTACAAATATTCATATTAGTATACCTACATGTACTGATCCTATCTAGCTTGAAATCCCGAACACAATTGAAATCACCCCCAGAATTATTGTTTCACCTTTCATTCGATTCAACATCTCCGAAATGTTTTCAAAAAAATATTTACCAGAAACGCAAGGACCATACATACAACCTAATGTAATCATCTCACCCCTATAAATTATATCAGCAAAAATCATTTGCCCTTCTGAATCCATCGCCACTCTCTCCACTTTATACTGCAGACCTTTCCTGAACAAAATACTCACTCCCCTAGAATTAGAAGAGAAACAATTCAACAACTCCTTCGAATATTTGGAGTTGACCAGCCATTGTGTGGTTTCATCAGTCAAGTGTGTTTCCTGCAGAAAAACAATGTCAGCCCTAGATCTCCATAATCGTGCCATAACCTTCCTCCTCTTCTTTGGACATTTCAATCCATTTACATTCCAAGTCGTAACGATCAGGTTACCTACATCCATCTCACTAATCCCAAACAAATATTATTAAACCCTTTCTTCCTTTACTCCAATATGAGAAGTCAGACAAACTCCATTTCCTTCCCATCCATTGATGTAGCAGAACTTTATTCAAAGAATGGTAAACTAAACAAGATATCCGGACAAACCAGTCATTAGCAACAAATACAAATACAACAAATCCACAAGACACAACACAAAAAACACAAACCCCCAAGTAATAATGAGCAATAAAAAAATTCTGCAATAAGCAGTGTCCCAAACTTATTCCATCAAGGTTGCACCTGCCCAGAAACAATAAAAAATTGAATAACATAAATTCTCCCGTATTCCATAACAAGAATGATCAATAAACTAAAATGACTAATGTATTCCTGTTCAAATTCACACAAACCATACCTAAGCATATTATATCCCCAGAAAACATCATATAATATGCAAAATAATACATATTTGCGTAAACATTCCTATTTTCAGACAAGAAGTCTATAACCATATGAGAAGTAGACTACAGGTCAGTTCCATAACCTCAACCCAGGAATCCCATCATTGCCTGCCCATTTCCACGCTTTGAGTCAAATCGCACAAAATTCATATATCCACTACAAGGTCAAGGCTATTCAACAAATGAGACCATAGTACATGAATAATCACGCCACCAAAAACCCCTTCCCGTGTATAATTCCAGTCAGTAACAAACACAATAGAATAATCTAAGTAGGAATCCACAGCTCAGGAATAATCAGATCCTAAAAAATACATAGAGCAATCAAATAGAATACCAAAATTCCCCTCAGAATTTAGATCCAATCAGTAGACCCTTTGCCACAAACCACACTTCCTCTTTGTATGACCCAAGTCCATTAGACAACCAGCACAAAGTCAAACATCAACACAGAAACCTCAGGCACTTACACAACTGGTCAAAATGAACATAAATGACTCCTCATAACAGCATAAATCATATATAGTGATGATAACATAAAACGGAACAACTTGTTATAGAGCAGATCATGGGTGGAACATAGTTGATACTACAAAATATAAGTGATAAGCGGCATTTAACAAATATGAAACCAGAGCATAAACCATAATGTAAGTTCTATTACAGCAGGACCAGGCCGAATGATTTGCAGGTGTACATCTCCCAGTCCTTTATGCCCTGGCCTGGCATAAGTCACTATAGTCATGAAGGTGCGCTCTCACCTCCACAGTACCTAGCTTGAAAGACACAGGCGAGGTGGTCGTAGACGGTGTTTTCACAGTTAGAATTGCACAATTTGCACAGTTGAAAGCGCACGTTTGGATGTCCACAATAGCCAAGCCAATGGCCCACACAGTCCGAAGGAGCCAAATACTTTCCTACCAAATCGTTCTTTGATCTTCTTAGAACCTCTAGAACCCTTGGTATAGATTCCAGATGCCATATCATTCACCTGTTGGCTCTTGTTTATTCCAAGCCTTCTGTAGCATAACACAGCCTGCCATTGGGTGTTCAGTCGTTGTGCACAAGTGGATGGAGACAATGATCTTCGTTTGCACCCCGAATGATTACTGACAGTGAACCATGAGGCACAACAAGAGATCACTCAGTGAGGTCCCATGAACCGAAAAACTCCAACCAGGGCATGGGAGAGTGGAGGCTGAATCAAATTAAATTGTATGCCCCATAGTGCATAAACATGTTCCCCAATGATCAATTATGATCACATCCACAATCTCCACGCGTGTTCTCATAGAAGTGCATTACAAAATAGAATATATGAGCAGTAGCCACTCAAAGTAGATTTTGCCCTGAAGCTAAACCTTTACTGCTTTATAATATGAGGTAACCCATGACAGAATCTGGAAAAATGCAGCATGAATCCACAGCAGTAAGTGTTGCATAGCCTCATGAAAACTAATCTCCTGTCAATAACTGAGACACGCAATCAAGAACATTAGGCAAGTCAGAGTTCTAAACTGCAAAAGAAAAACATTACCACTTCAGGTACTCCGAACACTCCAGTTGTGCAAACACCAATCACCATTCAAGAACCTTTACATTTTGTCATTTTAGCCTATTAGGTCCAGGGAAGACCATAGCGCACAGAATGTAATTCTACTGGCTGAAAGGGATCGCGGTTTACATACATTTTCTCCCAATTGGAGCCTCTGCATTCCTTCATTTTACACATGGGATTAAGTTGTCACTCACTGGTAACAGTCTGTGCTTTTGAAATAATTAACCCATGGACGTGAGGCTACCTGGCGATATAAAGGGAATCAGACTAGGGAAGAGCATTATCAAATAGGCTATCTTATGTTGGGGTTTTCTGTGTATGTTAGGCGTGCTGTGTTATGTTACGATATGTTGTGCTAAGGTATAAAATCCCACGTGATTCATGTGCCCCCTCAAGCACCCTTAGGCCATGGAGTGCCACTCATCGGAATGAGGGTTTAATGGCCTCGTGCAATAAAGAGCACATATTATGGCAGGACAATCAAGAAGAGGGGGCCAAGTGCTGTCTCGGCTCCTCTATGTGGGCGTTGTTGGTTGATTTCTTAAGTAAATACTGTTGCAAGCGACATGTGAACGTGACAAACATACAAACAAGTGGTGCGTTAATGCCAAGTTAGAGTCATTTTTTAACCAAGTGGCGCGATTCCACTCCCGGATTTCCCTTTTAACCAAATGGGCGTTTGATTTTAGACAAGTCACTCAATGCTACAGGCGAGTATGTCGGTCCTGAATTCCTATAAGGAATCATTGTAGACTCCGCCCACTCCCGCCCTTAAGTTGCATATGAACTGGATAGGCGCGAGCTGTAAGCGATAGGCTTAAGTCCCACCGGGACACTGCACACCCCTCAGCCGGGTTGTATCTAGAAGGCTGGTCAATTTGTGGCCACTCCCTTATTCAATATCCATTGATTTTGATGTGCTGCTGTGGGGACGTTTACTCCACTCCCATTATACATCTCCGGCCTTTCTTTGGCACAGGGTAAAGTAAGGTTTAAGAGCAAAAGCTGCCAGAATAAATCAAGCGCAATCTTGAACACGTGTGCCGTCTTCTTAGCTAGACCAAAGGCTCGGTGTGTTGACTGCACATTCATGCAAAGCAGAGCCACCTTGCCTGTTTCTGGCACAAAGTGACATATGTTGACACCGTGAATAGACTGCCCTGAACCGTGTTCCCCCAATACATAGGTGATATGGCACGCGAAGCAATATGTATATATATTTTAAAATGTATTGTTAATGTATTGCAAAAAGCCTTGCCATCCATCTGCATTCCTTCTCACGGCAACTTTTTCCCATGGATTAAATAAAGCAGCAATTCCACCAGTCACTTGCCTGCGCTGAAGAAGGAGTGGATATCAGTAGAGCCTAACTCAATCTTTCACCAATCTATGCATACATTAACGGTGATCCATTGTTAAGCCCGGCATCCTGCATGTTTCCATAATCGAGTCAAATAAAAAAAACACCTCGCTGAAAAGTGTTAACATGGGGGGGGGCAGGGAGAGCAGTTTCGGGAGGGGAAAGTACAGTGCTGCTTTTAGAGCTAGGGAGGCACCAGCAGTGCTTGCTGCAGCTGGGCAGGTGACCATCACCATGAAAGCGGCTGGGTGAAGAGCAGTGGGCGAGAGGTGGCAGCAGCAGCCAGAGGAGGGGTGAAAATGTAAATGGCCATGCCACGAGAAGTCTTTGTTCTGCACAAAACCACTCAACACAAGTGGTATAGAAGTGTCTCTGCAAGGGAGAGGGTTGGTGGAAGCATGGTGCAATATGTAACAAGGTGTTGTGGCGGGGGACATTGCAATAGTCTAGGTGAATAGTAAGTAAGGCTCTGAGTACAACTTTACACCTGCACAGTGACATGGACGTGGGACATGAACGCCTACTAAAGAAAATTCAACGTATCCATAATGCGCGCACAGACCTCTCCTCAAACAACCACGAAGGGACCACATCACCCCAGCGCTACAAATTTACAACGAATCACGTTCAAAACAATGTGCATAACGCGCAGAGCAATCCATGGCCAAAGAGCAGAATTCCCACAAAGGAAAATAACCATTTACCTATCGTCAAGACCACTCAGATCAAGCAACGCCATTAGCCTAGAACCAAAACCATATACAAGAAACAAACTGGGGCTGGGGGCTCATCATTCTCCCAACCTGGCAGCAAAAACTTGTAACAGCCGCCCTAAAGAAACACACAATAGGAAGGATCACCTAAAAATTCAGAAAACTACATATAACTTGGCTATTCGCCTCGGAATCAGAAGGAAATGACTAGGAAAGACAAAGACACCAAACACACTGCAGCAACCATACATAGACGAAAGAAGCCAAGGAGGGTGCACAGAAAAGACCCCATAAAGACCTATCCCAACAATACTCCCTCCTTAGACATCACCCAAGGGACAGGCAATATAGCTACAGATGGGAAGCATCACCCTACATGGCACCCTGGAGGCCTTAGAAGGCCTGGTGTTAGGAGGGTGGGGATCCGGCCCAAGGAGCTCTGGGAGGCAAGGATGGACACACACTAGGGCAACCTAAGAGCAACCCTTCAACATATCCTTCTTCTCCCAAGGTTGGGGGGAGGCCTTCATCAGCTCATGCCCACAGACCGCTAGACAGTAGCAGGGGAAAGCTACCACCATGCACAGAACCCAGTGAATGAACCACCACAAAATGTCCAAAACACAGCAGGACAGAGACGCTGAGCACAGTTCTCCGAAGCAACGAGGTAAGAAAAAGCCCCACTAACCCACCCCTAAAACATCAAGTTACACATACAACTCTTAAACATTAAACAAACGCAACCTCCTCTCTGTGCAGCAATCCACATGCACTTCTCCACATTGCAACAACAAAACAAACCACACATAGTCCCGCCCAACTGCACATGGGAGTCTACCGAGCCGGAAATCATACCCAAGCTCAGCGAACGGTACAAACCGAACTAAAACTGTCAACAGAACATCACTACTCTTGCTCTAGCTCTTTCCGCTATGCCCTACTAACCCACCCCACACTCTTTGCTTTCAGATCCGTCAGAGTGCCAGTGGACCACTCCGGTGGTGATAGTGTGCAGTATAAATGATCTTTAACATTAACATTAAAATGAATGGATAAATCCTCTATATAGAATGGGGAAAATGGTCTAAAAAAGTAGAGTAATGGTAAACATTCTTATCCCTTACGAGTCTCCACTTTGACCAGTCTGTCAGGCTCACTCTGGCCACACTGAACTGTCTCCACATGCAGCAGAGAAGGAGCAGTGATTCCCACACATTGATGGAGTTCAATATCTGACTTCTGCCATCATAACTGGATCCAGGATGCGAATCCAGGGTGATGCCTGCCCTGCACGCATACACACAAGAGACCCAATGCAGAAGTGGTAGATTTGGAAGGATTGCACCTGTTATTTGCAGGAGCATCAAATCATGCAAGCGCTTTTAAAATCATGCAACCCTGCAGGACTCTGCCATGCCTTGCAGCATAAAGTATTTCCGCATGGTTATGGCCTTCTTGCACCTGTGCCTTAAGGCATGGAATAGATTATAAAATGACATCATATGGAACACAGATGTAATATGTTTTTACAATCCCACGTGAAGTTTAAAGCATTTCCACTTTCCATTCATAGAATGCATGCAGTGCTCATTTAAAAATATGTTTTCATTATTTTCAGAAACGAATTATCTGAATGGATCAAAGTTAAAAACAATGATTTATGACACATATAGAAAGACCTGTTTAATTTCTCCACTCTCTTCGGGACCAGCAACACAGGCATTGCCCCAGGTTTAGAAGAGCCGTCATTTGAGTGGCTCAAGATGGCTCAAGATGGATTAAACATAATATGGAGATGTGTTAGAATTTTTCACTACAGCAAACTACTGTAGCTTAAATGTATGAGGTCAGGACTACCCCCCTGTACTAAATGTCATTTGAGTGGAATGCGCATGGTATGTGCAATCAGATAGCAGCAGTCCGTTGTAGTGCATGTAAGTGTGATGCTCACCCTCTGAACCGAGTGTGCTGCAAATGATGTATTATTTTCTTGATACTGGAAATCTCACAATTTCATTTCGTGCCTTTTATAAACGTAAGCTCAGGAAATCACTGTACATGTTTATTTACGGGGCAAGACCGCCATTATATGTGCACCTATTACACCTCTTCAGCCAACATGTAAATATAAGTAGACACGCACCCATAATTATAGTGCCATAATGATGATAAGATGATAACCTGGGGTGTGAATACCTAAAACCTATTTACTTGTTTCACTAAAGGACAATTATATGACCTTTTATTCTTAGTAGTGTAAGGAATTACATTATTTTTGTAATGCTGCTTAATAGACACACACGTTTCCCAAATTAGAAGGCTTCATGATGCTGAAAAACATTTTAAAAAGTACGGTCATGTAAGTTGGGATTTGGACTGCAAATGCCCTATAGCTGGGAAAAGGGAGAGACATGTATTTGACTCACTGCCTGAACTCACTCTTGATGTATGCGATGGAGGACCACATCCCAGGGTGGCCACTCTGTGTCTGGGCGCAACTAGCACGTGCTCTCTCAAGCCTACTTAGGCCTTGCTGGAACTACTTCATTGAAAATATCTATGGGTGATGTGCTTGTTATATTATGCCAGTAGCCAGTTATTGCACCCAGTCATGTCCTGTCAAGTTATGGCTCAACCACTTAATTCGCCTCTGCTTTTCGGAGCACTAATCCTTTACCCTTATCGGCTGAAATCAATTCAGCACCCAGAGGCTTTATGCATTAAAAGCAAAACTACCAATTTCACCTTTCATTTTTAGGCTGTGTTCCCAGCCAAGGACTGTTCTCAAACATAAATTTTGAAATTAACACTTTCATTTTTGCCGACTGGGAACGGGGGAGAACATATCCCAGAAGGAACTCATTGAAACAGGGTTTGGATTTTTAAAAATGTATACAAAGGCTGTCATTTCCTAAACAACAGAACCATTGCATATTTCACAATCATAGGGAGATGCACATTCTGTACACACTACACCATTATGCGTGATTTGAAAACCATGTATTTATGAATATTAATATTAATCAAAAGCGATATTACATTTTTAACATGTGACATGAGGTTTAAAGCATTTGAACTTTTTCCAAACAGAATGCACACAGAGCACATTTAAAAATGTGTTTTCCTTACTTTCATAACCTGAAAATCAGATTTAATCAAATTTAAAAACATCTTTCATCAAGCATCCAGAAATATTTGTTTGATTATTTGTTCTGTGGATATTTCAGTGTGTTTAATTTCTCGCCTTTCTTCAGGATGAGCAGTGAAGCATGGCATATGCAAAGGCAGACATCTCACAGGCAAAGTCGTTATGCCTACAAAAAGTCGGTGTTCATCAGGTTTAGAATGAGACTATACGTAGAAATTGCCTACATGCTACCAGCGCAAATACCAACCAACAAAAACGGTGTAACACTAAATGGACAAACATCTCTTTCCTTTTTCGGCAGAGATACAAGAAAAAGAAAACTTCATTTCGAATGTTGGAAATGCGTGCAGGCATTCGCTAATATCTCAGGGGGATATGACTGATAGTGTATTGTTGTTGCTTCTTGACAACTGTAACTTGTGCGCATGCCCAAAAGTGTCATTGATTCAAAAAGCAGAATATAGTGAATAAAGCGCCAAAATGACAAAATTACTGAATAAGAGAGTGACACTTATTCATGCTTCAAGACTTGATAGTTTAGTCACAGTTACATGTAGACATGGTACACATCTTCCATTTATTGATTCTTTCAAACATGAATGATTATCTTCTCTATTGTCTCATTGAAAAAATCATCAATCTTGTCAATTTCCTCATTGATAGACATTGGACTGGGTACACACAATTCATTTCTATGTTAAGCTTTTATCTTCAAAAATATCTCTTTAAATCACCTCACTTTCTCAAATGTTTCAGTGTTTGAGGATTAAATAAGTGTCCAGACAATTAATGTCACTGTTTGATTTTGTCCTATGAATCCCTTCTAGGAATAACCTCTACACATGTTTCATCACTTTTTAATGGTGGATCTTCAGGAGAAATTTGTTTTCAATTTTAAATCAAATTCTTTAGGATTTAGTATCTGTCAGAAAAGGAACAAATAAAGAAAAGAAAAATATATGTTGGCACTCTTAAGCAATGTATTCCTTTTCAGTGAAGCATTTTGTGCCTTTAATCATGACTCAAATGACACCTAACATGTCAGAGTCTACAACTTAAATATAAAAATAAATATAAAATTAGAAATGATAGGGTACTCACCAAAAGTAGGATTCATTTTAAATTAAAGACTTTAAAGGGAGCTTTTATAGAAAAGAAACCTTATATGCAATGTATATATTATAGTATTATTGACTTATGAGAACTTAATATTTCCCTTCCAATAAGACAATGTATATAGTAATCTTAATGATAGATCAAAGATATGACCAGAATACATTTTCCGCGTTAAGTCCAGTGAAGCATGTGTCCATGTGTGTGATCCTCTTAGCTTTCTCTTGTCTTAGTCGCAATTCTCTGTTGTCTCCTCTTTTCATCAATTTTACAGTAGTCTAGCCCATACATTTTTTAAATGTTCAATTTGTTGCTCCAAATGTTCCTTCTGTTGGTGTGTAGCCATTGGTTATTTCTCATCACCATTTCTCATGGCTCTCATATGTTCCATCATTCTGATTGTTAATTCTCTGATCATGCTGCCTGTATACCAATTTTGGCAGTGACATTTTATTCCATATACAACATACTTTGTGTTGCAGGTCATGACATTGTTGATTGTTTGCAATCTTCCATTGGGGGAGCAGTATTGTACTTGTGTTATCCATTACTTAAGGACAGAGCTTCCACATTTATAATTTCCTTTTATGGGCGGTAGTTGCCAACAGGAGTGTAAACGTCCTATGGCCCTGGGGTTTTGTGGTTCCATGAAACATTTGCGAATGTTCATTTTTAAAGTTGCAGCTTTCCTAATGGTAATACAGTAGCAGACACTCTTGGTTTTTGTTGCAACAAAGACAACGAGGACAAGTCTAAGGCATTTGGTTTGTCTGTAAAGAGTGATGCTCTGTCCTTCGTTGCAGATTTTTTTCTGTGCTTTCTGTATTGTCAATTTCGATTATCCTCTTTCATTAAATTTCTCCATGCTTGTTTTCAAATTTCAAATGTCCTTATATTTTCTTTATTAAGTTTGAGAGCTCTGGTAGAGAGCAAAAACACGCTTTCTGTAGCCAGACCGGAAAAGAAAAGGATGCAGACTCGGACTGGCATACAGGGCAAACGGGCAATGCCTGAACCGCAAACACAAAATGCTAGTGTGGGCCAGTTTTTTGGGTCAAAGTGGCCCAGTTTTTTGGTCCCCGTGGGCCAGTTTGATAGGTTACTTCGCCATGCGGCTAGTAATTTTGACCAGTGTTACTGAATACATATTCTTTAAAATGCACAATTTGCATCACATATGTACTATTCAAACTTTCTGTCACAAAAGAAAGGAATTGCCATTTGCAACTTTGGGCCACTTTTACATTGGTGCCTGAGAAAATTGTATGCCCCATAAAAGACTGTGACAGGATGCATTATTATTTTAACCTTACACATGATATGATATGATATGATATATGATATGGCATTTATAACGCGCCTATACACAAGGTTTTCAAGGTGCGGCAAGGGTGGGGAGGCAAAGGGGGACAAAACAACGATTTTACTAGGCCTAGTGACATTGAGATCGCGCAAGTGCAGGGCAGAGTGGGCTAAGTGGTGGGGGAGGATGGGCAACAAGTAGTGCAACCACAGGTGGCAATTGCGAGTGATAAAAGTGCAGACAGCAAGTGTCTAATAAGTGCAGGAAAGGGGAATGTAGAGTTACAGATACAGGACACAAGTGTAAGGGTTGGCAGGGGGCAGTGTGGGTGTGCAATTGGACAGGCAGGGACCTGGGCCCGATTTCAGAGGGTGGCCAAGTGGCCAGTGCAGTATCAGACAGGAGATCAGCAGGGGAGAAGAACAGAGAAGGCAGAAGCTAAGAGGAAGGTCTTGAAGTGCTTCCGGAACTGGAGATGGTTCTGCTCAAGTTTCAGAGAGGCAGGGAGGCTGTTCCAGAGGGAGGAGCCAACCGAAGAAAGAGATCTGCTCCTACCTCGTTGCTTGGAGAAGCAACTGACCCTCAAGGTGTTGGAGGTGGAGCAGTGAAGAGTTCGAGTAGGAAGATATTTATGAAGAGAGAGTTGGAGGTATTTCGATCCCAAGCCCCCGAATGCCTTGTGGACAATGCAGAAGGTCTTGAACTTGATCCTTGCTGCCAATGGAGAGATTTCAGGGCTGGAGAGATACGACCCCTGGGCTTGAGGCCAAGGACAAGTGGAGAATGGAGCGTAGAGGCAGGTCGATTTCGAAAGATGCTGTTGCAGTAGTCCAGCCTAGAGAGAACCAGTGCTCTGGAGACAGTGAGCTTCTGGGGGAAGGAGAGGAAAGGAAGAATACCTCTGAGGAGGTGCAGCTGGTAGTTTGACTTCTTAGAGCCATCAGAGATTTGAGAAGGGAAGGAGATTGAGGAGTCGAAAAAATGACCCGAAGGTTCTTAGCCTCACAGGTGGGAGCAGGAAGAGGGCCCAGCATGGGCAGCAGAGAGATAGGAAAGGAAGGTGCAGGTGTGCCAATGAGGAGGATCTCCGTCTTACTGGCAATAAGGCAGAGATCACTGGTGGCACACCACTCCTGGATTGCAGACAGACAATCCAGGATGAGAAAGGGAGAAGAGGCGGCTGAGGGGAGCCCGAAAGCAAGGTGAGTTTAATCCGCATTGAACTGAAAGTTGGTGCAGAGAGCAGCGATGTGGTGGGCAAGAGGTGCCAGGTATTGGTTGGGATGTGCTTTTGGTCATGAATAATAATGATTTTTAGAATATAAAATAGGTGACATCGGTGGATTGAGGATGTCTGCGATTCATTAGACAGACAGGGCAGTAAGATAGTCTCTCTGCCAGGGTTTTCCTCAAAAGTTTTAATTGATTCATTCACAAAAATGTTGATGTATGCATGCATGCATTTTCTATATTGGTATATGTATTTTTATTTTTTAAACATTATTATAAATAGACCCTATTGGTCATTTTTAAGCTTGTAACTGTAGGACCAATGGCCTACGTAATAAATTATGGAATAAATGTTTAATATAACAACAATACCTTCCTCTGTGTGTACTGTATTTTGAGGTGATTTAATAACTCATGGAATAGGGCCCAGCTGTAGTAAAAACTGGGTCATCGAACTATTTGGTAAATGGTTCATCTGGGGGACCCCCCATTGTGTGCAAGCCAGGTATTGGTTGAACAGCCAGGGAGAAAGGTTAGACCCCTGGGGAACACCACAGTTAGAGAGTGAGATAGAGGAGAGGAATAACCCAAGTTGGACCTGGGAGGTTCAGTCAGAAAGGAAAGAGGTCAGCCAGGACAAGAGCTGATCAGTGATACCCAGGTTATCACAGAGACGGTTTAGCAGGATGGCATGGTTGACCGTGTCAAAAGCAGAAGTGAGATCAAGTATGATGATGACAAAGGGGTGGTTGGCATCAAGGTTAGAGAGCAGGTCTTCACGGTCATTCAGGAGAGCAGTTTCCATGCTTCTGGCTGCTCTGAAGTCAGGCTGGTGGTCATGGAGACAAACAACAGATTCGGTGTGAAGATTAGGCTGGGAGATGGCCAGATTTTCCAAGAATTTGCCCAGGAAAGGAGCAATGGAGATCGGGTGATAGTGAGCTGGACAGAAGGGGTTGGCTGAGGGTTTTTTAAGAAGAGGGTTCACAAGAGAGTCCTTCAGGTGTGGACGGCAAGGGTCCAGTGGCAAAAGAGTGGTTGTAAACATTGGTCATTGTTGGAGCAAGGGTGTCAATGTGGTCCTTGATTGTTTTGGATGAACATGGAAAAACCTATTTCGACGAGACTTTCATAAATCAGCTTTGTCTAGAAAGCTTGTTAGGGGTGAAAAGAGGAAAGGCAAAGAAGGGAGGAGGAGAGGTGGCCGCATGGAGGCCAGAGGTAGAGGGGAAAGTAGAAGGACAAGGAGAAGAGGACGGGAGGGTGGAAAGAATGTCCTGGGTTTTAGAGATGAAATGAGAAGCCAAGGCTGTGCAGAGGGCCTGGAGGGTTGACTGGAGAGGTATAGACTGCAGCAGGATTATCCAGCTCCTTGCAGATTTTAAAGAGTTTAGTCGAGTTGTTAGATGCCGCAGAGATGCAGGCTTGGATGTGGGCTATCTGCTTAGCATGGACAGAGAGTCGGTATTGCCTTTGGAGCAGGCGGCAGGCCATTTTGTCACAGGATGCACAGGATGCCAGCCATTCCCTCTCAGCCACCCTACGCTTTTGTTTAAGTTTTGATGAGGACTTAGTAGTACCAAGAGGTGTACTTGGCTTTGGGCTTCAAGCAGATCCTCATGACAGGGACAAGTACATCAAGTGTGTCAGAGATAGAATAATGGAGGTTAAAAAGGGCTGTGTCAGGATGTGAGTCAGCCAGATGTGCAGCAGGGGGAGAGAAAGTCGCGGACAAAGCCTCGACTGACGCACGCTTCATAGGTCGGATGACTGAGAAGGTGGGTGGCAATGTAAGGATTGGCTCGGCCTGAGGGGTAGAGAGAGAGAGATGAGAGGAGAGGAGAAAGTGGTCACTCCAGGAGAGAGGAGTGGTGAGAGGATTAGAGAGGGGTAGGTCTGAGGAGATCAGAACATCCAGAGTGTGCCCTGCAGAGTGAGTCGGGCCCGAGGAAAGAGTGTAGTTAGAAAGAGAGTCGCAGAGGTCGCAAAAGAGTCCAGAGGAGGGACAGGAGGCATCCAGGTGGTTTTTGAGGTCTCTGAGGAGGAGGAGTTGAGTAGTTGAGGCCAGGAGGGAGGAGGAGAGTTCCGCCCACTCGGAAAGGAAGGAAGGTACCTGACCAGGTGGCCGGTAGATAGTGGCCACAGTCAGAGAGAGAGATCCTACAGACCAGGCATTCAAAGGAGGAGTAGGCCTGCATAGGAATGATAGAGGCAGGAATCCACTCAGGGAAGATCAAGGCTACACCCCCACCGGAACATAGTATGTTTGCCACAGCTGTTTCATACGTCCTGTCTATTTAACTGTAGACACTCAATGGACTTGAGACAGACTTTATTTGGGTTGGCCAGAAGAAAGAGCTCCTTTTGGATCTCCTGCTCCTCTGCCTTGGAAACATTCTCACAGCAGCAGGCAAAGATGTAATTTTTTCCACATTGCCTCTATTCGGCAGAGATGCCTGGACAGTTCCCAGAACTGGCAAAGTGGAAAGGGCACCCACATCTGATCCACCTTTAAACTCCCCTGGCCCCACCTCTTTCCAGATCTTCATCCACTGCACCTTTGGCCTTCCCCTCTGCTGACTTGTTGATGGTAACTTTACCTCCTATTTGCCCCCTTTTCCCCACTTCTCTTCTCCCTTCACTGCTGCACATTCTTTCCCAATACCCTTTGTGCCCTTTCCACCTATTTTACACATTGCCTCATGTGGCAACATCTAGCACCTCATCCAAACCTGGATCTGCTTTAGCCCAATTCTCCTCCCTCCTCGTATATACCCTGATTCTCTATCTGAATTGATCCCTTACATGTTCATTATAGGCATCTTCAAAGTTGCACTTGTTGGCAAGTTCTCTCAGGCCAATAACAAAGTGTTCAATGAACTCTCCCTTGGCTTGTTCTTGCATTCCAAAGCAGTACCTCTGGAATACTGGACTGGACTTCTTAAAGTGGAGATTGAACTTTTGTATTACAGTTTCATATGTATTGAGGGACTCCCTCTGCTTAGCTCCTGCCCTGTAGCTGTGCTTCAGGTAACACGCTTAGGCAGGCTCTTCAAGATCCTTCATCTGCCTTCAAAATACAAGCAATGCATGATGATTACCCTCTTCCCGTCTATAAGGTATGTGGAGCCATGAATAGCCAAAACATAGTCTTAGAAATTCTCTTTCCTGTATCACATTTAACATAAGGCTTTGCAGAATCAGGTAAGGAACGAGGAGGCTAGTTACTTGTGACCTCTGTGTAGTTCCAAGTTAGGTCCCAACCCTTGCAATACCTACAAAGTTTAGTTTAGTTTCTTTATTTATACCGCGCGCCGAACCCTGGGTAATTGGGCGCCAGAGACTTAAAGCAAGGTACAACAAATTATAGGCATTTTCAGAGCTATACAAGACAATAATAATAAGTGCAGATGATCGGGTTACACAATGGTCGTAGGAATGACACAGGAAAAATGCAGTACAGGAGAGAGATAATGGTTAGTCAAGCAGTTGAGCAATTCTTGTTAGCAAGCCAGGACTTCGGTTTGGCTCTGAAGGCCCTGAAGGATGATTCCGATCTAAGGTTCAAGGGTATAGTGTTCCATTGTTTGGCTGCTAGGACCGGGAAGCTAGAACCCCCTGCTTTTTTGGGGGTGAATTTGGTGATGGAGAGGCAGTGAGAATTCGTTGTTCTGGTTGGTCTGGCTGATAAGTGACAGAATCCGGCCAGGGAATGTAAGTAATTCCAGAATTACTTTCTGGATTCTATCCATGCAACACTTTCCTGTGGAGGTCATATGTGGCCAAAACAAGAAGAGTGCTCTAGCGCAAGGTTTGGTAAACTTGCATGATTGTCTTCAAGTAAATTGTCTCAAGAATGAAATTCTAATGACCAACAACCATATGGAGGTGCACTTAACTTCCCCATACAAGGTCTATGAAGAAGACACGTGCCAGGGATACCCACAGTTTATGTGGGTGGGTGCACCTACCATGTTGGTAATAATAGGGAAAAATAACTAGTGGCTGGCATTGAGAATGCCTGGGTCAACGACACCCCCCAGGTCTCTTCTAGTTATAAAATAGGACTTGGAAGTAGTGAGGTGGCAGAGTTGATGGCTGTTTATCAAGCCATCTTCACTGCAGTACACCACCAACTCAAAGAACTGGTCATAATCACTTACTCTGATTATGTTAGGAATGGGTTTGTGAATACACTGGAAGAATTGAGGCATATTTTGTGCCAAAAACAAACCCTTAATGCATGGTAAACTGATCCAGTCGATTGATGATCTGGTGGCCTCTAAAGAGAGGGCCATCTATTGGAAGAAAATAAGAGGACATTCCAAAATAGACAGATCAGACTGGGAATGGCCTGGCTGACCAGCTGGCCAAAACCAGAGCTCTGCAGTAGGATTTCATGGATACGGAATCCCTGCCGGGTGAAATCCAAGCCACTGCTGTCACCAAGTCACAAACTCATGCCAACAGTGAACTCTCGACTGCCCAATGGAGTAAAGATACCCCAGATGCAGATTGGATCACTGCACAGAAAGAGGACATGATTATTGGAAAATTCTATGAACACAGTGAAGACCCTGTGAGTTTTCCTCTAACAGAGTCGGGTTATACTGGTAAAGAGGATCTCTGGGTGTTGAAGTTTTCCAAGATATTCCGGAACCAAGACGGTTTGTTGGTACGGACATCCTTATCTGGATGTGACCAGTGGGTGGTTCCTACCTCATTTCCGAAGCCTCATGTTGAACCACGCCCATGATGCACTGCTGGCCATAGGGGATTTCATACAGCATTGGAAACCTTGTGTGAGGTTGTGTACTGGCCACACAATGGCCATGACTTCAACTTTAACATGTATTTAAAGGGGATTTCTTGTGTGATCTCAATTTCAACCGAGTTCACTCACACAAAAAGCTTCCCTACAGAGAAGGGGAATGTCACTGCCTTGGTCAGATTTGCAAGTCTATTTCATTGGGCCTGTGATTTGATCCTCTATAGGAAACAAGTACATGTAGACTGTTAAATGCTTGTTTATGAAGTGGGAAGAATATTTTCCTGTTGCGAATTGCAAGCCAGAGACAGCTGGCAAGCTAATGATCAACCACATGTTCTCTCATTTCGGCCTCCCACAAAGGATTGTGTCAGATCAAGGAAGTCATTTTACCAGTGATGTGATTGCAAAGATGTGGAAGATGCTAGGTGTTAAAAGAAAACTCCACATTGCCTACCACCCAGCCTCGAGTGTCAATAAGCCTGGGTTGCTATTGAACAGAAACACACACTACCGGGAAATACCGGTGTGGAAAAACAAAACACTGTGTGGATATTTAATTTAGTATTGTTTAAGTTGACATTGCTTGTGTGAGTGAGAGTATGGGATGAATGGTGGATCGAATTGGATATCAAAATTGTGATTTATCTTTATAAATCGCATGGTTTTTATATTGTGGTAAATTTTGTAATGCATTTATTTTTTGTATTGAAATAACTTGCTAATTGTATCTTTCCAACCTCACTACCGAGGTCCAATTTTGTATATCATGAGAGACGCAACAAGACAATTTTGAGCATCTTAAAGAAGTTTGTGACAGACTCTGGACCCAGTTGGGACATTTGATTATTGTTGTCCTGATTGCTATTAGGCCTTAAATGACCCTTTAGGAACTGAAGGAATTCTGCTAAAGGGGTAGAAAAAAACCTTCTTTTAAAGACATAAGTCCTCCGGCGATTGGATTAAGGCTAGCCTGCTTTAATGTACCAATCCCTACACCTGGCTGGAGTGGACTTTGCCCTTTTGATGTCAAACCTAAAGTGCTTTGCTCAGAGGAAGTGGAGGAGACAGGAAAGGGAAAGAGAGACAGGAAGAAACAAGATGGTGTAAGGCTTCTCCGAGTGTTAAGAGTACTCCTGGCTATCCTGCTTCCTGGCCCATTCCCTCCTATTGACAACAAAGACCTACTCCCCTTGAATGGGTGTCCCCCTTTGAGAGCTGAGCCCAGGACAGTGGCCTGCTGTGTGGCTGTCTCTGGGGGAGTGTGTTACTGGCCCTCACAAAGAGAATAAAAGAGAGGAGGGGTCCTGAGGGATTCTGTCCTGCCGTGTGGCAGTACCAGCCCGTCTGACCCAAACACGCATTCCCTTCCATAGCAGAGCTGACTCACAGGGGCTGACACATGTGCAAAACTATTTGGGATGTGGTAGCGATGATCATAAGTATCGCCATGCACTATGCCTAATCTCAGGCATAGCTTATTCTGAGTGATTACCTTGCCACCAGCATGGGATACACATGATCATCGTAGGTTTGGAACAGGGGGCATATCTTCAATGCATCTGCTTTACTGCAGTGACTTTGTGGTCGCTACAGTGGTTGAGTGGGCATCTTGTGACCTTTGAACCTTCTCTGCGCCATGAGCAGATCGGGGGCTGCGGATCAGCCTACTGATGAAGCAGGGCACAAGTAAACAAGGCTTTTGGCATAGAGTTGGGACAAAGAGGGATCTGGTTAGCAGAGTACGCCTTTGGAGAAGGAATCACCTGCATCCTTTTATGTACTAATACAAATCTAAAAAGCAAGGGCTTTCCACCCTTGCCAGATGGAAACTGCTTACAGTATCTTTCTGTTGTATTTATTGGAAGCAGCTTTATGAAATAAGCATTGGTAAATGTATCCCAATAGCAGCCTTCTTTGCTCTACTCATCTCCGGTATAAACACAATAGCCTTCCAGAAGCTGATGCTCCTGGCATTCTCCTTGGCATTCTGCCCATTGAGACCAGACCTAAAATTGGTGGCATCACCTTGACACATACACATGTTAGAATATACCAGATAGTGAGTGCTACCCTTAAACTGTCTGTGCCTGAAATACACAGCATATGGCAGTCATTTGGAGCCCTTTAACACAGATTCTTTTTGCCCATGGTAATATGGTGTTTTGTGAGATTTTATGATGGCTGCTGGTGAATAAGGATTTCCAAAGTAGTCCTTCTCTGCAGGCATTGGTGGTAAATCCAACACAGTCATTTTAGTGAGTGTTGCTTGCATTCGCATGGAGCAACACATGACCAGCTAACAGCAGTTTTTCTAATGGGAGAACTCAGGCATCAAGAAGAATGGTGCTAGATGCATGGACGCAAACAAGATAGTTCCATGGATGTTTGTGTATGTGGTTCTGTTGCTCCATTGATTACTTATCTGGCAGGGAAATGTAGGTTCCCATTGGAAGTGGCATGGCCGGTGTTCCTTCAGAGAATTCTAAAACTCACCACCCCTGCGCTAATCCTGACTTTTGAGCTATCTTTGGTAAGGTACCCTACACATGTAGGGTCAATCATGAGCATTTGAAACTTTGTCCACAATGGTGAACCATAGTTTAGCGCCTGTGCTTGTAACACAGATGTCCCTCAAAACTGCCTAAAAGCCTGGGAAATCATTGTACCTAATGACCAACATGCATGCCCTCATGTCATTTTGGCATGGCTGAGTGGCCTCATGGAGACCAGCGGCCATTGAACAAGTTAGGGCTGATTCAGAAGTTGCAGCCAACTAGACTTTGCATCCCATGGTGGCTATGCAAAGAAGACTCTGTGAGCAGGAGCTTTCTATACACCAACTGACCCCTCCTTCTCTCGTTAAAGACAGAGCCCTGACAAGTTACAGTGCTGCCAGCAGCATACAGGCAGCAAGCACTAAGTCAAGAGATACGCTGGCATGCTGTCTGCAGAGACCCATTCTACTTAAGGGTAAGGGAACCCCGTGTGTCCTTAAGGAATATCCTTACACGAACAATGCATAGATGCAGCATGCCTGGTTGCATACCCAGCAGCGCGCATTCACAGAACGCAAGTAAGATAGGATGACACCAGTATGCTTCCCCAAAAGAAAGAACAGTGGTAGACACTAGAAAACACATGGCAAAGTGCCATCGTGCCCGCCAGTGCTATGCAGTGCTGAGGAGTACAGGTTGGTGACCCAGTGACAAGGGGTGCACACAAAGGTCATGAGACTGCTTTAAAAATGTGAAGAGGGCAGTCAGTTAGGGGTACTCGTGACTACTGTCTGAAGTAGCTACCGTTAACACCGTTCTAGGAAGTCAAGTGGCAGGTAAGCCAGCAATCAGATATTGATCCTCATAAATGTTATCTAGATTGTGGTGCCAATTGAGTATCATGATCCATCTAAAACTCCTGATGGCAAAAGGTGTGCTTTCCAATAAAAAAAGGCCTTTAGGCAAATGCCAGACAAACTAAACAGGCAAATCAAGGGATTGTGGAAATGGAGTTCAAGGTCAACACGGTCACAGAAAATCAATGTGCCACTGACAGGGAGTGTGCGTGTTAAGTCGTACATTGGATGCCATTTTGCAGAAGGCTGGTCAAGACTTGACAGCTGCGCATTGCCATAGTATAACAAGAATTGTTTTGCCTCTTTTCTATTAAACATTGGGAAGAGACGTAATTCACTTTAAATGAAATGTCATGTCCATTTTCTGTTTAATGATTGAGACAGTATGAATGCTGCATGGTTTTACTTAGTTCACCATTTAATATTGAATTCAATGGAAACCAAGTGGTCGACTTCAATATCTAAAGGTCTTGTTCTGATAATTGTTTGTAAAATCAGTAAACATAACAATACAGTCACACAATTTGATACCAATAATGCCTAAAATATGTCCGAAATATGTTCTTCAACTAATACATAAGTGGAAATAAGACAAATTCTATGAGTGTCCTAAACATAAGAAGTCTGGCGTGCTTTTCATTCTAGGGTCCTCTTCTGGCCTTCAGATGCTTCCTCAAGATTTAAGCAGTTTTTTTTTAATTATGAGTCAAGGAAATAATGTTTTACGTTATGTATAGATCATACAAATGGAAATATGAAAGAAAAAAGAGAGGAAAAAAGAAGTGTTAAATCACTTGTAATGCTGGCAACAAGCTACTTCCAAAATATAAGTTGCTGAATTGTTCAATACCTGCACTGATCTTTCGTAAAAGTGGTTTGCAAACTCTTTGATATTACTGGTTCATAAACAAGGACTGAGGCAGCTCATCAACAAAGTTATGCATTCCTTAAAAGACTGCTGGGTTTACCAATATGTACCTTGATTGTGGTGGCCATATTGGAGTTGAGACAGGCATGCATTGCTTATCAGGCCCTATTAAAGCCAGTCTTGTTCTGGATTAAGCTATGGACGCGTCTGTAATTGGAGGACTATAAGAGGGCAATGAAGCTAAGCTCCTTCTGGTATACTCTGGAGATTCTGGTTCGAGATAACATGCAGATATCAAAGTCTGGTTATTGGTATTGTGCATTGCAGGACTCATTGCTCAGTAATAATTCAAAAAGTCTTTTATTTACATATCTGGATAATAAACCTACCATTAAGCTGGGACGATACCTTACCTGGATTCCTAGCCCAGTGGGGAGATCCCTGCATATAAAACTGCCCCTGGGAACACTCCATTTTACCCAATTCACTAAGAAATGGACAGCTGAAGCAACTGCCAACTGACCCACGTGTAGTAGTGTGAAGGAGGATGAAATCCATTTCATGTTTTTTGCCCACTTCTGAGGAACCTAAAACGGAAATGGCTTTTGCCTCTTTACAATTTGAATAATATTGATACTGTCCTTGGAGCGGTTGATTTCTGCAAAAAACCCAAATGTGTTTATAGGTTATTTTCAGTATCAAACTATCTTGTGAAAGCCTTGAGATACCAGAAACAAAACAGATTACACCTTACCTGTGAGGTTGGAAAGGTACTAGTGAAACAATTCATCTTCAACAAAATACATATGCATAATTTATAAATGCCACTGTGTGAGATTTGTAGAGGTTGGTTAAGTAATGAATGTGTACTATCTGTTTTTTAGTATTGTTGAAGACATCTTCCACTGGATTTTGCATGTTGGTGAGGTTACACTAATGCCTCACCTTTGTCCTGAAGAAGGTCGGGTGAACATCGGGCACCATTAGAAGCCCCTGACTGACCAAAACATGTGTAGACTTTGTTGGACAAGTTCTTGTGCTGTTTAACATGTTTGACAAACTTATATTTGGAAAGGGGTGTCTATGATCAATTGACTAGTAAATGTGCTGAGAGGGTTTTAAGATATTGACAACTCATTTGATTGTATAATTTGATTATGTTGTGATAGAGTGAGAATGTGTATGTATGGTGGAATTAATTACGCAATGTGAAAAACATTTCTTTTCTGATTTTTTACGGGTTTTTTATTAGTGAATATATAATTATTTTTTAAAATGATGTTTCATTGTAAATAAAAATGTATTTTATTGAAGATAATTTTTTCACTAGTACCTTGCCAACCTCACAGCTAAAGTCCAATCTGTTTTGTTCTTGTATCTCTGCCTGGAGGACCTTTAGCTTAATAGGCACCTGCATTTTTTTAATACGGCCTGGTGATACCAGCAATAGTACTGCAAATAGGGAAACCACAATATTACACTGCCAGTTTTTAGTAAACCTTGTGTATATTTCTTTTAGTATATTATGGAATTTAGTTTTCTAGGTTGCACTGATTTATCTTTTCCTTTGAAGCCAATGCACTTTTAATGCTGCACCTGTGGTGCTAGATTATAATCTGGCGATATTGTCAATACAAAATATTTCTGCTGGGATTTTTCCTGGTGTTTGTCCTTTTTGTAAACACTGTTGCCTTATCGTTGCCTTATTTGTATTTTTATCTATCCTTGTGATCATTTTATTTGTACATGGCTTTTATGGTTCAATGTTAACCAAAATCAAGCATTATATGACGACGGCATTCATAATTTAATGTTTGATGTGTTTGGGATTGTTAAAGTTTCTGGAATGAAAATAGAAATCCCTAGACGTGAAATGTGACAAGTGATCATATCACTCAAATTGGTCGTTTTTAAATGTACAGGATATGGGACCTATTAGTATAATATAGCAGGCGGCAGGCCATTTTGTCACAGGATGCACAGGATGCCAGCCATTCCCTCTCAGCCACCCTACGCTTTTGTTTAAGTTTTGATGAGGACTTAGTAGTACCAAGAGGTGTACTTGGCTTTGGGCTTCAAGCAGATCCTCATGACAGGGACAAGTACATCAAGTGTGTCAGAGATAGAATAATGGAGGTTAAAAAGGGCTGTGTCAGGATGTGAGTCAGCCAGATGTGCAGCAGGGGGAGAGAAAGTCGCGGACAAAGCCTCGACTGACGCACGCTTCATAGGTCGGATGACTGAGAAGGTGGGTGGCAATGTAAGGATTGGCTCGGCCTGAGGGGTAGAGAGAGAGAGATGAGAGGAGAGGAGAAAGTGGTCACTCCAGGAGAGAGGAGTGGTGAGAGGATTAGAGAGGGGTAGGTCTGAGGAGATCAGAACATCCAGAGTGTGCCCTGCAGAGTGAGTCGGGCCCGAGGAAAGAGTGTAGTTAGAAAGAGAGTCGCAGAGGTCGCAAAAGAGTCCAGAGGAGGGACAGGAGGCATCCAGGTGGTTTTTGAGGTCTCTGAGGAGGAGGAGTTGAGTAGTTGAGGCCAGGAGGGAGGAGGAGAGTTCCGCCCACTCGGAAAGGAAGGAAGGTACCTGACCAGGTGGCCGGTAGATAGTGGCCACAGTCAGAGAGAGAGATCCTACAGACCAGGCATTCAAAGGAGGAGTAGGCCTGCATAGGAATGATAGAGGCAGGAATCCACTCAGGGAAGATCAAGGCTACACCCCCACCGGAACATAGTATGTTTGCCACAGCTGTTTCATACGTCCTGTCTATTTAACTGTAGACACTCAATGGACTTGAGACAGACTTTATTTGGGTTGGCCAGAAGAAAGAGCTCCTTTTGGATCTCCTGCTCCTCTGCCTTGGAAACATTCTCACAGCAGCAGGCAAAGATGTAATTTTTTCCACATTGCCTCTATTCGGCAGAGATGCCTGGACAGTTCCCAGAACTGGCAAAGTGGAAAGGGCACCCACATCTGATCCACCTTTAAACTCCCCTGGCCCCACCTCTTTCCAGATCTTCATCCACTGCACCTTTGGCCTTCCCCTCTGCTGACTTGTTGATGGTAACTTTACCTCCTATTTGCCCCCTTTTCCCCACTTCTCTTCTCCCTTCACTGCTGCACATTCTTTCCCAATACCCTTTGTGCCCTTTCCACCTATTTTACACATTGCCTCATGTGGCAACATCTAGCACCTCATCCAAACCTGGATCTCCTTTAGCCCAATTCTCCTCCCTCCTCGTATATACCCTGATTCTCTATCTGAATTGATCCCTTACATGTTCATTATAGGCATCTTCAAAGTTGCACTTGTTGGCAAGTTCTCTCAGGCCAATAACAAAGTGTTCAATGAACTCTCCCTTGGCTTGTTCTTGCATTCCAAAGCAGTACCTCTGGAATACTGGACTGGACTTCTTAAAGTGGAGATTGAACTTTTGTATTACAGTTTCATATGTATTGAGGGACTCCCTCTGCTTAGCTCCTGCCCTGTAGCTGTGCTTCAGGTAACACGCTTAGGCAGGCTCTTCAAGATCCTTCATCTGCCTTCAAAATACAAGCAATGCATGATGATTACCCTCTTCCCGTCTATAAGGTATGTGGAGCCATGAATAGCCAAAACATAGTCTTAGAAATTCTCTTTCCTGTATCACATTTAACATAAGGCTTTGCAGAATCAGGTAAGGAACGAGGAGGCTAGTTACTTGTGACCTCTGTGTAGTTCCAAGTTAGGTCCCAACCCTTGCAATACCTACAAAGTTTAGTTTAGTTTCTTTATTTATACCGCGCGCCGAACCCTGGGTAATTGGGCGCCAGAGACTTAAAGCAAGGTACAACAAATTATAGGCATTTTCAGAGCTATACAAGACAATAATAATAAGTGCAGATGATCGGGTTACACAATGGTCGTAGGAATGACACAGGAAAAATGCAGTACAGGAGAGAGATAATGGTTAGTCAAGCAGTTGAGCAATTCTTGTTAGCAAGCCAGGACTTCGGTTTGGCTCTGAAGGCCCTGAAGGATGATTCCGATCTAAGGTTCAAGGGTATAGTGTTCCATTGTTTGGCTGCTAGGACCGGGAAGCTAGAACCCCCTGCTTTTTTGGGGGTGAATTTGGTGATGGAGAGGCAGTGAGAATTCGTTGTTCTGGTTGGTCTGGCTGATAAGTGACAGAATCCGGCCAGGGAATGTAAGTAATTCCAGAATTACTTTCTGGATTCTATCCATGCAACACTTTCCTGTGGAGGTCATATGTGGCCAAAACAAGAAGAGTGCTCTAGCGCAAGGTTTGGTAAACTTGCATGATTGTCTTCAAGTAAATTGTCTCAAGAATGAAATTCTAATGACCAACAACCATATGGAGGTGCACTTAACTTCCCCATACAAGGTCTATGAAGAAGACACGTGCCAGGGATACCCACAGTTTATGTGGGTGGGTGCACCTACCATGTTGGTAATAATAGGGAAAAATAACTAGTGGCTGGCATTGAGAATGCCTGGGTCAACGACACCCCCCAGGTCTCTTCTAGTTATAAAATAGGACTTGGAAGTAGTGAGGTGGCAGAGTTGATGGCTGTTTATCAAGCCATCTTCACTGCAGTACACCACCAACTCAAAGAACTGGTCATAATCACTTACTCTGATTATGTTAGGAATGGGTTTGTGAATACACTGGAAGAATTGAGGCATATTTTGTGCCAAAAACAAACCCTTAATGCATGGTAAACTGATCCAGTCGATTGATGATCTGGTGGCCTCTAAAGAGAGGGCCATCTATTGGAAGAAAATAAGAGGACATTCCAAAATAGACAGATCAGACTGGGAATGGCCTGGCTGACCAGCTGGCCAAAACCAGAGCTCTGCAGTAGGATTTCATGGATACGGAATCCCTGCCGGGTGAAATCCAAGCCACTGCTGTCACCAAGTCACAAACTCATGCCAACAGTGAACTCTCGACTGCCCAATGGAGTAAAGATACCCCAGATGCAGATTGGATCACTGCACAGAAAGAGGACATGATTATTGGAAAATTCTATGAACACAGTGAAGACCCTGTGAGTTTTCCTCTAACAGAGTCGGGTTATACTGGTAAAGAGGATCTCTGGGTGTTGAAGTTTTCCAAGATATTCCGGAACCAAGACGGTTTGTTGGTACGGACATCCTTATCTGGATGTGACCAGTGGGTGGTTCCTACCTCATTTCCGAAGCCTCATGTTGAACCACGCCCATGATGCACTGCTGGCCATAGGGGATTTCATACAGCATTGGAAACCTTGTGTGAGGTTGTGTACTGGCCACACAATGGCCATGACTTCAACTTTAACATGTATTTAAAGGGGATTTCTTGTGTGATCTCAATTTCAACCGAGTTCACTCACACAAAAAGCTTCCCTACAGAGAAGGGGAATGTCACTGCCTTGGTCAGATTTGCAAGTCTATTTCATTGGGCCTGTGATTTGATCCTCTATAGGAAACAAGTACATGTAGACTGTTAAATGCTTGTTTATGAAGTGGGAAGAATATTTTCCTGTTGCGAATTGCAAGCCAGAGACAGCTGGCAAGCTAATGATCAACCACATGTTCTCTCATTTCGGCCTCCCACAAAGGATTGTGTCAGATCAAGGAAGTCATTTTACCAGTGATGTGATTGCAAAGATGTGGAAGATGCTAGGTGTTAAAAGAAAACTCCACATTGCCTACCACCCAGCCTCGAGTGTCAATAAGCCTGGGTTGCTATTGAACAGAAACACACACTACCGGGAAATACCGGTGTGGAAAAACAAAACACTGTGTGGATATTTAATTTAGTATTGTTTAAGTTGACATTGCTTGTGTGAGTGAGAGTATGGGATGAATGGTGGATCGAATTGGATATCAAAATTGTGATTTATCTTTATAAATCGCATGGTTTTTATATTGTGGTAAATTTTGTAATGCATTTATTTTTTGTATTGAAATAACTTGCTAATTGTATCTTTCCAACCTCACTACCGAGGTCCAATTTTGTATATCATGAGAGACGCAACAAGACAATTTTGAGCATCTTAAAGAAGTTTGTGACAGACTCTGGACCCAGTTGGGACATTTGATTATTGTTGTCCTGATTGCTATTAGGCCTTAAATGACCCTTTAGGAACTGAAGGAATTCTGCTAAAGGGGTAGAAAAAAACCTTCTTTTAAAGACATAAGTCCTCCGGCGATTGGATTAAGGCTAGCCTGCTTTAATGTACCAATCCCTACACCTGGCTGGAGTGGACTTTGCCCTTTTGATGTCAAACCTAAAGTGCTTTGCTCAGAGGAAGTGGAGGAGACAGGAAAGGGAAAGAGAGACAGGAAGAAACAAGATGGTGTAAGGCTTCTCCGAGTGTTAAGAGTACTCCTGGCTATCCTGCTTCCTGGCCCATTCCCTCCTATTGACAACAAAGACCTACTCCCCTTGAATGGGTGTCCCCCTTTGAGAGCTGAGCCCAGGACAGTGGCCTGCTGTGTGGCTGTCTCTGGGGGAGTGTGTTACTGGCCCTCACAAAGAGAATAAAAGAGAGGAGGGGTCCTGAGGGATTCTGTCCTGCCGTGTGGCAGTACCAGCCCGTCTGACCCAAACACGCATTCCCTTCCATAGCAGAGCTGACTCACAGGGGCTGACACATGTGCAAAACTATTTGGGATGTGGTAGCGATGATCATAAGTATCGCCATGCACTATGCCTAATCTCAGGCATAGCTTATTCTGAGTGATTACCTTGCCACCAGCATGGGATACACATGATCATCGTAGGTTTGGAACAGGGGGCATATCTTCAATGCATCTGCTTTACTGCAGTGACTTTGTGGTCGCTACAGTGGTTGAGTGGGCATCTTGTGACCTTTGAACCTTCTCTGCGCCATGAGCAGATCGGGGGCTGCGGATCAGCCTACTGATGAAGCAGGGCACAAGTAAACAAGGCTTTTGGCATAGAGTTGGGACAAAGAGGGATCTGGTTAGCAGAGTACGCCTTTGGAGAAGGAATCACCTGCATCCTTTTATGTACTAATACAAATCTAAAAAGCAAGGGCTTTCCACCCTTGCCAGATGGAAACTGCTTACAGTATCTTTCTGTTGTATTTATTGGAAGCAGCTTTATGAAATAAGCATTGGTAAATGTATCCCAATAGCAGCCTTCTTTGCTCTACTCATCTCCGGTATAAACACAATAGCCTTCCAGAAGCTGATGCTCCTGGCATTCTCCTTGGCATTCTGCCCATTGAGACCAGACCTAAAATTGGTGGCATCACCTTGACACATACACATGTTAGAATATACCAGATAGTGAGTGCTACCCTTAAACTGTCTGTGCCTGAAATACACAGCATATGGCAGTCATTTGGAGCCCTTTAACACAGATTCTTTTTGCCCATGGTAATATGGTGTTTTGTGAGATTTTATGATGGCTGCTGGTGAATAAGGATTTCCAAAGTAGTCCTTCTCTGCAGGCATTGGTGGTAAATCCAACACAGTCATTTTAGTGAGTGTTGCTTGCATTCGCATGGAGCAACACATGACCAGCTAACAGCAGTTTTTCTAATGGGAGAACTCAGGCATCAAGAAGAATGGTGCTAGATGCATGGACGCAAACAAGATAGTTCCATGGATGTTTGTGTATGTGGTTCTGTTGCTCCATTGATTACTTATCTGGCAGGGAAATGTAGGTTCCCATTGGAAGTGGCATGGCCGGTGTTCCTTCAGAGAATTCTAAAACTCACCACCCCTGCGCTAATCCTGACTTTTGAGCTATCTTTGGTAAGGTACCCTACACATGTAGGGTCAATCATGAGCATTTGAAACTTTGTCCACAATGGTGAACCATAGTTTAGCGCCTGTGCTTGTAACACAGATGTCCCTCAAAACTGCCTAAAAGCCTGGGAAATCATTGTACCTAATGACCAACATGCATGCCCTCATGTCATTTTGGCATGGCTGAGTGGCCTCATGGAGACCAGCGGCCATTGAACAAGTTAGGGCTGATTCAGAAGTTGCAGCCAACTAGACTTTGCATCCCATGGTGGCTATGCAAAGAAGACTCTGTGAGCAGGAGCTTTCTATACACCAACTGACCCCTCCTTCTCTCGTTAAAGACAGAGCCCTGACAAGTTACAGTGCTGCCAGCAGCATACAGGCAGCAAGCACTAAGTCAAGAGATACGCTGGCATGCTGTCTGCAGAGACCCATTCTACTTAAGGGTAAGGGAACCCCGTGTGTCCTTAAGGAATATCCTTACACGAACAATGCATAGATGCAGCATGCCTGGTTGCATACCCAGCAGCGCGCATTCACAGAACGCAAGTAAGATAGGATGACACCAGTATGCTTCCCCAAAAGAAAGAACAGTGGTAGACACTAGAAAACACATGGCAAAGTGCCATCGTGCCCGCCAGTGCTATGCAGTGCTGAGGAGTACAGGTTGGTGACCCAGTGACAAGGGGTGCACACAAAGGTCATGAGACTGCTTTAAAAATGTGAAGAGGGCAGTCAGTTAGGGGTACTCGTGACTACTGTCTGAAGTAGCTACCGTTAACACCGTTCTAGGAAGTCAAGTGGCAGGTAAGCCAGCAATCAGATATTGATCCTCATAAATGTTATCTAGATTGTGGTGCCAATTGAGTATCATGATCCATCTAAAACTCCTGATGGCAAAAGGTGTGCTTTCCAATAAAAAAAGGCCTTTAGGCAAATGCCAGACAAACTAAACAGGCAAATCAAGGGATTGTGGAAATGGAGTTCAAGGTCAACACGGTCACAGAAAATCAATGTGCCACTGACAGGGAGTGTGCGTGTTAAGTCGTACATTGGATGCCATTTTGCAGAAGGCTGGTCAAGACTTGACAGCTGCGCATTGCCATAGTATAACAAGAATTGTTTTGCCTCTTTTCTATTAAACATTGGGAAGAGACGTAATTCACTTTAAATGAAATGTCATGTCCATTTTCTGTTTAATGATTGAGACAGTATGAATGCTGCATGGTTTTACTTAGTTCACCATTTAATATTGAATTCAATGGAAACCAAGTGGTCGACTTCAATATCTAAAGGTCTTGTTCTGATAATTGTTTGTAAAATCAGTAAACATAACAATACAGTCACACAATTTGATACCAATAATGCCTAAAATATGTCCGAAATATGTTCTTCAACTAATACATAAGTGGAAATAAGACAAATTCTATGAGTGTCCTAAACATAAGAAGTCTGGCGTGCTTTTCATTCTAGGGTCCTCTTCTGGCCTTCAGATGCTTCCTCAAGATTTAAGCAGTTTTTTTTTAATTATGAGTCAAGGAAATAATGTTTTACGTTATGTATAGATCATACAAATGGAAATATGAAAGAAAAAAGAGAGGAAAAAAGAAGTGTTAAATCACTTGTAATGCTGGCAACAAGCTACTTCCAAAATATAAGTTGCTGAATTGTTCAATACCTGCACTGATCTTTCGTAAAAGTGGTTTGCAAACTCTTTGATATTACTGGTTCATAAACAAGGACTGAGGCAGCTCATCAACAAAGTTATGCATTCCTTAAAAGACTGCTGGGTTTACCAATATGTACCTTGATTGTGGTGGCCATATTGGAGTTGAGACAGGCATGCATTGCTTATCAGGCCCTATTAAAGCCAGTCTTGTTCTGGATTAAGCTATGGACGCGTCTGTAATTGGAGGACTATAAGAGGGCAATGAAGCTAAGCTCCTTCTGGTATACTCTGGAGATTCTGGTTCGAGATAACATGCAGATATCAAAGTCTGGTTATTGGTATTGTGCATTGCAGGACTCATTGCTCAGTAATAATTCAAAAAGTCTTTTATTTACATATCTGGATAATAAACCTACCATTAAGCTGGGACGATACCTTACCTGGATTCCTAGCCCAGTGGGGAGATCCCTGCATATAAAACTGCCCCTGGGAACACTCCATTTTACCCAATTCACTAAGAAATGGACAGCTGAAGCAACTGCCAACTGACCCACGTGTAGTAGTGTGAAGGAGGATGAAATCCATTTCATGTTTTTTGCCCACTTCTGAGGAACCTAAAACGGAAATGGCTTTTGCCTCTTTACAATTTGAATAATATTGATACTGTCCTTGGAGCGGTTGATTTCTGCAAAAAACCCAAATGTGTTTATAGGTTATTTTCAGTATCAAACTATCTTGTGAAAGCCTTGAGATACCAGAAACAAAACAGATTACACCTTACCTGTGAGGTTGGAAAGGTACTAGTGAAACAATTCATCTTCAACAAAATACATATGCATAATTTATAAATGCCACTGTGTGAGATTTGTAGAGGTTGGTTAAGTAATGAATGTGTACTATCTGTTTTTTAGTATTGTTGAAGACATCTTCCACTGGATTTTGCATGTTGGTGAGGTTACACTAATGCCTCACCTTTGTCCTGAAGAAGGTCGGGTGAACATCGGGCACCATTAGAAGCCCCTGACTGACCAAAACATGTGTAGACTTTGTTGGACAAGTTCTTGTGCTGTTTAACATGTTTGACAAACTTATATTTGGAAAGGGGTGTCTATGATCAATTGACTAGTAAATGTGCTGAGAGGGTTTTAAGATATTGACAACTCATTTGATTGTATAATTTGATTATGTTGTGATAGAGTGAGAATGTGTATGTATGGTGGAATTAATTACGCAATGTGAAAAACATTTCTTTTCTGATTTTTTACGGGTTTTTTATTAGTGAATATATAATTATTTTTTAAAATGATGTTTCATTGTAAATAAAAATGTATTTTATTGAAGATAATTTTTTCACTAGTACCTTGCCAACCTCACAGCTAAAGTCCAATCTGTTTTGTTCTTGTATCTCTGCCTGGAGGACCTTTAGCTTAATAGGCACCTGCATTTTTTTAATACGGCCTGGTGATACCAGCAATAGTACTGCAAATAGGGAAACCACAATATTACACTGCCAGTTTTTAGTAAACCTTGTGTATATTTCTTTTAGTATATTATGGAATTTAGTTTTCTAGGTTGCACTGATTTATCTTTTCCTTTGAAGCCAATGCACTTTTAATGCTGCACCTGTGGTGCTAGATTATAATCTGGCGATATTGTCAATACAAAATATTTCTGCTGGGATTTTTCCTGGTGTTTGTCCTTTTTGTAAACACTGTTGCCTTATCGTTGCCTTATTTGTATTTTTATCTATCCTTGTGATCATTTTATTTGTACATGGCTTTTATGGTTCAATGTTAACCAAAATCAAGCATTATATGACGACGGCATTCATAATTTAATGTTTGATGTGTTTGGGATTGTTAAAGTTTCTGGAATGAAAATAGAAATCCCTAGACGTGAAATGTGACAAGTGATCATATCACTCAAATTGGTCGTTTTTAAATGTACAGGATATGGGACCTATTAGTATAATATAGCAATTATCTCTGTCCTTATTGTGTGGGATTTATTTGAATTTAGATTCCAGCTCATAGGTGTCTGGTGTGGTGCAGACTGCGCCTCCTTGGAATGCTTCCCTTTAAAATGGAGTCTGGAAATATAATATGGAACACTTAATTGTCTAATGATATAGATATTCTCAATCTCTAATCGTATTAGTAAGTGATGCTGCCGAGAGGCCGCTGAACGCTATGTTGTGGGTTATTAGCCCAGTCTTAAGTATGTTCATAAAGTGTAGATCAGGAGGTGGTAAAATAATATATTATATAGCACTTAATTCCAGACTCCACTAGCTAAGTGCTGTAATACCAGGTCTCATTAACACACTTTTAATGGTGCTACTGATTTATCATCCTCAGAAAAATGAGAGGCTACGTGAGCCCTGCCTGGTGATTTGAATGTACAAAGTGCTGGCTGTTCTCAGCCGGGGCTCTTGTTGTTGCTTCTTTAGCACCCTGTGCAGGGGCGCCAGCCAATCAGGGAGATTGAAATGCGGGCTGAATCGTTTGGTATACGCCTGCATTCCAAGCTCCCCCCACAGCTGTGCACCCCTCACCCTGTGCCGTCCTTGCTCCCTCCCACCTCACCCATACCGTCTTTAGCACCCACGAGTAACACACGGGTGCTAAATGCATTGGTACTGTAGTTTAGAGGTTTGACACAGGGCTGTCACAAGTGTGGTGAGGCCCGGGGCAAACATTCTGGTGAGGCCCCCTTATGATTCTTTGCACTGGGCCAGCGGCGGCACCGCTGCAAACAGGAGACATGAGAGATATCCCCTTGAGTTTTTGTTTGGAGGAACCGAAATATGGTTTATTCCTACAACTGCGAATCAACTACAGCAAAGTTAGGTTTCTCTACTGAAGAAAGGTTTATGTCAGACTAACCTTTTTATCATATGCATAAATATGTATAGGGTGGCATGCCGACGTGTGGTGCAAGGCGCCAGCATTAGGATGGTCCAGCCCCTGTATGCGTATTACAACACACATCATACAAATTGACATGTACAGTGGAGGCTGGTGAGAGAGCCCAAACCAAACAAGGGGCGCTTGAGAGGGGTTCTCATTCCCGAGAAAATGTTTGAAACATTGGGTTAAAATGGTGCATTTTACAGCACTTTCTTTAAAAAATTGGGTTGGAAATTGGTGTTGTATGGTAGCACATGGGAAAACCAATAGTACGAGTCACCAACCACGCACAGGAACATTTTCAAATGCATTTCATGCCGCCTTTGCCCAATACATATGTCAGTATAAAAATATTTTAATGCTGGCTGTTCCCATGCATGTACATGCAGGCTTCACCAATATATGCCAGTATTACCCTATAAGGACTCCCAGAATGTATATCCAGGCTGGCTGCACATCAGTGTTATTACTGGCTAGACAGGCCTACATTCAATGTGGTCCAGATTAGCCATGTAGGAACATTTAAATTTGCTCTACCCTTGATGCATGGTCCTGTGCATCAGGGGTAAAGCAAAACAAGCACTTGCAATGGCAACAGTTCGGGCTTTCGTGTAGGCATCGGAAAGGTACTGCTGTATTGGAATTAACTGACCATCAATGGCAGCAGGTGCAAAATGGTTCGAGAACCTTCCCAACTAAGAGCAGTTCCTGGCAAATGCCTAATACTTGTGCACACGCCAAAACTGTTGGCTATGCCAATGCTTGTTTTTAACAGGACTTCAGTAAAGGACACGCATGGTACTTTTAAATAAAGTGGCTGAAGACAGACCTGGTCAAGACATTTTTATTACACAAATGGTGTGTTTACAGTGCCCATTAAGTCATGAAGACTCTTGAGAAAACACTGACAGGCACTTCGAGTGTAAAGTTTGACAGTAAGGCTTGATTAAAGGTAGCTCAACGAGCTGCCATGAGGCTGCGTTTTTTTTGGGGGGGGGGTCAGGGACTGGGTGGGATTTGCCATAGGTATTAGCATGGCCATAAGCAGTCAATGGGGGTAGAGGGAGGTATCCAGACAACACGTACAAGCTTTGTGCCATTTCCCCCTATCTGTACTCCAAATGCAGTAGTTTTGACTTATAGGTGGCGCACCTAATAGCTAAAACTAAAAAGGATGTCATAGTCTATCACTTGGATGATTAATATAGTGGATGTATATGTCTGCATTCTTGAGAGTTGCCTGCCTTAGGTTAAAAAAAGCACTGCCCTATAAGAAAAAAAACAAGTGTCTTGGCCTTAAAGTCAAAAGCACTTTGCAGTCTGAACTTAAATTTGTACTGTTCATGTGGGTTTTTAAGTCAGATGTATGCAGCTGTGTTAGCTAAAAAGTACAGCAACGTGGAAATGTCACACATGAGCATAGGCTGTTGCGACAGGACAGGCTTAATTACTAGCCTTATGGTGCCCTTGCAGTGTTTTCATTTCATCAAAACAAAACTTGCTGCTGGTTGCATTGGATACTCACTTTTTATTTTTTGTCAGAATAAACACAATCGGACTAGTTGGGCGGAAGGAGGATTTATGGTCAACAATCACTGTTCCCAGGGGGGGCGCTGTTGCGCACAACGAAGATGGCCGCTTGATTGTGTGCTCCCGCTCCAACTAAAAATCCTGGGTCTGGACATCCTGTTAGATGCCGCCTGGAGATCTGAAATTCAAGGCAAAGATGGCCTAAGCACCCGTCCATACCTCGAGAAAATCCTGGACAGCTGCGTGAGTGCTGCCCGAAGTTGTGCCCGCTTGATCCTGGTCCGGCCCCTTTCCAGGGCGTGATCCGCCCGAGGGCTGCGCGGTGAAGCAACTAGTGGCCGCGGATGAGAGGAGGTGTGAGGCCACGGTGGGCAGGGCTTGCGCTGGTGCAACGCGCTGAGCCTTCGCACACGACGGAGGACTGTGCACCTGGCCGAGAGGGAGCGAGGCACCAACACTGAACTAGGTGACTATCCGAGGAGGCCTGTGGCTGGTCCGGGGGCGGCACTGTGTTGGCTGGGGCCTGAAGTGCGCAGTTGGCTTGCGGCTGGAAGCGCGTGGACCAGAGGTGACGCTTGGGAATATAAGTAAGGAGGCGGTGGAGCGGTGGTTGGGGGGAAGGAGCCCATACACCCAGGCTCATACGTGGAAGGCAGCTTCGACCCCCCACCCACTCCACGGCTGGACAGCGGGTCACGGTTGGCCGGGCTCCTCTGTGTGTCTCCTGGTCCTGGCGGGCTCCGGGCTGCGTATTGCGGGCCTGCCCAGACTCGGTGGGACGAGCTTGGCTGGGCCCTTCCCGAGGCGCCCAACCTAAAAATTCTGCGTACTAGGCCCCTGGATCTCCCCCCGAAGTAGCGACATCTGTCGATATTTAACTGAAGGGGCTGGTGGGGGTGAGAATCCATCTGGGATCTACTGGCTGCGGCGGACATGGCCTCATTCCCCGTGCCACTAAAACGGTGGCCGTGTTGGGGCTCCCGACTTGGTTAGCCTGTGTTACATTGTCATGAATATCAGACTGATCACTCGATTCGTCGGAACCAGAATCGTCTTTATGCAGAACCCACTCCTCCTCACCTGATTCTTCAGTAGGCTCCTCGCGTCTTCGCCCCTTATTTTCTTGTTTATTTCTTTTTTGAGAAGAGATATGGTCTTCCGCGGTTAGAAGCCACCCTGCTCCCCCTAGTAAACCAGGGAAGCAAGGGACACCCTTTCCGCAGAAGCCGTAGGAGAGGAAAAAAGCGTTTGCTAAAAAAAACCTCTCTCTTATATTTCGATCTTGATGAGGAGCCAGGTAAACCAGACAAGCTGTTTCTCCAGGTATCCGAAGGAGAGGAAGTTCCGGGTTGGAGAGGATAGCAGAGACCGCAGCGGATCACGTAAATGTCTAGCTGGAAGGGAAAAAGGTAATAGAGGAATGCCGGAAGAGCGGCGGTAGACCGGGGAGCGGAAGAATGACAGCGGAGACCGAAAAGGAAGAAGGAGAGAGAAAGTAAGAGGTAAGAACGGAGGACGATAGAAAGACCCGTAAAGAAAAGGTAAGGAAACAGGTAAGCACGGAAGAAGGAAAGTACAAAAAAGGGGCGGACCGAGGCACCGGGGAAAGAAAGCAGGACAAAGAGAGAGGGAAACGGGAGAGGAGACAAAGAGCAGAAAAACGAAGGAAATAGCGACGAACCAAGGAGGGAAAGGGCACCAGGAGGAGAAAAGCTACGAAGGAAGGCAGAAAGGAACTATAACCGGCAATAAACCGGTCAAGCAGCGGGCATGGAACTGGAGAGAGAGCGCTTGCGAAACGGAGCGTGAAAGCTTCAGTTGCAACGCGCCGGGCAAAACAAAGAGGCGTGGTTAAGAGTGAAACCAGGAGGAGGCCGGAAAAAGACTAGAGCGTAGCAACAGGAAATGGGGGAAAAAACGGAACAATCAATGGCGGCGGAGTTGCCATTGGCTTCTCAGACTCCAAGGGGATCTCTTTGCAAACGGCATGACAGTATGCCCCCTTCCATGGGACACCCCCCTGGCTTGCCGGGGTGAAGTCTGTGAAATATCCGCACCAGACGGGGTGAATGGATATGGGAAATAGGTTCCCAAGAATCATCCGAATGCGGGTAGCCCTTCCAATGAATGAGGTACTCCAGCCTGCCTCCCTTGTATCTGGAGTCCCGGATGGCTGCTACTTCATATTCGTCAGGTGGTAAGTCTATGGGTTTCTGACCTTTCGGTATACTTCGTTTGTAGGGGTCTTCCCGATATTCTTTCAAAAGAGAGGAATGAAAGACCGGATGAATACGTTTCATGTAGTTGGGCAACAGAAGTCGATAGGCCACTGGGTTTATCCTTTCCAAGATGGCATAAGGACCCAGATAGCGCGGTGTTAGTTTGGAAGAATGCAACCAGCGCGGAAGGTACTTTGTAGATAACCAAACTTGGGTCCCTTTTTTCCAATGGGGAGAAGGAAGACGCTGTGGATTGCTGGAAGAGCTATAGCGGATCTTGCTGGCTTGTAAACTAGCATAAGCAGCCTTATGTGCCTCAGAAATACTGGCAAGCAAGGCATCAACGGAAGGTATATCCCCAGGAGGAAAGGGTCTGATTGGCAAGAAACGGGGATGAAAGCCATAGGTACAAAAAAAAAGACTTAGTTTGGTGGCACTATGGGTGGAGTTGTTATAAGCAAACTCGGCTGTAGGTAACAGACCCACCCAATTATCTTGTTGAGAATTAGTAAAACAACGAAGATACTGCTCTAACAGAGCGTTTATCCATTCTGTCTGACCATTAGTTTGCGGATGGAACCCTGAGGACATAGCTCTTTCAATACCAAGCCTCTTACAGAGCTCTTTCCAAAAGCGGGAGGTATACTGAGCACCTCTGTCAGATATAATCTTGTCTGGAATTCCATGTAACCGGAATATTTCCTTGGAAAAAATAGAAGCCATTTCGGCTGCTGTTGGTAGTCCTGCCAAGGGTGTAAAATGTGCCATCTTAGAAAAACAGTCCACGGTTACCATGATGCAGGAGCAACCATCTGAAGGAGGTAAGTCGACTACGAAATCGGTGGAAATTACTCTCCATGTACTCCTAGGTGGTTCTTCTAGTTGTAGATATCCAACCGGTTTCTGAGTGCTGTACTTAGATCTGGAGCAGATAGGACAGGTCGATACGTACTTGTCTACTGACTTTCCCATTCCTGACCACCAAAAATGACGTCTGAGAAAATCCAGAGTGTTCTTAATACCTCGATGTCCAGCTACTTGGTCATCGTGACACCATTTTAAAACCTGTAGACGGGAGGTGGAGTCTGGAAGAAATAGACGTCCTTTGCAAAGATATACGCCATCCTGGAGGAAGAGATCCTCTGAAGCCCTTACCAAAGGGGGTTTGTCCAGGTTGGCAGTGGCCGTGCGTACCCCTTCTAGAAAGGCATTAACAGTACATATCACCCTTTTCTGGGGCAACATGAGGTTTAGATGTTGATCAGGCAAACATTCAGGAGAGGGTCTTCTGGATAATGCATCGGCAAGCACATTTTGGGTTCCAGGTAGGTAAGTGAGCACGAAGTCATATTGGGAAAAAAAATGGGCCCATCGGGCTTGTCGTGAATTTATACACTCCATATTATGTATGACCTTTAGATTTTTATGGTCCGTGCGCAGTTCAAAGGGGAAAGCAGCCCCTTGTAAGAGATGTCGCCACTCTTCACATGCCACCTTCATCGCGAGTAGCTCCTTCTCTATCACGGAATAGTTCCGTTGGCTAGGGGTTAGAGTCTTTGACACATAGGCTACCGGAAATTCAACGCCATCATGTTCTTGTAGCAATGCTGCTCCCAAAGCTGCAGACGAGGCGTCAGTTTCTATTATAAATGGAAGGTCTTGATCAGGTTGACGTAGAACTGGGGCCGAACAAAAGGCAGTTTTAAGTTGGTGAAAGGCGTCCTCTGCTTCATCGGACCAAAGAAAGGGAGAAGTAGACTTCTTCAACAAACAGGTAATGGGCAATACCTTATTGGAGAAATCTGCAATGAATTTGCGATAAAAATTTGCTAGTCCGAGGAATCTTTGGATTTCCTTTACAGAAGTCGGACTTGGCCACTGTAAGACGGCTTCTACCTTCCGAGGGTCCATCTGAATTCCCTCGGCAGACAAGATAAACCCAAGATAAGGAACCTTAGCTACCTGGAAAACACACTTGTCTGGATTAGCCTTTAAATGGGCTTCCTTAAGTCTTTGGACGACTTGATGAAGATGTTGTGCATGTAATTCCGAGGATTTAGAAAACACTAGAATGTCGTCCAAGTAGATGATGGTACAGTTATACAACAAGTCAGAAAAGGTGCGGTCCATAAATCGCTGGAAAACCGATGGAGCGTTGACCAGACCGAATGGCATCACCCTATTCTCAAAGTGGCCAAAGGGGGTCCTAAAAGCAGTCTTCCATTCATCGCCGGATCGAATGCGTAGCAAATGGTAGGCTCTTCGGAGGTCGATCTTGGAGAACACAGTGGCCCCTTGTACGGCTTCTAATATATCCTTAATCAACGGCATCGGGTACCGATCTCTAATGGTGATGCTGTTCAGACCTCGGTAGTCGATGCAGGGTCTTAGTTCCAAAGAATCTTTTTTGGGCACAAAAAACAAGGATGCCCCAGCAGGAGAACGTGAAGGTTGAATGAGACCGTTTTGGAGATTGGAGTCAAGGTATTTCTTGAGGACTTCTTTTTCCTTCAGAGAAAGGGAGAACATTCGCCCAAACGGAACTAGGGCCTCTGGGACCAGGTCAATGGCGCAGTCCTCAGGTCTATGTGGAGGTAATTCTTGGACTTCTTGGTCTTGAAAAACTTCACTATACTGAGCCAGGTCGATGGGAATGGTATGTATTCCCAAGGCATCGGTTGTTGGACAGAATTCAGATATGGCTTGGACAGTAGCATAGTTGGTCTCCGGGAGACATTTCTTCAAACAGTAATCAGATGAAAAAGACATCTGATTGGTTCTCCAGTTTATGGTGGGATTGTGTTTGCGTAGCCATGATACCCCTAGTATGACCGGGAAATGGGCAGCTCTTATTAGGTCAAACTGGATTGTCTCTGTATGCTGAAGCAACTTCATAGTCATGGGCGGAGTGGTATGGGTAATCAGACCAGAACTTAAGGGCTTGCCATCAACTCCCTCCACCTTCTGGTCTTCATCTTTCTCTAGTCGTTCTATGCCGGATTGGTTAGCCCACATGATGTCCATGAAACATCCTGCTGCTCCGCAGTCCAGTAAAGCTAGGACTTCATAAGATCTCTGATGAAGGGTGAGCTGAACTGCCAGAACCATAAGACGGGTGTCTTCTGTGGATGAGATGGATGTTATCGACATTGAGACGTAGGGACCAGGAAATCCCCCTCGGTAACTTGTCCCCACTAGTTCCGAGGTGGGGCGTTTCCCGACCGTCGTGGAGGTACTTCTGGACAGTCACGTAACAGGTGTTGGTTAGAACCACAATACAGGCACAAATTATTGTCCTTTCTTCTCCTTCGTTCATCAGACGAAAGGGGCCCCCGGGTAGTACCTATCTGCATGGGTTCATCCTTGGTTTGATGGGCGGAGGAGGCAGTGGGTAGACAAGGCTCGGAGGGTATAGGCGTGAATCGGCCTCTTCGTTTTTCTGAACGTCTCTCGGAGAGGCGGAAATCCAATTGGAGAACAGTAGACCACAATTCCGACAAGGTTGCAGGTCTGGGCATGCGTGCCAATTCATCTTTCAGTTCTTCTCTGAGGCCACGACAGAAAACGGTGTATTGAGCCGCCTCTTGCCACCCGGTATCAGCGGCGACCCTCTTAAAATGGGAAATGTAAGATAGCAAATCTGAGCTACCCTGACGGATGTCAAGCAACTGCTCACTGGCTAACAAGGCTGTTTCTTGTCTCTCAAAGGCTTCTTTGAATTGTGCCGTAAAACCACCATAGTCTTGCAGCAGTGGGCTAGCACTGGTTACTAATGGGGTGGCCCATGCCAGTGCATTTCCAGTAAGGTTGGAAATGAGAAACCCTATGCGGGCATTATCGGAGGCATATGTCTGGGGTCTGAAAGTAAAATGTATTATACATGCCTCCATGAATTCTTTGAATTTCTGTGGAGAGCCGTCATATTTACCCGTTGCCAGGGGCATAGGGGGTAATTCTGCACGTGCTCTTTCTTGGTTATCAATACTTTGCTTTAGGGCCACATTCTCTACCTTGACGGTTTGCAGTTCCTGTGTGAGATTATGTACCGCAGCAAGCAACTCCTGTATCTGTTCAGCTGTAGCCATTGTAGGATCACTTAGGCGTTGCAATCTGTCATGAATGTCAGACTGATCACTCGATTCGTCGGAACCAGAATCGTCTTTATGCAGAACCCACTCCTCCTCACCTGATTCTTCAGTAGGCTCCTCGCGTCTTCGCCCCTTTTTTCTTGTGGATTTCTTTTTTGAGAAGAGATATGGTCTTCCGCGGTTAGAGGCCACCCTGCTCCCCCTAGTAAACCAGGGAAGCAAGGGACACCCTTTCCGCAGAAGCCGTAGGAGAGGAAAAAAGCGTTTGCTAAAAAAAACCTCTCTCTTATATTTCGATCTTGATGAGGAGCCAGGTAAACCAGACAAGCTGTTTCTCCAGGTATCCGAAGGAGAGGAAGTTCCGGGTTGGAGAGGATAGCAGAGACCGCAGCGGATCACGTAAATGTGTAGCTGGAAGGGAAAAAGGTAATAGAGGAATGCCGGAAGAGCGGCGGTAGACCGGGGAGCGGAAGAATGACAGCGGAGACCGAAAAGGAAGAAGGAGAGAGAAAGTAAGAGGTAAGAACGGAGGACGATAGAAAGACCCGTAAAGAAAAGGTAAGGAAACAGGTAAGCACGGAAGAAGGAAAGTACAAAAAAGGGGCGGACCGAGGCACCGGGGAAAGAAAGCAGGACAAGGAGAGAGGGAAACGGGAGAGGAGACAAAGAGCAGAAAAACGAAGGAAATAGCGACGAACCAAGGAGGGAAAGGGCACCAGGAGGAGAAAAGCTACGAAGGAAGGCAGAAAGGAACTATAACCGGCAATAAACCGGTCAAGCAGCGGGCATGGAACTGGAGAGAGAGCGCTAGCGAAACGGAGCGTGAAAGCTTCAGTGCAACGCGCCGGGCAAAACAAAGAGGCGTGGTTAAGAGTGAAACCAGGAGGAGGCCGGAAAAAGACTAGAGCGTAGCAACAGGAAATGGGGGAAAAAACGGAACAATCAATGGCGGCGGAGTTGCCATTGGCTTCTCAGACTCCAAGGGGATCTCTTTGCAAACGGCATGACATACATATCTGCTTTATTGGACAACTGAGGGCAGATAAACCCCGGACGACGTGGGATTGCTCCATACTCGTATCCTCTGTCGAATCTACGTGGGAGGACACAGTCCACTGGCAGCAGACACCCCCTGACCCCCTGGAATAAGCACTAACGAGGATGCCATTGCACACCATAGCAGAGATATCAACCAACTCAAGGAGGCCATGTCAAAAATGCAAAACAAGTGCGAGGACCTGGAATCGCGATCAAGGCGTAACAACCACCGTATGGTGGGAGTGGCAGAATCATTTGGCAAAGGCCAGATGGAGAAGCAGCTGGAAGCACTACTTAAATCTGTATTCGGCCCGGAGGCATTCTCAGACCATTTCCTAGTGGAAAGGGCGCACCGCACTTTGACCCCGTCCCTTAAACCAGGCGCGCCTCCGCGCACGATGATTGCGAGGCTCCTCAACTACAGGGACAGAGACACGATACTGCATATGGCGAGAGAGGCTGGAACACTCCAATATGACGGGAACCGTATCCATGTATACCCAGATTTTTCTGCTGGGGATCAGGCCAGTAGAAGATCCTATGAACCAGCCAAAATACTCCACAGAGACCACCAAGTGTCGTATGCCTTGATGTTTCCGGCCAAAATGAGAATACAGCATGCGGGAAGGGCGCACTTCTTCGAGTCCCAGGCTGAGGCCACTCAGTACATTGAGACCTCTATACCTCTTCCTCCTAGAGGGGGCAGACCGACACAAAACAACAGGCCCAGACAGGAAGACTAGGACACACGTGTTGTTTGCATATTGGTATGGCCGCTGTGCCGTATGAAACTCGGATTAGTGGAAAAATGGTCTGGGCGGCTCCATCTAAGTTTATCATTGGAATGTTGGAGCCAAATCGGCGGTCATGTGGTGCAACATGCCCAACCCTGGAATGCTCCATCAGTTCATTGGGATATGTCATCAAGTTGGGGGTGATGATGTGGGAGGGAGGAAGGGGAGGGGAGGGGAAGGGACTGTTTTTGCTGACGGGAGAAGTTTTGATCACCCCAGTGACCCCAGTTATAGCTTGGCTATGGTTACCTGTTTGTTGCTTGTTAAAAAAGTGGTCGCACTGGGAGTGGCGCTGTTCGGCTGGAATAGAATGCACAGTTTTAATGGTCATGGCTCTGGGAAGATTTGTTATCACACAATGCTGGTGATGGGATGAGAATACAATTGCTTACATGGAATGTAAGGGGTCTGAATAACCAGGTGAAAGTCAAGAAAATTGCTAATTATGTTGCCAGACATGGCCCCCAAATACTGATGTTGCAAGAGACACATACAATGGGAAGCAGTAATTTACACATGATGCCCAAGTGGGGAACCCAGTGTTTCTATACAGACTATTATACGCAGGCCAGGGGGGTAATTACTCTTATCCACCCCAGCTTGGGGTTTGGGCTGAGGGCCATAAGGTGGATCAGCAGGGTAGATATGTGGTCGTATGGGGCAGGCTCGCCGGACAACAACTGCTTCTGGTTAATACTTATGGGCTGAATATAGACGACCCTGCATTCTATGTAAATATTTATCAGATGATTAAAGCCTATGGTTTCTCTAATGTGATATGGGGAGGGGACTTCAACGTGGCGCTGGACCCTGTGTTGGATAGGTCCTCCAGGGTCAATAGAACCCCTAGTAAAACTGCCTCTACCCTGGGCAGCATCCTTGTTCAATTGTCAATGGTGGATGCCTGGCGTATGATACACCCTGGGGACAGGAGATATACGTATTACTTTTCGGTTCACGACTCCGAGTCCAGGATAGATTATTGGTTTGTCACATCGGTTATGTCCTCTATGTTGCATAAATGTGAAATCTTGCCCCGTACGTTCTCAGACCATTACCCAGTGCTGATAGAATTGAAGATTCAGAATGCCCCTTGTCCCGCTGTGAGGTGGAGAATGCCGAGTGGAATGTTGGGAGACCCTGGGGTGGTGGAAACACTACATATGGAGATAGCAGAATTTTTCACCAATAATGTGGGACCGGTAAACAAATGCTCTACTGTGTGGGAATCTTTTAAAGGTTGGGTCAGAGGAGTACTGCTGTCCAAATCTGTTGGCATGTTAAGGAACTAGCAGACATTGTAAGTAAATTGGGGGTATTGGATGGAGATTACACCCGGACACAGAATAGGGACCTGTTGGCGGACATACACACACACTTGCAGACATTTTATAAACTGGCCGCTAGGGAGGTGCAGTACGCGGCGGCCCCCATGCACGCATGTAGATACAGTGAAGGCAACAAGGCTGGCAGGACACTCTCTAATCTGCTTAAGTGTAATAAACAACCTAACCAAATTACTAGCATTCAAACAGAACAGGGGGAGGTACTTTTAAGGGAAGATGAGACAAAAAAAGAATTTGTCAAATTTTATACCAAACTGTATTCTAATCAAGATAAAAAATCACCCGTAGACATTAAAAACCATCTTGCGACTCTCAACCTACCCCAACTCCCAGAGGCTGAACGGGCAGCGTTAGATCAGCCGATATCGGCAGAAGAGGTCACTGAAGCTATTAAAATGTTGACATCAGGAAAGGCGCCGGGATCTGATGGGATAGGGGCAGAATTTTATAAAGAATTCCAGGAAGAGATTGTCCCGGTGCTTCTGCAGGTGTGGGAGGAATCCCTTGAATGCAATATACTACCACCATCTCTGAGAGAGGCAGTGATCACAGTGCTGCCCAAGCCACGACGACCACCACAGGATGTGTCGTCCTACAGGCCCCTGTCACTCATAAACACGGATGCTAAAATATTTGCAAAAGTGATGGCCAATAGACTCTTACCGGCAGTCCCTGGGCTGGTCAATCCCGATCAAAATGAGTTTATTCCCGCCAGATCCATATCCCTAAATCTCCGTAGGCTCTTTGGTCGAATGGCACAAATAGACCCCAAGAGAAGCGCAGCTGCAATATCCTTAGACACCGAGAAAGCCTTTGATTCGGTGTCCTGGGTCTACCTTCTTGCGGTACTTGAGGCATTTGGGATGGGCCCTAACTTTATTAGGTATGTGAAGCTACTATACACCGAACCCGGGGCACGAGTTCTGCCTAATAGGCCCATTTCAGACCTGTTCTTGTTGGGCAGGGGCACCAGACAGGGCTGTCCGTTCTCGCCCCTGCTGTTTGCACTGACTATAGAACCTATGGCAGCTACAGTGAGGCTGAGACACACTGCCAAAGGCATAAATATAAAGGGGTCCATCCAATTAATCTCACTATATGCCGATGATACACTAATATACATCCATGAACCTAAAATAAATATAGCACCCATAATGATGGAAATACAAAACTTTGCGGCTAACTCTGGGTACACAGTGAACAGAGCCAAGTCCGAAATATTTCCACTCACACCATCCACTGAGCGCTCCGACGTGCTGCACGGACTTAAATGGTCAGATCGACACATTAGATATTTAGGGATCCTGGTATCCAGGGATAGGAACACGCTATACCAGGACAACTATGAGACTACACTGCAGACCATCATCACGAAACTCCAGATATGGGAGCGGTTGCCGATATCTCTACACGGCAAGGTGGTGGTCCTTAAAATGGTAATCCTTCCTAAGCTGCTTTATCTGTTTATCAACATTCCCATATGGCTGGGAAGAACCTTTTTTGCTAAGCTCCGTTCCATAGTGGTGACGTTCCTCTGGAATGGGAAAACTGCTAGGATTAGCTGGGAGAAGATGGCTGAGTCGTACGCCACGGGCAGTATTGCAGCTCCTGACTTTGAACTATATTTCCATGTGGCTCAAGCACAATTTGCAAAACATTGGTATGATACCACGCAGGAGACACCCCATGCACTAATAGAGGAATACACCACACACCCCACAAATATACAATAAGTCATCTTTGATACACAATACAGGGACACGTGTGAGTACAACCCTGTTAGCTGCACGGTTAAGGCATGGGAGGCCATATACAGAAGATTGCAAATAGAAACACCCTACAATCCAGAGGTACCTCTGTGGAACTATCCAGGTATACCCCCCACACATGACAGCACAATACAGGAGGCCTGGGACCCCAACATGGAAATGAAAATTGGTGATATGTTCTTAAATGGCAAATTTGCGTCCCTGGAGGAAATATTAAGAGCGTTTGGAGACGGCCAACTTAGAACACTTCAATATTACCACATGCGGTCTGCATTTCAAAAGAAATGGCTGCTGTTCCCGGACGAACCCCAGCCACACCCATGTTTACAGATGGTGACTGCTGTGGGTGGCCTGGGAATCTCTAAACTGTACACGGCAGTACAGCCCCAAACCCCCACTAATAATCAAATAAAAGAAAAATGGGAAAGGGACTTACAGATGCCCATCAAAGACGGGAAATGGAATAGATATTGCTCACTGACTAAAAAAGTCTCCATGAACGCGGGCCTGCGGTTGATTCAATTCAAGATTCTTAACAGATTACACTACACCCCTATTAAAATAGCGAAATTTACCCCAGGCGCGTCGGATGCATGCCCCAAATGTAATATGCCACAGGCAAGAGACTATCATATGTACTGGGAATGCCGGGTGGTTCAGAACTTTTGGAGGGAGGTCGCTGAAATGTTGGAAGAGATCACACAGATTCCCCCAGACCTGAAACCCCAAAAATACCTTTTTGGAGACATAGGCAAATGTTCCGAGAAAGTTAGAAGATTGTTTAATGTTGCATGCGCAATTGCTAAAAAATGTATTCTATTGAAGTGGAAAAATGCGAGCCCACCCAGCATAAACCAATTTCTTCGCGAACTAACGTATGTGAATGAGTCAGAGGAACAATATGTTATGACACGACCCACAGCCTGCAGACCTAAAGATATATGGGGCCCATTCAGAACATATTTATGCAACTTGGCCTCTGATAACGACGAATCTGTGTGATGGTATATAAATGTCATGATCATGATGTCAATAATTTGTTTGTATATCTATGGAGCAGGCGGAGGAGCGTCATGTATCTCTGTGTAGCTACTAATAAAAAGAGTTTAAAAAAAAAACAATCACTGTTCCCAAACTTCGCTGCTGAAAATGCTGGGAACGCGAGAACCTCACACAACAACCTTGATGAGGCTGAAGATGTTTCTGTGCTTCTGGCAGCCGCGAGGCCCCACCTAGGCATGAGGCCCGGGGCAGTTTGCCCCTCCTGCACCCCCCTCGTGACGGCCCTGAGCACTCCCGTTAAAAAAAAGGGGGCAATCTAGGATCTGAGTTCAAATCTCACTTTAAGTGTGATTTTTAAATGAATAGCCTGCAGTTAAAACAAAATAGTAAAAATTAACTATGATGTATGCTTTATTTATTTTTGGAAGACATTGGCCTCCTGGTTTGTCAGCCAAGGAGATGTGTCTGTGTGTTTGAGAACATCAGGTATTCCAACTTGAGTCCAAATAAATCTTCCCCTACAATAGTTCAAATAGGTTTTGCCACTCTAGAAGCCATACCACACTTTTTAATTACTACAATAAAAAACATTGTTTTGTTGAAATGTATGCTACAGTTTGCAGTGAATGCTTTATTTTCTATTGATTTATTTCGGAATGTAATTTATTTATTTTATTTATGTGTTAGTCATTTGTAATGCACCTATACACAAGTGTTTTGAGGTGCAGCAAGTCAGGAGGGAAGGGGGGAACAGGTAGGGGGAAGTAGCAGAGCCATCTTAAGCACTTTGGGGGCCCGGGGCACAGACACCTCTGGGGCCCCCCACCCAACAGACCAAAGGAATTAAGGGATATAGAATATCTAGTTTGCCACACCCCGTGTCACGATAACAACCATAGCTTGATCTGCTGCCTCGCAGAGATCAAAATAAGCATGGTAAACTTCCTTTCAGATACCTTACATTCTTCATTCATGTAATCAGAGTGATAAACAAGTAGCATTTCAAGGGCAACATTAGCAGTCTACGTGAGGGTACTTGTGTTCAAGCATAGGTACAGCAAACATTTCATCAATAACAGCCACGTGGAAGGTATACTGGGCATAGTATAACTGCAGGGCACAGATTTTATGACAACGATAGACATAATCCAGAATAGTCTGATATTAGCTGCCTCACAGACAGCAAAAGTGCTCAAGCATGGATACAGACGACCAATGGGAAGCAAGGATAAAACTACACATACCACAGCATAGAGTGTGGATGACGATTTGAAGATACCAGGAAGGTGTCTGTATCCGGACAGACTGAGATTAGAAGTGGGACATGATTTTCAAGCAGTGTTGCCCTTCAAGAGCAAAGAAACAGGTGGCTTTGGTGTGTAATATTTCAATGCTCACTATCATTATAGAGGAAGCAACACTATATATAGCTAGTGAAACCATGAATGAGTCTTTTTTTAAAGATCATACCCTGACAATGAAATCACTCTGAAGGGCTGACAATTTTGAAAGGTTTAGGGACTTGCAATTTTGACAAGTGAGATTAAATGAGATACCCAGGATCACACATTGATTGAGAGGTGTAGCTGGGATTCATACCCACAATTTTTGCTCTTTACCAATGTATTTTCTAGTTTTTACCTTGAACTAAAATAATCCCATTTTACAGAACTGACTTGGAAAATATGAAAATCACATAACCCAATATAAACATTAGAAAAACTAAACGTTATAGAAACATATTATTCAAAATGGGAATGATTCTAGCTTCTTTGTCTGCATCATCAAGGAAAGTATATAAATACCAGCACACTAATGGATGTGATCTTAAAAGATTTCAGATAGTGTTATCTTTTCTATTGCAAAGCTGTAAATACACCCTAAACACAGGCTTGGGCAATAGAATTTTAAAAAGTTCAGAAAAACTTGGAATTGTACGAAAAACCAAACCCTTTGTTGTTATATAAGCAGACCTTAAAACTTGTTGGCAAGAAGCCTGCAATATCTGGTCTGTCTCTTCTGTCTAGAGCTCCTTCCGCTCAAATGGCCTACATGATAGGAAAGATCAGGTAATTGGCCGAACAATGCCACCAGTATGTGAGAAGAAAACCCTTTCATAGAAGGCAGTACAGTACTGTCAGTGATATAAGATTTGTTCAGGATTACTGTATCGTCTGCTGGCAAAGCCAGCATCCAAGCATGAACGCTTTGGTTCCACAGTCTGGAATTTGGATACATAATAAACACCTCTAACACTTTATTGTCATCATTGGAGGCGCCTGCCTATGTTTTACAACTCCCCATCTAAATAAACCAATTTCTAGACCTTCACCATACTGACGCTGTGTTAGTTTCTATAGCAACCGCTATCTAGTGCAGGTACATTGGTGATGATAACACCTGGAGAGCTATAGAAAAAGGACATTTACATGCAGGCTTAACATCTTCATGCATTGGAAACACTAGTCGGTCTTGCTGGAATTTGGTATTGTAATCTTGCATGTGACTGCATATCTCTGCAATGAGTGCTTAACACGCTGAGGTATCCTCTGAACCATCGGAACACTCACATGGATCAATATGTATTTCAACTTTGGCTATTGCACATGATCAACATAATCCCCACAGAAAGGTGAGAATGCTACAGGTGTTGTGCAATGCAAACTCTGTATACCACAGTGAACATTGTATTAGAGGATGAAAAAATCATAATAAAATGTACGTGTCAACAACAGACAGAAAATAGGTTTAGCCTTAACAGCACACCATAGAAAATCCTGATGTGTGATACCTAATTTTGTTGAGTTAGGGAAACTGACTTTTGTATACGTCTCCTTCCTGGGGCCCCTCCAAGGTGGGGGCCTGGGGAAAGTGCCCCTTTTGCCATCCCATAAAGATGTCTCTGGGAAGTAGTGATATTGCTAGGCCTTGCGACATTCAGATTGAGCAAGTGCAGTAACAAAAAGTGCATGGGGGAGCTGGGTAATTGCAGGAACTGGGCTGACGGGCCCATAAGAAGGAGAGTGCCAGGGGAGGTCAGGTGGTCAGAGCCAGGGGGAAGCAGAGAGTGAAGGGGGTCCACAACTAAGTGCAAGTTAAGGGATTGCAGGGCTCTAAGGAGTGCAAGCCTGTCAGACAAGTGTAGGAGGGGGGCCGTGAGCGCAAGTTTAGATTAAGTCATTGGAGGAGGGTCAGGGGAGGACAAGTGCAGAGGTAGACTGGGCAAGGGGGGGCTTGGTGCCCTATATGACTCTGAGGCATGATCTACACAGAATGCCAGCCACCTCGTTATTATGCATGACATATAGGCCTTATGTGAAGCTGACAAAGGGATAGACACATTTCTGAGAGCAGTCAATGAAGAAATACCGATTAGAAACCTGAAGCATTTAACATATCGAGAGTGCAAAGCTTGTAGTGTAATGTATGAGGTTATTAGTATGCAGTAGTTCATTATGAATAGGATAGACTTACAAGTAAAGGAAGGAGACACATGGCACTTCCTATAGTTGAAAAGTCGTTGATAGAAGAATAGTAGGTTTAGGGGTTGAGTAAATAATAAGTCTGTCTGTGCGCCACTATAAAAATAGTCCATTATAATAGGTCCAAAAAATATATTAAGGAGGTTCCTGGCTGCAGGTTCCTAACTGTGACTGATATTCACTTAGACAGTCCAAGAAGTGATATAAATGCAGAGTAGTTAGGTAGCGTCCTGCGCCAGTGATAATTAAACCCAATTCATGAGTGTTTATAAAAAATAGATTTTTTTGTTGAAAAATGTGTTTCCTTAGGTACATGAGCGCAGTCCTAAGTCATCCTAGGCTATTTTCAACCTATCCTAAGCCAACATCATCCAAATGGTGGCACATGCTAATGTTTCTCCCGTGACCAGGCTTCGTCAAGGCGTAGCAAAATACAAACAATTAAAACCAATTAACCTGTTTTTAGAAGTACAGGTTATTGTGTCATAGGACCTCATTCCGAGTAGGGCAGTAAGGGTTAACGGTCACCGGTAACAAGACCGGTGCCGTTAAACCCTTACCGCCCAATACGAGTTCCCTTTGCGGGTCCTTCCTTAACGCCTGCTTTTAGCAGGCGTTAAGAACGGGACCCACAAAGGGACTTTACTGCTAATAACGGTACCGTAATTTACGGTACCGTTATTAGCGCCTTCCCCATTCCCATGGGGGCTCAAATGGGAATGGGGAAGGGCACTGGTGAATGGGGAATTACCGGTCCCTCCAACCTTGGAATGGACCGGTAATTACTCCATTCACTAGGGCGGAATCGGAATGAGTTTGGAGGCAGCCATGCCGCAAATAGCGGCGTGGTTACCTCCAAACTCGGAATGAGGCCCATAGTGTCATCAATGCCTTTGGAAGCGATGCAAAGAATGGCAGTCTTTGTAGTACATGCAGTATTGACTTTGCTGAGCTTTGCATCAGACTCTGCATTTACAGTTCATTGGTATGGGCCTCGTTGTCATGGCATTTGTTTTGTTACTGTTTGAATGCCCGATTTGGGAAAAGGAGCAGCTTTCGGAACAGTGTTTTCTTATTATATTTTCCCTTTTTTTCCATATTTCCCCTTTTTAGCCCCCAATGCTACTTAATTATTATAAAAAATATTTATTAAGTGCATTTGGTTTTGTTTAGTGACCTTTTTACACTACTCATCATTTATAAAAAAGGAAAAATAAGATACCATATGAAATACAATACATACATCACATTATGAACCACACACTTTAAAATCCAGTGATGACATAGAACTCATCACGATGAGGCAAATAAAATCAATACATACAAAAAATGTAATAATGAATCTTCTTAAAACAATTCAAATGTTCTTTGGAACTCCAGGAACAGTTTTCCTAACGACCCGTTGCCATTTGTGAAAGGCTGACGAAGCAGTCACTAATGACTCTGCGCTGAAAATTGAACTGCAGAATTTATCTGAAGTATGGAAGTTAATGTTGTTGTTAGCCTTCCTATACTCCAAATTCAAAGCGCCACATTGGGTCAGAATATGGCAAGGGGTTTCGACCTGTTTAGCACACAATCTACATAACCTTTCAAGCCTTTGAATTCCCTCCCAAGTTCCTGTATTTTCAAAGACAGGTACATTGTTTAGTCGAAGCTTAGTTTGAATCTGATCTAGTCCGGTAACCTTTGTTTTAGCAAGTAACACTTCGGAGAGCCCAGAGAAAAACCCTGATGCCAGTAGGCCTCATACATACGGAGGCCGGCCAAATTGTCCCATGCTAACTCTTCCAACTCTTCCCCATGGTGTATGGACTTCTCCTCAATTGTTGCCAAATTAAAGTCCAAACAGGACTCTGGAAGATTAGATATGCCACCTTCCGCAAAGTGGGACCTCACCAACATCACCAGCTCCCTATACCAGATACATTTATAGAGCCTTTCGGAGCGACCCACCATCCTGCTCAATAGCGAGTCATCCCCGTACAACCATAATGGATCTTGGCCCAAAACTTATAGACAGAAATTTTCCAGAGTGCCAGCAAAGGAGGCACATCCACCGGCACTGTACCTGGGAAGGACAGTAAAGAACGAAGAATCTTTGCTTCCAGTCTAGGCAGCCAATCTACTGCCCTTAACAGAATAACCTCCAGTGATCACAATATGCCCAGGATAATTGCAGACCTGTAAGCAATCATTTTTGCCTCAAGCGAATGGCCTCCCTGGGCATCAATGGTTCTTTTCAAAACAAGCCATTTAACCCAGGCCCTATGAGAAATCACCTCAGCCAGATGGGAAGGCGATAAAGAAGCCCTAATAAAAACGTCCAGGTAATTATACTCTACGACCTGTTCCAACCTGATACCTCCCATCCTCCAAATAAAGGACGGAGCATCATATTCCCTTTACCCACAGGTCATTATTTTGGTTTTAGTTGCGTTGGGAGTAAGGCCATGATTTCCAGGAACAATAAAAAGGGAATTAAAAGATCTCTGGAGACCAGCTGGTGTACGGTCTAAAATAACTGAATCATCAGCATATGTCAGGCATGGAATAGACTCCCTGCCATACCACGGCAGGTGATTGTTAAAGGTCCTAAGATCCAGAGGCAAATCAGAAATATACAGGTTGAAAAGCAGGGGGGCTAAGGCTGCTTCAGCCCTCGCTTAGTAGAGAATAGGTCCAAATAGCTCCCCGTCTTGTGATAATCTAACCCTGACTGGGTATCACTGTACAAAGCCTTGATAAGATATAAGAGAGAAGAATCTATGCCCCATCGTGCCATCTTTCCCATAGTTTCGCTCTTATGCTACTTTATTACTGAGTGGAGCATCCCACTGATGTGAAATTATGTGTTAACCACATGTAAAGCGTTTGGTGCCACCTCTCGGGCCTTGAACAGTGTTTGCATGTCTTCTGATGGACAAATTATGACTAGCTAGGATGCAAAGGCCAATATGCACATATTATAGTGCCAAAGCATTGATTTCACTACTCATCACAGCATCCTATCAAGCAATTAAACTCCAGATTTGTATGTGTCTTTTGAGCCCCTCTTATTTGCATTAACCTTTAAAGGATCCCTTTTCCAAGACCACGTACATTTATTATTTGTGCATTGGAACTTGTAAGCAATTTCATCCTCTGTTATCCTCACATCTTTGGAACTAGACAATTGCCCTCATTATAGGTTTCCTGGTATTCTGCTGGAAATTCTGGTGGGATGCCGGGAAACAGACCTACCATTACCAGCACCTGATATCCTGGTATTCCCAGGATATTCCAGGTGCCGGCAATGCCAGTAAATCCCTATTCCATGGATTCCAAAGGACTCCATGGAGGCAATTGCTGGTATTGCCAGCACCGGTAATATAGGTGCCAGAAATACCAGCTGTTTTTTGCTGGTGGGGGCCTGATTTACCTTCAGCTCTTGGCTGGAGGTAAGTCAGGTAACCCCCACCGGAAAACTTGTAGTTTGGCGGTGCGGGAAAGTGGCGGTCACAGAATGTCCGCTACTTTTCCTGCACCGCTAACCTTATAATGAGGCCAATTATATCATTGGCCGGAGGTGAGCGCCAAGCTGAAGGGGCCTTATGCTTTTGGGTATACCATTAAGTGAATCCAGCGAAAGCTTGAACATTCTGGAATTTCTGTCACATAGTCTAATATCGACTACTGCACCTGGACGAAAGCAGATGCACAGAAGAAGATGATTAAGCATTAGAATGAGTAAGTGCTGTCGGATTGAGTGGAGTGTTGTAAACTACACTGTTGGAGGTGGGGTGCTGTGTTGTACATCTATATTGCAAGTCCAATGTTTTGTGTCTGTTCTTTGTGTGGTTCTGAATACTGCAGTAACATCCTCTTTCCTTCACAGTACCTTTGGGCACCTATGTTAACAATGACTCACTGTATAAAGAGGATGATGAAATAACTCTGTCAGAGCTCAAATCTCTGCTGTCCTCTTTATACAGAATTCGAGTTGATCATGCTCAGTGAGCTCTAGGTTGATAATAGCAATATGAGTCTTGAGCACTCATGGTGAAAATTAAACTTTGGTTCTCTGCTGTTTTTATTTGAAGAGTTTATGTGCCACAGTAAGGGTGTGTTGTTGGGAAGGCCTAAGGTCCTGGTGCACTGAGGCGGTAGGACACTAATGGGGCTTCATCATGAGGGAACAACCATCATTTTTGTCACATTCTAGCCTGTTACCTATGACTAGAGCTGTACCAAACTTTCAGGGTAATTCATAGAATTTCGCAGAAAAGTGTCGCAATCGGCTGGCGCAGAGTGTCCGCGTGCGATTGACTGCGCCAGGCACGTGCGATAAAACCGATTTCCGCGCACAGCGTATTCATGGATTACATGCTCCCAAACCAGCCGTGGCGCAGAGTATCGCAGCGACCCTGCAGCAGCGCCAGTAACGCCCCCAAGAACGCCCTCTCGCAAGGAAAAGCCAGCAAAATCGCTAAATCATCGCAAAGGGCTGCGCTAACTCTGGACCAGTTTACAGGGCAGCCAAACAAGGAACGCAAAGCGGGTAACGTGCATATCAGGGGTACACGTGAAGTCATACACGCGATTAGCCAGGGTACGTGTATTACAGGGGTACGCGGGAAGTTTAACACGCGATTGGCCAGGGTACGTGTATTACAGGGGTACGCGGGAAGTTTAACACGCGATTGGCCAGGGTACGTGTATTACAGGGGTACGCGGGAAGTTCAACACGCGATTAGCCAGGGTAAGTGTATTACAGGGGTACGCGTGAAGTCATACACGCGATTAGCCAGGGTACGTGTATTACATGGGTACGCGGGAAGTTTAACACGCGATTGGCCAGGGTACGTGTATTACAGGGGTACGCGGGAAGTTTAACAGGCGATTAGCCAGGGTACGTGTATTACAGGGGTACGCGGGAAGTTTAAAACGCGATTGGCCAGGGTACGTGTATTACAGGGGTACGCGGGAAGTTCAACACGCGATTGGCCAGGGTACGTGTATTACAGGGGTACGTGGGAAGTTTAACACGCGATTAGCCAGGGTACGTGTATTACAGGGGTACGCGGGAAGTTCAACACGCGATTAGCCAGGGTAAGTGTATTACAGGGGTACGCGGGAAGTTCAACACGCAATTAGCCAGGGTACGTGTATTACAGGGGTACGCGGGAAGTTTAACACGCGATTGGCCAGGGTACGTGTATTACAGGGGTACGCGGGAAGTTCAACACGCGATTGGCCAGGGTACGTGTATTACAGGGGTACGCGGGAAGTTTAACACGCGATTAGCCAGGGTACGTGTATTACAGGGGTACGCGGGAAGTTTAACACGCGATTAGCCAGGGTAAGTGTATTACAGGGGTACGCGGGAAGTTCAACACGCAATTAGCCAGGGTACGTGTATTACAGGGGTACGCGGGAAGTTCAACACGCGATTGGCCAGGGTACGTGTATTACAGGGGTACGCGGGAAGTTTAACACGCGATTAGCCAGGGTACGTGTATTACAGGGGTACGCGGGAAGTTCAACACGCGATTAGCCAGGGTAAGTGTATTACAGGGGTACGCGGGAAGTTCAACACGCAATTAGCCAGGGTACGTGTATTACAGGGGTACGCGGGAAGTTTAACACGCGATTGGCCAGGGTACGTGTATTACAGGGGTACGCGGGAAGTTCAACACGCGATTGGCCAGGGTACGTGTATTACAGGGGTACGCGGGAAGTTTAACACGCGATTAGCCAGGGTACGTGTATTACAGGGGTACGCGGGAAGTTTAACACGCGATTAGCCAGGGTAAGTGTATTACAGGGGTACGCGGGAAGTTCAACACGCAATTAGCCAGGGTACGTGTATTACAGGGGTACGCGGGAAGTTAAACGCGATTGGCCAGGGTACGTGTATTACAGGGGTACGCGGGAAGTTTAACACGCGATTGGCCAGGGTACGTGTATTACAGGGGTACGCGGGAAGTTTAACACGCGATTGGCCAGGGTACGTGTATTACAGGGGTACGCGGGAAGTTATACACGCGATTAGCCAGGGTACGTGTATTACAGGGGTGCGTGGGAATCATCACACGCGATTAGGCTGGGTGGGTCCTCACAGGTGTTCCCTGTACACCCTCCACGGCCCCTGCAGGCAGTCTACAAAACAGGGGACTACCCTGCACACCTGCTCATGTCCCCCTGCACCCCCACCCCCCCAGCAGTGCAGGGGCAGCCTCCACCAGGCCCCCACTCATGTCTCCCACCACCCCCACCCTCCCGCCACCAGGGGCAGCCTCCACCAGGCCCCCACCCATGTCTCCCACCACCCCCCGCCACCAGGGGCACTCTCCACCAAGCCCCCACCCATGTCTCCCACCACCCCCACCAGTGCAGGGGCACCCTCCACCAGGCCCCCACCCATGTCTCCCAACACCCCCACCCACCAGCACTGTGGGGCACGTGGCCAGCAGGCAGTCAGGCAGCAGCAGATGGCAGGTGGGAGCGTGCTCAGGGCTCTGGGGGGCAGTAATTTCGCCTCCTGGCCAGGAGCGTGGTCTCTCGTGTGTGAACGCGTGGACAGCCTGATAGGTAGTGAAATCCCACACGTCAGCAAAGGCCCTTAGCGCGTAAACCCGTCAACAGCATATGCGCGCCTATAGTCACCTGCACGTGCAGGAAATTGTTGCGTGACACGTCCCAGTGTCAAAGCGTGTGATTGGTGAAAATGGATGTACACGTCGAAGTGACAAAGCGTGTGATTGGTGAAAATGGATCTACACGCAGGAGTGACAAAGCGTGTGATTGGTGAACGTACACGCCGCGTAAGTGACGCTGTACGTGTGGGCCTGTATATAAGGTACATGTAGAACACCATTTCCTTGTACGTGCTTTTCGTGGAGAGCGAGTGGGTGAAATCTGTACTTCTTGTCGTTTCACACGCGATTTACTTCACGGCGTTTCCAGTTCGTATTCCCTGTTACCTCTGACAGCTTTTTCTCTTTTTTCTCTTTTACTGGTTTACCTGGGCCTGTTCCCTCAAACAGTGTCCCCTTCTACTGTTGTCCTGTCTTCTCAGACAGCGTACACATCTTCTTTTGGCGGGGGTTTAGCCAGCCAAACGCGCTCATTCTTCACGCTCTTTTACCTGGCAGACGGTGAGTCACGCACGTATCCAACTTCTGTGCTTGCCCCGTGTGTTGCCTACCCCTTCAGAGGTCATTCTAGGCTGCGTGTGACACGCATACGTTCATTCTTGTGTTACTGGGTGCCACAGCGTAGTGCAGGTTTTTCTTTCTGCACACGTGGTCTAGGAGGGGTTGCGTGCACGTCATCTCCCTTTTTTGGGCCTCCTGTGCGTTGCGTGACCCGTCATCTTTCCCCAGGGGTTACAATCAGCCGTGCTAGAACACTAGGGTACAATTACCATCTGGTACCCAACCCCTTTGACCCCCAATTGCCCAGGACAATTGTCTACAGCCACTCCCATACGCACATTAATATCAGTGCCATGGCTGGGAGGCGAGGATTCCGTAAGGGTGGCAAAGGTGGAAGAGCCACAAGTGGTGGCCGTGGTGGATCCGGTAGGGGACGTGGTCGTAACTTGCAGGGTGAGCCTGTCCCCCCATGTGTGGAGGACCAGTCAAGGGCACCCATCATCCCCCCCCCTCCCCGCCCTCCCCCCCTCCCGTTGAGGCTGAAGTGGCTGACACCATCCATGCTCAGCCCTTGTTGGACCAGCCCATTGTGGCACCAGACCTGGCTGACTCCATGGCTGACTTCCAGGTCAGCAGGGCTACGACACGTGCGCTGGTGCACGTTGATGCCATCATGCCACGTGGATCTGGGGCAGCAAGGTCATCTACTGCACCAAGGAGGCAGGGCGGAGTGGCTGCAGGGGCAGCTGCGGCTCCATCCACCCCAGCCCTCACACACCCAGCCAGGACAGTGTCGGTCCTAGTCCATGCTGCTGAGATTCCCCCTGACACCATCACACTCGAGCCAATGCCTGCACCAACTCCCATGCTGAGTGTGCAATCCCACACTCCTGATACAGAGTCCACCAGGGCTCCTGCCCCTAGTGTCCAGAGCGGCGCAGGACACTCAGGATCACCACCACCTTCCAAGCGGAAGAGGAAGAGTGCTCGTCCGGCACAGGCTGATGCCCCAGACACGGCTACACAGTCCGGCCCGTCCAGGAAGCCCAGCTTCACGGATGACGAACTGAATGCACTTGTCGAGTATGTGTCCGGACATGACAACGAGATGGTCATTGTTGCAGGATCCAAGACCACACCTGCACAACGCCAGGCACACTGGCAGACCGTTGCGGACATCGTAAGTGCCCTTGGAATCGTGAGGCGCACAGCCAATGATTGCTATAAGCGCTGGAATGACCTAAAGCGCAGGGCAAAGAGTAAGCTGGCCTCAAGTCATGCCGCAACTCTAGTGACTGGAGGTGGGTCTCCAGTAGTAGACATGGAACTCACTCCACATGAGTCAGTCGCTGGGACCTACGTCACGGAGGAACAGATCCAAGGCGTGGGAGATCTGGCTGATTACGAGGCATTGTCCGGTGAGTGCACATGCATGTGTGTGTCATACATGTGCATGGTGTGTGTGTGAGGGCTTCTGTTTGGGTGCCAGGAGAGAGTGTGTGCGCCTCAGTCGTATGGGTCAGCCATGTGCTTCATGCAATACTACCTGCGCAGCTGCATTTGGCCATAGCAGTATCCCTTCTGCCAACAGTAGACATCTAGCACAACTGCACGCCAGTTGCCCTTGAAGTGTCACCTTGACACAACAGATTTGCTTATTTTTCACTGTTCATTCAGTCAGTTTGTTTGCATTCCACCACTTTCACTAGGCATGTCGCTGTCCACTAGTCACATGTCTGACATGGGTATGGTAAAGGGGAGTGACTTTGTTACCTGGATATCATTTGTACACACATGTCCCTGTGCAATTTGACCATTACAGACTGGCAGCTCCAGGTGAAAAATCTGACCTGTTAGAATCAGAAAAGCTATTACATGCGGGAACTGGACTGAATGAATAGGTGCTGCCCTCCTCTCCATCTTCACTCAATAGCAATGGTACATGCCATCTGTGTGATGGCATGTGTGTTTCACCTGCCAATCACAGGCCAATGTGTGATGCCACTGCCAGGCAGCATGCAGAAAATTTGTTCTTCTTCCATCTTGGTGTCATCAGTGTGTGCCGTTTGCCTGCACTTCATACGCAGTGAGGGTGCATGCATGGGAGGGTTTTAGTCATGTGGGACATGTCAATCAAGTACTGGTTCTCTTGCTTCTCAGCCCTCAATGTGTGCCATGGTGCTAATGCCTGTTTCCATTACTTTTTTTTCATGTCTTTGCAGGGGAAGACGCACCTGATACTGCTGGGGTTGTGGAGATGGTGCAGACCCAGGAGGTGTCCCAGGGCCGACCAACCACCAGTGAGGGACGTGGTGTGGTGGTGGGGGAGAACCCACAAGTGCTGCAGGTCGTGCTCTCAAGGGGTGTCTCTGGCTGCACCTCCCCCGAGCTGTACTCAGGTGTTGATTCGGATGAGACCTACGTGCCGTCGCTGGTGAGTGTTCCAGGGAGGGATTCTGTTCTGTCTCACCCACCTGCACCAGGGTCAGTACCCTCCATGGGGATGTCAGTGTTGGCAGCTACGCCTTTGGTGGTTACGGATGCAGGGTCACACTCCGCGACATCTGATCCTGTTCCTGGGCCAGCAGATCAGAGGGGGAATGCAGTCCTGCAGCCTCAGGCAGTGCCGGCACAGCAAGGCGCAGTTCGCCTTGCCCCAGACAGGTGTGGTGCCAGCCGACGTGGTGGCCGTACGCCACCTGGCAATACCGCATGGGAGCAATCCATTTACGGTATGGCTACCCAACAGGCTGCATCATCCGAGATGATGGCTCAGGCCATGGATAGGGTGGCCACTTCCATTGTCCCCCCAGAAAGGCTGATGGAGCGACTAGAGCAGGCAACTGACTCCATCTGCCAGTCACACAGGGAGGACATGTTGGGGTCCAACAGGGACAGGCGGGCGGCACTGGCGACTCTGCAGGAGGCCATCTCCATTGAGTCCCAGGGCCACAGGGAAGCCCTGAGGCAGGAGCTCCTACACCTCAGGACGACTCTTGTTGAGCTTGAGGCTTCAACACACCAAAGGACAGAACAGCAGCTGGAGCGTCTCACCCGTACGCTCTCAGCTGAGATGCAGGCAACGAGGGCGGAGGTCCGGGCATCCCGTGAGTTGTTGCATGGGGACCTCCGCACACTCATCCTCCAGAACCAGACCTACCACACCCGCATGCTTGCAGCCATGGAGGAGCAGACTAGGGCCTTGCGTGGGCTGCCTCCCATAGTGCAACCACCTCCGGATGCAGCTGCACAGGGTGACAATAGCGACAGCAGTGACACTCCCACAATAGGGTAGCCGTGTGGGCCATGAGCCCATGGAGGTGTTTTATTTTCCCAGGATCCACGCAGGTGGGTTCTGGTGTGCATCCTGTCCTCGGACCTCCTGGGTGGCCTCCCCAACCCCCCCGGGCCCATCAATGGCCATTTTTGATTTTTTCTTATTTTTATTTTTATTTTGATTTCTTTTATTCCCAATTTTTTTGGGAGGATCTGTTGGCTCCGATCTGTTGGCTCCGATCTGTTGGCTCCGATCAGTTGGCTCTGATCTGTTGGCTCCGATCTGTTGGCTCCGATCTGTTGGCTCCGATCTGTTGGCTCCGATCTGTTGGCTCCGATCTGTTGGCTCCGATCTGTTGGCTCCGATCTGTTGGCTCCGATCTGTTGGCTCCGATCTGTTGGCTTCCGTGGTTCCTGTGGGCATACGCTGCATTGTGGCTGGGCACATGCAGGCTTGTAATGTATTTGGTTCCGATGCTTGGGTTTGAGTCACACACACCCCTCCTGCTTCCCGTTTCCATGGGCTTGCAAAGGGTGTGCCCAAGTGACAGTGAATTACACAGTGACGTTGGACTCCCATGACCTGTGTGGCCAGTCTGTAGTCAATACTGTGTATACATTCCTAGTGCATATTGCTGTTGTGTTGTACACTGCATGTTGCATTGATGTGTAACTCTTCTTCTGTGTCTACCTCCCAATTTGCAGGTCCCTTCCTCAAGTCCACACAAGGACTCTAGTCTGGCGATGGGGACCATGTTGGCAGCAGTGCACCTACAACTCTACATGGCGCCAACACTGCACAGTTGGTAGTGGTGGGAGTGCAGGCATTTCCAGGTGGTGAGACTACTAATATGTTACATTTTTGATGTCATGTTAATGGTACTACGTGCTCAAGTATGTTGTTGGTCCGGCATTGCTGTGAGCATTTCAGGTGTAGCAGGTTTCTAATAGTGCCACTGTACATAGTGAGAGTGATGTCATGTTGTGGGGATTACTTTGTTTACCTGCAATTAGCATGACATGGCACGGTGTGTCGTGTGGCAGTGCTGGGGTTGGGTTGGCTGACATGGCACTGTCCTCTTGTTGCATTTTGCAAGTGGGTATTCATTTTAGCTGCTTCAATGTGTAACTTCACAAAACTGCATTGGTGGTGTCTGTGTGGGTAGGGATGCACACTTTGTGACACTTCCAGGTGAACAATCTCAGGCTGACATGGAATTCCCGGTTCATTCTCCAGACATTCAGGATCAGTGTCAGGTTGAGTCATCATTGATTGTCAGATGGAATGTGCCAGGGCAGTGTGCACTCCACAGGGGTGTGATTTCTATGTGAAGTAATTAGCCACTAGCTGTGTACGGGCTGCCTCCCCCCGTGCCCTTTCCCCTCCCATGCGCAGCGGCTGTGCATGTGGTTGGGGATGTGGGGCCACCACCATGTCCACGGCCAGGCCCCGGCGTGTTGCAACGTTGTGCAGGACACATGCTGCCACTATGATCCTGCACACTACTGGGGGAGCGTATAACAGCTGCCCGCCAGAACGGTCAAGGGAGCGAAAGCGTGACTTCAGCACTCCGAATGTGCGCTCCACTATGCCCCTGGTTGTAATGTGGGCCGTGTTAAATCTTACCTGGGGTGGCGTGGTGGGGTTCCGAATTGGCGTCATCATGTGGGGGCTGAGAGGGTAGGCACTGTCCCCTGTGGAGGTGGGGATTGGTATCATTGGTGAGGTTGTGACCTTGCTCAGTATCCAACATGCATGCATGTGCAGTGGCATACATACTCACCAAGCAGCCATGTATCGCCATGCCGCCCAGCTTCTAGGTCCCGGCTTAGGGTGGACATTCGGTAAATGAAGCTGTCGTGGGTGGAGCCGGGATAGTTGGCATATACTGAGGTGATGATTCCCTTGGCATTACATGCTACCTGCACGTTGATGGAATGCCAGTGCTTGCGGTTCCTATAGATGTGCTCAGATGCCCTGGGGGGACGTAGAGCCACATGGGTGCAGTCGATGGCACCTAGCACTTTGGGGAATCGTGCCACTGCGTAAAAATCCAGGGCGGCAGCATGCCTTTCTGCAGGTGTTCTGGGCAGGTATATGTGCCTGCGGACTGATGGGCGTGCAGTCATGATGTTCAAGACCTGGTGTAGGCAGCGTGACTGGGTGGCCTGTGACACCCCACCCACTATGGCACTTGTCCGCTGAAATGATCCAGTGGCTAAGAAGTGCAGTACATTGAGGACCTTCTCCAGGGGGCTGAGTGCTTGGGAGCACAGGGTGGGTGATGTGAGGTCATCCTCCCACTCAGTCACCAGGTCCAGTATGATGTGTGGTGGAAACCTGTACCTCCCATACACCTGGTCATCAGGCATCCCGAAAAGGCTGGTTCTGGGTGTGAATATTCTGGCCCTGACTATCCTCCTCCTCCTCTTTTGGTAGCCCACTGCCACTGCTGCTAGGAACGGTATGTTCATCCTGGCGTCTGAGCTTGTTATTGTTAAAGTCCGCAATTTATGCTTAGCGCGTGTTCTAGGCGAGCGTGTGACCCGCGCAGCCCTGGAATCCTGTTGCCAGTCCAATAGCGTGTGGAAATTCACACGCACCGCGGGATACAGCGTGTGACCCGCGCAGCCCTGGAATCCTGTTGCCAGTCCAATAGCGTGTGGAAATTCACACGCACCACGGGATACAGCGTGTGACCCGCGCAGCCCTGGAATCCTGTTCCAAGTCCAATAGCGTGTGGAAATTCACACGCACCACGGGATACAGGTTCGCTGACGTACTTGCGTGTGTAAGTGGCCGCGCACCCATTAAATACACGTACATAGGCCAATCGCGTGTACGCGCACTTTTGTCCAATTACACGCGATGACACTCTGACGTGCAGTATCTCCACGTGTGCCCCGTCATCACGTCCTGAGTGGGGAACACCCGTGCGGGTCACGTCACAGACGCGCTTACGCGCTGAGGGACTCTGGTCCAATAGAATCGCGTATGCGTGCTGACGCGCTTACGCGCTAAGGGCCTTTCCTCGGATTTCACGCTGACGTGCAGGATTTTCACGTGCCAAATCACTCCGTATCAAGCTGGCCACGCGAAAACACACGGAAGCCCACGCTCCTGCCCAGAAGGCCGAGTTACTGCCCCCCAGTGCCCCGAGCAGCCTCCCACGTGCCATCTGCTGCTGCCTGCCTGCCTGCCTGCCTGCTGCCACCGTGCCCTGCCATTTGGTGCCTGCACATCAGCCATCTGCAGGGGTCCAGTTGCTGTGTCCACCCCTGCTGGAACTGAAGACTCCCGACTGGTATTACATCGCTCCACAGCCCAGCCCCAGGACCCAGTTGCCCACCCACACCTGCCTCTGGGGTTGCCATGTCGGGCACTTCCACATCTGGCACCAGTGGCAACCCCAGGCCAGAGGGGCAGAGGGGCACCAGCTTCACTGTCACCGAAGTTGGTGTCCTGGTGGAGCATGTCCTGGGGCAGTATGATGCCCTCTTTGGATCGTCCCGCGCCAGCAAGGAAGGACGGCAGAGGATCTGGGCCGACTGTGTGGTTGCCATCAACGCGGAGGGGGTGGCAACCCGCGACGTCCTGAAGATCAAGAAGCGCTGGGAGGACTTGAGGTCCAGGACCCTTGTGAAGGCCCGGCGCCTCGTGGAGGGGGGCCGGGGCCGCATGAGTACCATCCAGATGAGGGTCCTGGAACGCGTACGCCCAGCGCTCCACGCCCAGATCCTTGAGAGGGAGGCCCGTCTGGAGTTGAGCGGTAAGTGTCCATGCATTACTGTGTGAGACAGGGCATGTTGCGGTGTGCTGGTATGATACTTGCCTGTATGTGTGCCATAGCCCATGTATGCATGTATGTGTGCAGGGACATCATGGTAATGCATGTGCGACCAGTGATGTGTGATGCACATGGTTGTTGCATGTGTTGAAATGCCGCATGGGGAGCCCTAATCAGATTATGAACATGAGAGCATGCCAGTCTCTGTACCTGAACATGGGTGGGGGTGAGGGATGGGTGCTGATGCCAGGTACATATATGGTAGCCATGTCTGTGTGCCTGACCTGCGTGTCTGTGACTTGTGCATGCCATGGATGCATGACACATGTGTGACAATGCAGAGATTCAGTAAAGCAGCAAAATTACCCTTGTATCCGCTGTGTTTGGTGTGTTTGGGGCCAGATGGATGTGACTGAGGTGATGTGTGTGCATGTGATGGGCATGAGCCATGAGCCATGATGCATGTGAGTTACATATCATTGAATGTTTCAAGAGTCCATTGGACATGCATGGAAATGTCCATGGCATGCACCATGCCTGTTACTGTGTGTGTTTTGCCTGGACTGGCCCATGTGTTGTGGAGGGACATGATGGAAGTGTACTTTGACAGTGGTGCTCATCTGCTATTGCTTCCTGTCTAGGGGACCATTGTACAGTGCCCTGATGCTTGTGTTCTTTGTCTCCCTCTACGCAGCGGCTAGTGAAGAAGAGGGCGGAGACGGCGCTGTGGAGCAAGGCGGCGGGGATGCCCCCACGGCTGCAGCGGAAGGGGTGGGTGAGCCCCCACAGGGGCCTGCTACGGTGGGAGACGGTGAGGAGCCATCCAGGTTGGTGGTTTGCACAGAGGAGGAGGAGGCCGCCACTGGGGCACACATGGGGCCTGGTGGGGGCATCCCTGCTGGTGCAAGTGGTGCAGTCCAGGGCCAGGGGCAGGAGGCAGCACAGGTCACCGTGGAGGGGCCTGTGCATGTCGCTGTCCCTGACCCTGTGAGTGCACCACCATGCACCAGCAGGGATGCCCCGTCCCAGGCCTGTCCGCAGGTAGAGGGGATGTCCATGTCACCTGACTCCCCTCCACCTGCGGACGTGGGAACCCCTGGCCGTGCGGAGAAGGTCCTGATTGGGGTCGCGTTGCGCACGGCTGCGATTCGTGATGCCGTGCGTGCTTCCCGGGAGGAGCACGCACGTCATCACGAAGTGCACCGTGCCGACGTGGCCCAATTGGGATCGGCCATGTTCGGGGGTTTCCTGCATGTGTTGGCCAATGTGGCGGCCCTCTCCTCCTCTGTGCAGGCTATCCACCAGTCGTTCTCCTTGCCGTCTTCCAGCCCAGATGCCACCAGGGCCCCCTGTGGACCTGCCCCGACCAATGCAGCCAGCTCGGTGGGGATCCCATCCCTGCCACAGTCGGGAGTCAGAGATCCAGCAGGGGTGGACACCAGAGCAACTGGACCCCAGCAGATGGAGGATGTGACGGCATCATCGGGCAGGGCACGTGCACGACGGCGTCGGTGGTTTCCATCAGCCTGGATGCCGTCGTGCTGGCACAGGCAGTTGCGTCGGAGGCAGCAGCAGGCTCAACGTGGGAGGCATCATGGCTCGGGGCCATCAACATCAGGGGTGCAGGCATCGGCCGGAGGGCAGGAGAACCCTGGAATGGGAGTGGCTTCCGTGTGGGAGAGGTTGTGCCAGCGGATAGGTGCGGAGCGGCAGCGGGCAGAGGAGGAACGGCTCACGATGGTCAGGGCGGAGGACTCCATGCGGAGGGCGCTGAGGCGGGCTGAGTGCCTCGAGGGTCTTCGCAGGGAGTTTGAGCTTGACACTGCGTTATCCCTGCGGGACCTCGGGGCCAGGGAACATGCCCGCCTCCAAGCCATTGAGCAGGAGTTCGAGGATGCCCTGGCCCATGACAACAACCAGTGAGCCGTCCGAATAGCCCGCTGCCTTTGTATATAGTTGTATAGTTAGGGTTAGGTTTCCTTTGTTTTTTTGAATTTTTTTTGGGTTGCGATTGGACAATGCACCACTTTTTTGTATATAGTTCCCTTTTTAGTTAGTAGTCAGTTAGGTTTAATTTGGTAGGGCTCATGGACCCAGGATTATCTTCTTGATTGGCTTATTTTATTTTTTCATAATTTTTTCATGGACATTCATCTTGTTTTGTTTGATTTGCTTTGTGTTTTTTCTTATTTGCTGTTCAATACATATTATTTTTTTAATCTTCAATGTGTCGTATCATCTCATTGCTTTCAGGCATGTCATGTTGGGTGTTTTGTCATTCACTTGCAGCCATTGTGTGTGACAGACATGTGTTAAATTGCATTATTTACATTGGGGGTGTAACATGTAATTGCCTTTGATATGTGGGTGGGTGTGATAGTTGGTTGGGCCTTTTGGCAGGGGAGGATGGGCATTACGGACATGATTGGGGAATGTTGGGACCCAGGTGCAGGGGGGCATGGATTGGACATGGGTGGGGGCCTGCTGGCAGGTGCCCCACAGTGCTGGGGGGTGGGGGTGGTGAGAGACATGAGTTGGACATGGGTGGGGGCCTGCTGGCAGGTGCCCCACAGTGCTGGGGGGTGGGGGTGGTGGGAGACATGAGTGGGGCCCTGGTGGAGGGTGACCCTGGTGGCTGGGGTTTGGGGGTGGTGGGAGACATGAGTTGGACATGGGTGGGGGCCTGCTGGCAGGTGCCCAACAGTGCTGGGGGGTGGGGGTGGTGGGAGACATGAGTGGGGCCCTGGTGGAGGGTGACCCTGGTGGCTGGGGTTTGGGGGTGGTGGGAGACATGAGTTGGACATGGGTGGGGGCCTGCTGGCAGGTGCCCCACAGTGCTGGGGGGTGGGGGAGGTGGGAGACATGAGTGGGGCCCGGGTGGAGGGTGACCCTGGTGGCTGGGGTTTGGGGGTGGTGGGAGACATGAGTTGGACATGGGTGGGGGCCTGCTGGCAGGTGCCCCACAGTGCTGGGGGGTGGGGGTGGTGGGAGACATGAGTGGGGCCCTGGTGGAGGGTGACCCTGGTGGCTGGGGTTTGGGGGTGGTGGGTGACATGAGTTGGACATGGGTGGGGGCCTGCTGGCAGGTGCCCCACAGTGCTGGGGGGTGGGGGTGGTGGGAGACATGAGTGGGGCCCTGGTGGAGGGTGACCCTGGTGGCTGGGGTTTGGGGGTGGTGGGAGACATGAGTTGGACATGGGTGGGGGCCTGCTGGCAGGTGCCCCACAGTGCTGGGGGGTGGGGGTGCAAGGGGACATGTGTTGGTGTTCATTAGTTCAAGGAGACATGTGCCTTTGCTGGGGGGCATGCCCATGTTGGGTGGGCTGCCTGCGGGACATGACCAGGGATGCAGGGTAGTCCCCTGTGGTGTGGGCTGCCTGCAGGGGCCGTGGAGGGTGTACAGGGTACACCTGGGAGGAGCCACACTGTCAAATCACATGTGGAACTTCCCGCGCACCCCTGAAATACACGCGCCCAGGCTATTCACTTGTGGAACTTCCCGCGCACCCCTGAAATTCACGCGCCCAGGCTATTCGCGTGTGGAACTTCCCGCGCACCCCTGAAATACACGCGCCCAGGCTATTCGCGTGTGGAACTTCCCGCGCACCCCTGAAATACACGCGGCCAGGCTATTCGCGTGTGGAACTTCCCGCGCACCCCTGAAATACACGCGCCCAGGCTATTCGCGTGTGGAACTTCCCGCGCACCCCTGAAATTCACGCGCCCAGGCTATTCGCGTGTGGAACTTCCCGCGCACCCCTGAAATACACGCGCCCAGGCTATTCGCGTGTGGAACTTCCCGCGCACCCCTGAAATACACGCGGCCAGGCTATTCGCGTGTGGAACTTCCCGCGCACCCCTGAAATACACGCGCCCAGGCTATTCGCGTGTGGAACTTCCCGCGCACCCCTGAAATACACGCGGCCAGGCTATTCGCGTGTGGAACTTCCCGCGCACCCCTGAAATACACGCGGCCAGGCTATTCGCGTGTGGAACTTCCCGCGCACCCCTGAAATTCACGCGCCCAGGCTATTCGCGTGTGGAACTTCCCGCGCACCCCTGAAATACACGCGCCCAGGCTATTCGCGTGTGGAACTTCCCGCGAACCCCTGTAATACACGTAGCCCGCTCCCCCAGGCCCGATCGCGTGAGGAACTTCCCGCGCACCCCTGTTATACACGTAGCCCGCTCCCCCAGGCCCGATCGCGTGAGGAACTTCACGCGAACCCCTGTAATACACGTAGCCCGCTCCCCCAGGCCCGATCGCGTGAGGAACTTCACGCGAACCCCTGTTATACACGTAGCCCGCTCCCCCAGGCCCGATCGCGTGAGGAACTTCCCCCGCACCCCTCAAATTCACGCGCCCAGGCTATTCGCGTGTGAAACTTCACGCGAACCCCTGAAATATACGTAGCACGCTCCCCCAGGCCCGATCGCGTGTGGAACTTCACGCGAACCCCTGTAATACACGAAGCCCGCTCCCCCAGGACCCATCGCGTGAGGAACTTCACGCGAACCCCTGTAATACACGTAGCCCACTCCCCCAGGCCCGATCGCGTGAGGAACTTCACGCGAACCCCTGTAATACACGTAGCCCGCTCCCCCAGGCCCGATCGCGTGAGGAACTTCCCGCGCACCCCTCAAATTCACGCGCCCAGGCTATTCGCGTGTGAGACTTCACGCGAACCCCTGAAATATACGTAGCACGCTCCCCCAGGCCCGATCGCGTGTGGAACTTCACGCGAACCCCTGTAATACACGAAGCCCGCTCCCCCAGGCCCGATCGCGTGAGGAACTTCACGCGAACCCCTGTAATACACGTAGCCCGCTCCCCCAGGCCCGATCGCGTGAGGAACTTCACGCGAACCCCTGTTATACACGTAGCCCGCTCCCCCAGGCCCGATCGCGTGAGGAACTTCACGCGAACCCCTGTAATACACGAAGCCCGCTCCCCCAGGCCCGATCGCGTGTGGAACTTCACGCGAACCCCTGTAATACACGTAGCCCGCTCCCCCAGGCCCGATCGCGTGAATAACTTCACGCGAACCCCTGTGATGCACGTACCCTGCAAATCGCGTGTGACACTTCCCGCGCACCCCGGTATACATGCACACGTATTTTTTGTCAGCGGGTGTCCGTGTTTGTGGGTACCCCTTTGCACGTCATTTTTCCTGGAGGGCCACAGTATGGGACATTCATCATGGCAGTATATAGGTGCTATTTGTTGGCGCACCTTTTGGCGCACATTTCTTACAGCCGCAGAGACGCTACCGCCTCCTTTCTTGTGGCGGTCGTGTTTGTGCCTGTGCGCTGGTTTGAGCGTGCGCTTTTTTCCCCTATTCTATTCCATGAATACGTGTTGTAGGCGAGCGTGTGGGCGTTCCGCGCACTTGTGCCCTGTACTTCCCCCGTGACGCCCACGTTTTGGCAAGTTGTTCCCCATTCCGAGTGTTACGCCCGTGTTCCGCCTACTTTTATTGCGTGCGCCGCGCTATGTGCGATTTTCGCTGTGGCCTGTGCGATTTTCGCTGTGACCTGGCGCACGCTGTTAGATGGCCTGTGCGCTAACGTGCGCCGCGCACTTTTTATCGCACATCCGCTGGTTTTCTCGCGCACGGACTTCCATGAATCGACGTGCGCTGCTTTTCGTGCGATTTTCGCACGTTCACTGCGATTTTCGCTATTCCACTGCGATTCGCACGTTTTTGCCCACTTGCGCCGCGCTAATTATTCCATGAATCGGCCTCTTTATATTTAGGCCTGCATTCACAGAGCATCTTCCAAAGGGGTTTTGCCATTACAAAACCCTTCTGTGAATAAGGCCATTGCTATCAACAGAATACTAGATAATTTGTCAAGTATTTGGATGAAGCTGAATAGTTGTTTTACTTAGAAAATCATGTTCCAAAAGTGAAAAACATGCTTATTAAAATAAAGCAGCATTTTAAATATGTGGTCCCATGTTTCATTAATTTCTCTTACTTTTAATCAACAGATAATCTTTAATTATAGCTCACAGAGTTTTTGTTCCCCTGTTGAGGCACACATTGTAAATAGCTGTTTCTAACTGTCCTTAGTTTTCTAAACCATGTGTTCGAAGCAAGGTCTTATGCTTTATCTTTTTTTGTGGCACACTTTCTTCAAAACGTAACCTACCCCTCGCTTGCTTAGATCACTGAATACAGGCTGGCATTGTTATTTGTCCTTGAATGAACTGCACTAACAGTTCGAAGGACGTGTCGAATAGTCACAAATAATTGATAACACTGACTATATTGAAAGTGGCCATTCGAAACATCAGTTTCTATTTCTGGGATCTGTTGTTCAGAGCGGTTGTTCTGCTTGACATCGAGAGAATGGAACGCCCTGAAATTATGCAAGCGTAACTTTACATAATATTTGAGCGATTGACAATGGTATGTGTGCTGTGCGCTTGATGACTAACTATGTGATGGATAAATGTACTTTTTAACAAAAAGAATGCACATCATACGTTATGTTATGTTGAAGAATATTTATACGCTGAGCTATATCCGCCCGAGTGTTGCACTTGTAGTTTGTTGTGCCTTTCACAATCATATATTCTGTGCAGAGTTGTGGGTTGTTAGGTGGCCTATGGACTCCTCCAACACCTGCACCCACAACCTGTGTTCAAGCTAATGATGTCTACACTGCTTTGACCCGTGGCATATCCCAGTGTACAGCCGCCATCGCATCCCTGGGCACTGTTAAGGCAGTGGGGCAGAACCTTTTCCCTGTGCCCTTGGAGTCCGGCAGGTCTTGCAGGTTATCTGTAGGCTCGCTACTCTTTCCACTTTAATTATAATGCCCTCTGTGGTTCAGCATAAGATGTTCCTATCTCTGTCCTTAGTTTCAGGTAGGGGCCGCTATAGGAAACAGATACAACGGGGTCTCCCTCCCATCCTGTGGTCTGACTACTTCCGTGCACTTCAACACAGGTAAGTACACTTGCACACCAATTTGAATGTAATTTAGTTAGGTTTAAACAGAATGGTAATCTTTAGTAAATAATTCGAGGTGCGGGGGAGAAAGACACAGCCTTTGTACCTAGGCTGGTTATATACAAAAAACAAAGAAGAAATCCAATATGGATAGCCACGTCCCCTGCACACTTTCTAGACGGCCAAGATAGGCCTTTTGAACATTTTTTGTAAATTTTTTGAAATACAATATTGATAACTTTCAATCAATTCTGTAGAAAATGTCCATAAATGATTCAGTTGAAACTTTCTGTTTTATAAAAAAAAAATTTGCTTTTTATTTGTCTTTTGGTGAGCCCAACGCATTTCGAGTATAAAAAACTCTTCATCAGGGGCGGCATTTTTCAACAAATTAAAGTCTACAAAAGAAAAATACATATATACTTCAATTAGTTTGAACTTAAAGCAGTTTTTACACAATTTTGAAAAACATCATATCAAACTTTTAGATCAATTTTAACAGATAAATTGTTTACAAGGCAGTCAGCCTAGTCTACAGGGCAACTTCCCATTTTTCAGTACTCATTTTAAATCCATCTCCCACAGGGTTACAAGTTATAGGATTTCGTCAAAAATCAACAATTAAGGTTGATATGCAAATGACCTAAGTCTAGTATGGGCTTATAGTTTCTTATTAAATTTCGAATGTGGGGTAATGTGCCTTATGTATCTATAGTTGTGGTACACAGAATTGGAGAACGTGGTATAATATTTTAAGCAACTGTGAGTATACGGAGGAAGTGATGAGAGAAACAGGCTAGGAAAGGTGGGTCAAATAATAGCATTCGGAATGTAAAAAAATGGGCAACCATCTTACCCAGGAACATATATTAGGCTCATGGAGTGGTCCAACATTAGCAGAGCTGATCCAGGTGTCAAGCGGACACTATGTAGTGCATCTCATGGAAAGAAGACTTTGGTGAAGCCTTAATGGGTATGGATATCTAAATGAGATAATGGTATAACCAAGCGGTTATTAAATTAGCTGAGCGGAATAATAAGTGCAAACGAGAGGGTCCAGCCTCTAACTCAAAAGGAACTTACAAGTTCAGTATCCATCTGCGTCCAGGAGAATTTCTCTTCTTCCTATCCTTCTTAGATAGGTGACGCACCAGCGCTACCCAGGGTGAGAACATCACGGAGGGACAGGGTGTACTTCCGACCAGGGTAAGCCATAGGGAACCCAATAACAGTTGAAAAATTCAAACGAAAAGAAATAGACCCCGTACCTGTCCTTTGTTTTGTGTGATACTATGTACTGTATATTACAGGAAGGCCAAATACCCCATATGAGGTGTAACAGAAAGTGAATACTATCCCAGTTTCGTTTTTATTCTTCGCGCAGTGAAAACTCTCACTGCTGGGATCAGAATAAACATTAGTATACAACGGGAGTGATTGTCCCGCTGAAAATAAGCCGTTTGGCCACACTAAGTGGGCCTTCTCCCCAGATATGGGGAATGCACCATTTGGACAGACACCTACTAGCCTATTTAGATCATGGCAGATAAAAACTACTTAGCATATGCGGAAGAGTTGGTGGAAGGGATACTGTCCAATCCCTCACTCCTGGGCATCAATATAACCAATGTAGATGAATGAAACGAGGTTGAGGTCATAAGAAAGAAACTCATAAGGGCCGAACTGCATGGGGCCTTATTGACAGAGTACATAAGTCATGTATACGTGTTAAGAGAAAAAAAATGACCCGTACCTGTCCTTTCTTTTGTGCAATTGAATTGACTCCAATTAATTGCATGTGTCATATCTACAAACCTACCAGCACAGAAACCGTCTATATGACTGAGAACGGTGCACCAGTTTATGATGTTGCCACAGGATGCAGGAGCTGGCACTTGGACCACATTTCTAAACAAAACCTCAACTGCTCCATTGGTTCAGATGTTAAATGTACTGTATGCAGGCATGGAGCCACTTGTATACTGTATAGCCTGTTACAACCTTCTAGATATGACAATTCATCTGAGCATGTTAATATACGGGTTGCCGTGACTTTATCCTGGTCCTTAAAAAATATGAATAATGTCAACCGGTGGTGGGGGTAGAATCTTTTAGTTAGAGGGGTGTAAATATTTCCTTTGAATGTGTGTGTGCATAAACAAGTGTAACAAGGGAGCCCCAATCAATCAAACAGGATTTCTTACAGGGAAATTGTTTAAAATAATGGGTTCAAAATTGGTGCATTTGTGGGAAATTGGGCAAAATGCCATACCATTTGCAATCAGTTTTGTAGGGTAACCCATTCAAACAATGCAATAGATTCCAGGGCATTAACATTACAGAGGACATGTCCATGGTGTCTGGCTCAATAATGGCAATATGCCAGTGTACCTACTTGTGCCAATATATGCCAGTAATCCCATTAAGAATTGTATATTTGCCTATAATGTAGTACTGCCACTGTAAAACAAAAAGGTATAAATCCCATGCTGGCTGTAGCAAAGTATGCCAGTATTGTCATATTTGCAGATTTCCCATGTAAGAACACTCCAATGTTTGCTTTGCCAATAATGGCAGTAGTTCCACTGTAAGAACATATATCCATGCTGGTTGTGCCAATATATGCCAGTAATCCCAAGTAAAAACATTAGTGTTAGCTTTACCCATAATGATAGTCAGAATTCCACTGAAAGAGAACTTGGCAGTGCTGGCAGGGCCAATATTGGCCAGTATCTCCACGTATAAACACTCATGTTGGCTTTGCCCATAATGATAGTAGTAATGCCACTTTAGGAAAACATGCCCAAGCAACATGTTACAAAATGCCACAGAGTGCATGCCTCTCCCAGGCCGGGGGGGTTGGGGGGGGGAGAGCATGATGTGGCATTGCACTTTTAGGGGTGGGAGTAAACTGCAGATGTTAGGCATTTGTAACTTTCTATCACCGTGTACACAAAACCTAGAAAAAAGCAGAAGATGTAGGTTTGGGCATTGATGTTTGGAAGTTATCAGTGTGATGCAGATTGTAAAGATTAGTAGTAGACTATTAGTCAACACCAGTAAGGTCAGTAGGTCTGTGGAGTGAACACAAGTGTGACGTGGCCAGTCACTGGACACTTTAAAGAAAACAAAGTACCTGTTATCCTTCACACAGTGCACATCTGATAAGACACGGATATATAGCGTACCCGTTGCCCAGTGATTGTGAGTAGTTCATCCGGCATTTACTCTTGTTTGAATTCTGGCACTTTTGGATTGGTGTTGGCCATGAATTGAGGTCTGAAAATGCTATCATGCAAAGATGCAAAACATGCACTGGATATATTACCCATGGATGACAATGGCCGAACTACAATCTCTGCACCAAGAAGCTAAGCAGGACTGCTGCCAAGCAGTTGGAAAGTTTGTTCACTCAATCTGGCCCGTCATTCATAGTGAAATATATTTCGGTCTCCGTGGCTTGTCTGTGTCAAGCCACATCAAAGGATTCTATGAGTTGGAGCCGGGAATATATGCAACTATTGATCTGGATGGGTGACCACGTGCTGCTCTGGCACACACCGCATGTAGAGGTGTGTCAAGATGACAATTGGCTGCCATTCCTTGACCAAAAAGGATGGGAACATTCTCAAGGCCTCCCTTTCCATGACTCCATGCAACACTGGAACCAGCAATGGCTAGAAGGCGTCCTTTGGCCTTTAGTATGGTGGACTCTGTACCCTGACGGTCTATGCAAACTTCCAAGATGCCTGAATCACTGTTTCCCCGGCCGCCCCACAAGGGATGTAGCCAGAAGGGGCAGAATGGTGATGGGCGCTAGTTCAACAGACCCCGGATCCAAGTAGAAGCTTTTGATCAGAGGCTTGTTCAATCCCTTCTGTAGGGAAGTGAGCACTAGCCCTTCATGTAGAGGCACATGTTACTACTGGTTAGCATTCATTTCAGAGCTGGTTGAAATGCTCCAGAGGATATCATTCTGTTTAGCAACTCCTGCTCAAACCTGGGATAAAGCTTCAGCAGCTCAAGGTAATAATACCATGTTATCCCTGACTAAGGTTTGACATCTTCCAATGATTTGCGATTTGCCATAGATCCTGTCACACAATGTGGTAAAACTTCTTAGGGACTGATTTATGGAATTTTTTGCGTGGTGAACAGTGACTTTGAACTGCTGCAACGTGACTTTCCACTGCCAACAAACACCCTGATTTACGGAACGTGCAAAGTATATTTTTGCAGTGCAAAGTCACTTTGCACCAGTACAAAGTCACCTTACACTGTGCTAGCAAATTCCATAAATCAGGCCCGTAGTTTACCTTTAGTTATAATTTCTGAGGGATTCAAATATATTTTGGATTATTGGATGGCGTTCAGTTTTTTGTGAATATGGCTACAATCCCAGGAAGATTTTAGTTGTATTACATGTAAAAAATAAGTTTGAGACAGTCTATAGAAACACAATTAGCTGGTAGTGGGCGAGAGCGATTGGGAGTGGTGCTTTTCTCCTTTTTTTAATGAAGCTTTATTGTTCCGATACTTTTATTTTTAAAAGAAACCATTCCAAAATGGTTTTGTTTAAAATTAAAAATGTAGGAATAATTAATTAATCCTTTATTAAGTGCTTAACAGCGTGGACCGGTATCGTGTTCTTTTGTTGAAAGGCTTTTTTTCGAAGTAATTTATAAAGCCGAAATTACTTTGAAAGAATTAATTCGAAATATACGGGGAGGGTTAACATGAGTGGGGAGGAGTTTGAGGTAGGGGAAAGGAGGGCTTTGGGGGGAAACCACCAAAATACAAAAAAAGAAAAGATTTGATGGGGGTTTTGCAAAGTAATTTCGGCGTCGGAAATTACTTTGAAAAAAAAGCCTGTCGGCATATGAACATGGAACCCCAGAGCCCAGTCTCTAAGCGCGGGTCTGGGATTCCAACCTCTGTTTCTCGAGCTTTTGCTTCCAAAACAAACACATTGTCCGATGAGCTATCCTCAGAAGCCCAAATAAATTGACACTTGTATTAAGTTTCTTTAAAAAGCAGGGACATTTATTTTTTGCTATTGTCTTGCTGGTGATTTGAACTTGTGATATGCTGGATCAACTACACCCTCACATCACAGTCAGGTATCATGCAACTGATGAGTTCCTGTTATTTTTTCAGTGGCATGCTTGGCACAAAGCCCACTCCCAAGTCCCTTCAAAGCCCTTCTCCTGCAGTAATCAGGGCCCGATTCATGGCAATGTGTGCAGAAATCCCACACAGGCCCGAGAAGGACACTGTGCAAGCCTGCGTGCAGAAAAAAAAATGTATGCCCTGTGTATTCGTGGACTTTACAGGGCAAAGTAACCATATTCGCAAGTCTCGCCGGAAATGCCCCCGACACGCCCACACGCAAAGCATGAACAGTCAGAACAGCTACCTTTCGGGACCCTGCGCGGTGTCCCCTGTAACTGTATCCGGTACCCCGACAACATGTGTATGAAATAAATCGTAACTCGCCAATAACTCAGGAAATCTGCATACAAACCCTGGTAAAACGTTTGTGCACCCTGCTACACTGCTTACGTACAACCTTAAATTACATCTGAACCCTGATTGAATACACACACCCCGAAATCCAACATGCGACCCTACCGCACATTGAAAATCCTACGCACGTGTGTTCTTACGCCTTGTATGAAGGACTTTCGTGGCCATTTCCCAGTCAAGAGGTTGCGCAATCGATTCCTTGAATATATCTCATGCCGTGCAATAGTGGGCGTGCGAGGGACTACCTGCAGGCTGCCCATAGGAAAGCCCACTTTTTCACAGTTTTATCCTCATTTTTGGTGTTCCACCCCCTTCCACCCCCTTCCCAGCACTCTGTGCAAGCCACGCCCACGCTCTGCTTGGAGTCTCGCGCAAGGCCCTCGACGGCTCGCACAGATGTGCCGGGCCAGCGCGAACTCCACACAAGTCCATGAAAAGTACTTCACATTCGGCTCCATTAATCGACGATGGCGGATTTGCGTGCAGTTGCGCGCACAATTACCCTATTTTCTGCACAGATAATTCCATGAATCGGGCCCTTAATGTAAAAATACTGCAAGCACAACTGTATGTGCAGTTAATGGGTAGGTGTGAGGGGTGGGTTTAATCTTTAGCATGCCTCTTAAGAGGTGTGAAAAGTGAGTGATTAGAACAGAGAGGTTGCCTAAAACTGCATGCTGTTGGGGACAAGGAATAGAGTTAATGGGGGTAGTTTAAAATGCATTTTCTTTCAATGCGTTTCTTTCAGCCATTAGTGGTGGGGGTGGAATGGAGGAAAGGTGGGACTCAGGTATGGGGTTTGTATTGCATTTGGGAGGGCGCGTGGCGATGGGGTGTGTAGGGAATAGGGGCGGGCCAGCAGGGAACATAATTCCACCACTTCAACATTGGACTAGCTACGAAAAACTATTCAAAGACCCAGGGATTACACGTTAATGGATAAACAGAGTGATAAAATACATGCTAAATAAATGAAGCAGCACTGGCAAAACTGGTTACGAGTTAATGTCAATTTAACAAAACTATTTCGGCATTCTGCCTTAAGGCATTTTTATGACAATTCTTGACAAATGTAATATTTATTAGCGCTCAGTGCCAGTAACGTTGCTAAAATCAGTAGAAACATGTAAGGCACTTTTTTAGGGGAATGGGTTTAACCACCATAGAACTTTTATTATTGTGATAGTGCATTTTAAATCAGTGCATTTTAAGTCTCAGTGGGCAAGCAGAATTGGAATGAACCAGTCAGTGTAGTATTTAACAAAACTATACATGGAACCCAGGTGGCAAATGGGTCATTTCGAAGTTATGTATGTTAGTAATGTTAGTATGCATTTGGCATAAAATTACAAAGACAAATGGGTGGGGTACAAATGCAAGAAAGAGATGGGATGACAAATGTTTATAATTACACCATTGAAAAACTAGGACTCGACAGCAGTTGCTGCGTCTATGTATGTGTGTAAAAGCATATATAGCCGACAAGTAGAGTAGTGCTGAGAACGCCTGTTTCACGCCTCTCCAAAACCGGGTTTGTGGACCTTTGAATCTGAAAGCCATTGCTTCTGAGCTGTACCTCCATTTATATGCAAACAGGGACGTCATTTTGGAGTTGCCAGGGGTCGCAATTGTGACCCCTGAGGTCTCCCTTGCAACCCATGTGGTCTACATCAATATCCATAAAAATAAATGGCTGGCTTTCTTGCTCAGGTCTCTTAAGAAAACAGGGGGTTCCACAAGTGTAACTCTTTGAGCAGTGACCCAATATAAGAAAGAAATCGGAATAACACATAATAAAGATTGCCCACGCTTACAGCTCAGGAAGTCTTCATTCTATTAAAGACAAGGAGGCGAGCATTATGCTATACTTTCTTTAATACTGCCATAACAGCTTTTCAATTTATCACTTTTAAACTTGAACATTTGTGCTTTTTTTCCTTTCCAGAACTAAAAAATAGCCAATCTGAGGTTTAAAAGTTCCAAATCTAGAGTTTCACTTCTTTAAGTTCCATTTAAACTAAAACTCCCATGCACCTCCAGGAGTGTAGTAGTTCTGACCCTATCACATGTTCCAATCCGGTGATAGGTCATCCTATAAGAACCCTCAGTCCCAGGTCCTTGTCATGATGCCTAACCCCAGGCATCCGGAACAAGCCCATCAGCCCCGGGAGCAGGCATCTAGACATTTAGTAAAACCTCAGCAACCCCGGCTAGGGGCTATCTGGGTCAGTCCTGGCACTTTAGGCGCCAGGCTCATAGTAGAAATCAGTCCTGGCACCTAAGGCGCCAGGCTCATAGTCATTACTTACCTCAGGCAGACCATGCTGCAAATGACTCCAATCCAACATGAAGACTGAAAGGGACTATTTTTCTACAGGGACTATTTTTTACTCGGGTGTGGTTCTAGGGACTTCTTACCTGGGACTACTTTTGAGGCTATTTAAACCACGCCCAACCAGCAACACACGCTTTGCGTTATTCTGCATCCAGCAGCGTAACGCTCACCGTGCCTGCAGCCTGCATCCAGTCTTCTGCCACGCCCGCCTCGAATCCGGAGCTCCTAAAACAAAGAGGAAAGAAAGGGACAAGGTTCGAAAACGAACTATCACACCTGATTCTGGATCCATCTCGTCTCCGGACCTGTAAAGAACATCATTTCTGCACGCGCCGCACCTCCAGCTGCAGCGCCGCACCATACTCACCAGTCTTCAATGCATCCTTCGGGTCGGCGCTGCCTCCATCATTTCTTCGCCGAACTTCGTCACCTAGGAGACAAAAGAAAACCACAAGGTGAGCCGAGGGAACCAACAAATATAATTCTTACCACCATAGACTTACCTGATTTACCACCGGAGGCATCCTTTTGTGACTCTCCATATTTTCACGTGCCGCATCTGTAAAGAGAGACAAAACAACACGTTTTCCACGTGCAACATTTACAGGACAGCGCCGGGGAATGCAGACTCTTAACTGAGCGCCACCAGCTGCCACAAGAGCATCTTTTCACGAGCCAGCTGCAAGGCAAGAAAGGAAGGGGGAACAAGAGTGAACATCGGACATATTGAACTCTATGAACTTAATACTTACTGGTCCTCACCAGGAACCTCAGAGTCAATACTCTCCGGAACTCTCCCGAGCCTTCAAACCAGTGAAGTAACTGGAATCGACGCGCCCCTGCAAATCCATGCAGGATGGAGAGCTCATCTTTCAAAAATATAAGGTGAGATTGCTGTGAGGGCATTTCGGGGGTGATTAGTTGGGGAGGACTGTGGGGGTGCCATCACTTGAATCCACAAGTGGCTAAATCCATCTCTCCACTTGCAGGAGAATATTTCTACAGGTTAAGCAGACAAAATTAGGAGGGCAGATCCAGTCAGTCATTGCTGCACTACGCATCACGTGGGTGGAGACCTCAGCTGTCCGGGTCCGACCGACGCCCCTGTGGGAGCCAGGTGAGCGTAACAGTCCTTTCCTCTTTCTTTTGCCTTGGAGATCTTCCGTAGCGAACTCAACCATGTTATGAATGGTCAACAACAAAACTTCCAACATAAAGGTCAACAGAGTTCTTGAAACAGAACTGACCTGAATCCCTGGGCAAAGTAACAGTGCTTTGCCATGACGTTTCACTGTTTGCGATCAGGCTGCTTTCTGGTCATCTCCTTTGAGCAAACAGAGAAATATTCATAAGGGCGGGTGTCAAGACAAAGTTGAACATTTGATATATGCATCATAAGATGCTATGCTCGCCTCCTTGTCTTTAATAGAATGAAGACTTCATGAGCTGTAAGCGTGGGCAATCTTTATTCTCAGACAAGACAGGAGTTTCGCATTATGCTTGTTCAAAGCTAGCCATGCCCCTATTCGTTAAGTCTGACACTGGCTTAAAATAAAATGTCTTAAACGTAGACTCAGAGGACCTATCGGCCGCTTTCATTATATCCTGAAGTGGCACCTCTGCTGAAAAGGCCCTAGAAGCCATCGCGCCCCTAGCTGAATGCGCACCAAACTGAGACAAGTCTATCCCTGCCCATTGCATCACTTTGTGCACCCATCAAGCAATCGTCGCTGTTGCTACTGCATGATAAGGTTTCCTATGCCCTATTAGCAACTGTGTTACGCCTCGTGGCCTCAACTGCACTGTAGCGGTCTCGTAGTCTTTGATACATTGTGCTACACATAGTTTTTTATTTTCTGTAAAATAGGGATATGAGATCACTCGAGAATCTGATTTTGTTCGCTTAGCTATGGTAAAAGCTACCCCTTCTGGATGGAATATTTTCCTGTGTATCTCTAGTGCTTTAACATCGGATACTCTTCTGCATGACCTGAGACACAACAACATTGCCAGTTTGCCTGAGAGTTGTGATTGGGATAGATCTCTATTCTCTGGCCACCTAAGAAACAGTTGGAAAACTTATTTGACGTCCCATAACGTCGTATACTTTGGCTCTGGGGGTTTTCTCAATTTCATTCCTCTCAATAGTCGCAGAACTGCGGGGTGTTCTCCTATGGTGTTACCTTCTACTTGATCATGCCCGTAGAGATCACGGATTGCAGCACTCCTATTGTTCTAAAGGCACTGCCTTCTTGAAACTTCATTGCTAAAAAGTTTAATAACTGCACTACAGGGGCATAAACGGGATCCAAACTATGGTCTGTGCACCAGTGGGCCCAGCTCTTCCATGCCGCTTTATAGCTCCTGATGGTGGAAGGCACCCAGGAATCTCTGATGCACTTTGCAGCGAGTTGCGAAATGCCTGGCAACTCCCACTTTCTCCTAACACCTTGCAGACTATCAACCGTAATGTGCTTGTCGTTATGAGTGGATGAATCCTGCCGACTGGGTCTAGCAGAAGGTACGGCTGCTGAGGAACTATCCTCGGAAATTCCATAGAAAGTTCCATCGCTACTGGAAACCAGGGCTGAGATTTCCAGAGGGGGAGTACCATTATTAGGTCTGCTTGCTCCCTGCGAATCTTCGCTAACGCTCTCGTGATCATGAGAAATGGAGGGAAAGCATAATTCAGCCCTCCGTTGCACGGTTGGAGAAAAGCGTCTGTGCCGGCTGCACCCGGGTCTATTCTCCAGCTGAAATATATCTGAGTCTGCACATTCAGTCTGGACGCAAATAGATCTATGTGTATGGGGCCCGAGAGGTCCTGTAATTTCCTAAACACGCTTGGGTGTAGTTTCCAATCGCTGGAGTCTACAAGATATCGTGAGTTCCAGTCCGCTACTTCATTGAGCGTCCCCGGCAGATACTCTGCTGTGACTGTGATCTGATTCTGTAGGCAGTAATGCAGAAGTCTGCTGGCATTCTCAACCTCGTTCCCCCTAGCTTGTTGATATATCGTACTGCCGAGATGTTGTCCATTTTGAGCAGTACGCAACATTGTACTTTGTCTTTCATAAAGGCTCGTACAGCGAAAGAATGTGCTAGCAGTTCAAGACAGTTTATGTGCATTGTCAGTTCCTCTTCTGACCACTTTCCTTCAGTCTCTACATTCTCGCACCTGGCTCCCCACCCGGATCTGCTCGCCTCTGATTATATAACGATGTCTGGGGTGTCTCCGAAGATTGCTCGGCCATTCCAGGCTTCCATGTTGGAGAGCCACCAGTGGAGTTCCGAGATTGCTTTTTGCTCCAGGATTACTAGCTGGTGGTAACCTAGCCCTCCTTGTAGATGCCTTATATTGAGCCTCTGTAACGCTCGATAATGGAGTGGGCCTGGAAAAATTGCTTGAATCAAGGCTGCTAGAAGGCCCACTACTCTCGCTAGAGCTCGAAGAGATATAGTCTTCTTTGCTATGACTATTCTGAGCTCCTTCTTTATCGCTTTCACTTTGTAATGTGGAAGCTCGAGGGTTGCCTTGACTGTATCTATACTGAAACCTAGGAATTCTATATGCTGGACTGGTGCTAGCTGGGATTTGTCCAAGTTCACTAAGAATCCTAGAGACGTCAAGAGCGTTAATATCCATTGCACGTTCTTGGAGAGTGTCAATTTGTCTGAGCCCATGACGAGAATGTCGTCCAGGTAAACGATTATGCAAATACCTCTCTCCCTTATGGCCGCTGCCACAGGCTTCATCAGTTTGGTGAAGGCCCAGGGCGCCGATGCTAGGCCGAATGGAGGGCACGTGAAACACCATGTCTCTCCTTGCCAAAGAAATCGTAGATATCTCCGAAACTCTTGAGCTATAGGGATCGTCAGGTAAGCATCTTTGAGGTCTAATCATGCCAACCAGTCGCCCGATCAGAGGAGATCCCAAAGTCGATGGATCCCCTCCATCTTGAAGTGATTGTACAAAATCCATTCGTTCAGACTTTTTAGATTTATGACCGGTAGTACTTTGTCCCCCCTGTGTACTAGGAATATATTGCTGAGGAAACCTGGTTCTCCTCGTGTATCTTTCTCTATAGCGTTTTTGTCTACCAAATTGAGAATCTCGTTGTGTAGCAACGTTGCCTCTTCTTGGGACACTTGAATGGGATGAGGCTTTGTTCTCTGAATGGGGTCCCCTATAAAATCTAGTCGCAGTCCCTCTACTGCTTGCAGCACCCATGCATTGCGCGATAACGCTTGCCATGCACTCAAAAATTGGAGGCTTCTCCCTCCTACGCGTACAATCCTTGCACTCACCTCCTGAGGCATTGGGTTGCCGGTATGAGCCTCTACCTCTCCGACCTCTGGGAAATCTGGACCTCGTAGGGAAGAACGTGTCTTGCTGTTTCCCTTCCCAGTATTGGGCGCACGGCCCTTGGGATCTGCGTTGGTAATTAAACCGACCGGCAGTACGACCCCTGTAACGTCCGGTCCCGGAAAAAACTTGAGATGGCAACATTTTCTTACTCGAACTTTGGGCTCTTTCCTTTGAGCTGAATAAGTGCCCACGAACTGTGACATTTATTTAGCGAATGTCTCGCCAAAGAGCAGGCCTTTGGCTCCTTCTACTGCTTCGTAAGAGGCCAAATCGCTTAGCTTATTGTCAATCTTTGAAAGCACTCCCCTTCTTCTCTCTGAGGACAGAGCACAGTTTGCGTTTCCCATAATGCAGTCAGCTCTTTGCGCCCAGTTGGCTAGGGCAGAGGCATCTACTGGGGTTCCAGTGTCCTTAGCCTTTTCTGCCAGGTCCGTTATTTTTGCTAATGGGCCAGCAATATCAAGGAGCTTATCTTGGCATCCTCGCCAGGCGCGGTCTACGCCTTTACGTATATCTCTCGCTGTCTTTGTGACGAAAGTAACCATCTTGGGGTCTAGTTCAGGTGTCTCTGACAGTTTCCCTGGCAAATCTGGTCTAGGGCCTTCTCCAGGAAGGCTCTCTTTAGCCTGGCGACAGGGTCGCTACTCAATTGGGGAGTGGAATCCTCCCTATCCAGATTTCTCATGGGGGTCAAAGAGTGTTTACTCTTGTGAGCTGCTTTCTTCCCCCTGTGCTCAACCCCTTCTGTGGGGTGTCTGGCTGACAGCTCTTTCTCTGGGCTTTCTGCCTTCCTTTTTCTGGCAAGCGGCACTTGCTGTTCATTAAATACAGCTTCTAAAATGTGCAGTCTTTGGGCAATCGGCTGCACTCTCTGTGACACTGCTTTTTCCAAAGAGTCTCCTAGTACTCTTTTAAAGCTATGAGACAGGTCTGTGTAAGGAGTTTCCTCACACTCCTCCTCTGACCATTCTGGTGAGGTGGAAGGAGTGGCACCGGGGCTTCTATAATGGACCATAGTGTTAGACAGACTAACTTCTTATGCTGTCAGCAAGGGATAATAATCAGGCAATTGTCTTACTTTTGGGCAGCCTGTTAAATTGCAAGGAATTCTCCTTGTAAGTATCCCTTTCTCGCTCCGGCGAATATATATATATATATTTTTTTTTAATATATGATGTGTCAACAAGGCTTTCCTCTTCGCTCACCTTACACTATGCAATTGAAATTGAGTGCGCTCGAGCAGAAGAGCTCCCAGGGGATGCCGGGGGAATTAAGTCCTCCCGCTCCCCTGGGTCCTGCCGCCTGCCGCGTTCGGCTGCGCGGCTTTAAGGAACAAGGAGCGGGTCTGGGATCCTGAGGCGGGCGTGTTCGCTCGTGGCGCCGGCCCCGCCTCCTCTATAGCCAGTAAACAGTATTTCTTACTTTGCGCAGCGCTCACGAGTGGTCAAAACAAAAAACACATGCGACAAAACTCCATCACGTACTTAGTAAAAGGTAGTTTCTTTCAAAGAGAAATATATCTGTGCAGCTAACGTGCTAATAATATCCCTTATACAGTATATAAGCCTGACATTACTCTATCTATCATTTACCATTTATCCTAGAGAATAAAATGTGAGGTTTATCTCATGCCAGCAAAAAAGAAAGAGGAAAGGACCTGGGACTGAGGGTTCTTATAGGATAACCTATCACCGGATTGAAGCATAGGATAGGGTCAGAACTACTACACTCCTGGAGGTGTATGAGAGTTTTAGTTCAAATGGAACTTAAAGAAGTGAAACTCTAGATTTGGAACTTTTAAACCCCAGATTGGCTATTTTTTAGTTCTAGAAAGGACAAAAAGCACAAATGTTGAAGTTTAAAAGTGATAAGTTGAAAAGCTGTCATTGCAGTATTAAAAAAAAGTATAGCATATTTCGAGCCTCCTGTCTTGCCATAGAATTTGTCTTTCTGGAATTCAATACAATAATTGCTAGGCTCATTAAAGGTTTATTTCAGCCACACTTCAGTGGCTGAGTCACTGATTTAGTCTGTTCTTAAACACCTCATATTCACAATGCAGACAAAAACATCAAAAAAGCATTTCGAGTAGAATAAGCATCCATTTCGTACTGTGTATTTTGCCTTTTGCCAGTTGCAGTTATAGCATGTTTTTTTTCTGCCGTTGTCCTTGTTACTATCATCACAAGACATTCATTCCATCTAGGTGTCTTTGGTCACTTGACAAAATCCTCATACCTAAAAGCTTGTGTACAGTGTAGAACTGTTTGACCATAGCAAGTGTCCCTTGATGTCATTGTGCCACAGTTAATGCTTTGCTGTAATGTATCTATCTTTCCTGGCATGCTGTTCAGGGTGTTTGTTGGCATGTATGAGGTAATGAGTGCTAAGAGTATGGGATTCCATGTGAGTGCACTGCTTTCCCTGTGCTATTTAAAATTCTTTAATACACAGTTATAAACCCTACCAATGGTATGTATTTTGCCAACCTCTGAAGCCTGAAAAGTAGAAACACGCAGGCTTGATATGTGGCCAACTTTGCACCAGACCTGTAGATGAACTGGCCTGCTGTTAGATCTCAGTTACCAGTGTAATGGTATACACTACGGAGTGTAATTTGCTTTTTGACTTTGGGAACATTCAGATATGTAATTGCTCATTTTACTATAGCCAGTACTATAGCTATTGGCGTTAAGGTAGCTCAGTGGGTTGAGTGCCCGCTCCTGCGATGTGTGTGTAATCTGCAGGGTGCAGGTTCAAATCCCCACAAGGCCAACTCAGCCTTTCATCGTTCCACGGTTGATCAATGAGTACCAACACAGATTGGGCAATATTGTATGTATTTTCATTCTATATGAAGCACCTAAGCATGAGTGCTATATAATAACACATTATTATTTGACCTTGGACGGCTGCTTGCATTCACAGTAATTTGGTAATATGGGCCTATACACACCGATATTAATGATACATATGGTGATCCATCCTTGTATGAAATGTATATTGCATTACAGTGATATTGTAACCATATTTTTCATGGTGTATTTAGGAACAATGCTATGTGATGCCCCTTACTGTTTTGTCAAGGGGTAAAAGATTGTGTTCCATCACTTGCCGTGATGTCACTTCGGGGTGGGGTCAAATTACATCACTTCCTGTAATGTCATCAGATGTCAAGGGTCATGTGATGTCACTTCCGCTACCCCGGGCGTTTTGTTGAAATGACGTCGCTGTATGCATACATACATGACCCCACCAACACCGAGATATCAAGGTAACTACTGACATAGTATTTGCAGTTGTGTTGCATGAGCAGTCACCCTTCCAGTGGTATGTTGGTATTTTTAGATATGTTACCCAACTCAATGGTGCTCATTTTATTGACCTCAGACAGACGAGACACCTGCAGTGATTCAATCGTGCCATCATCATCTTACTGATATAGAGTAGAACATGGAGCAGCAAAGACCTCACAGAACATATAATACCACAAGCCCAATCCAACATAGCTCTGCCAAACTGTTTATTACATGCAAGGTGCCCCCGCGAGAGTGGGGTTAGGCAAGTACCAAGCATAGGAGTCAGTCTCACTGTGGACCCAGATTATGTGGCGGGGATAGCAGTGCCTGAAGGAGCAGTTCCATTGTGAGTAAGGGAGAGCCACCTTTAATGTTCTCTTCATTGCTAGATATATTTAAGCAATAGAACCGAAAAAGAAAATGGCAGCCGCCATGGAAAGGGAAAACGGACTGCGTGGTGGCCATTGGGAGTGGACAGGCTGGGAACACAAATGTTCCCAGCCCGTCCGCTCCTGAAAAAAGATAAAAAGAAGGTAAGTGGGGTTGGGAGGGCGGGCATGGGACGGGGAAAAAATAAAAAAAATAATAAAATAAAGTACCTGCGTCCCCGGCGGGGGACGAGGGAAGCCTCCAGCCATGTGGAGGCGCGGAGCGGGGATGGCCCCGCTCCGAGTCTCCACACGGTTTGAGGCTTCCATCGTTCCCCGCCGGGGAGGTAGGACCAAGACGGTAAGTTGGGGGGGCGCTTGGGAGGGAGGGAGGGTGGTATTGATGGGATTAAAAAAAATAAAAAGACTTACCCGAGTCCCCGACGGGGGGCGAAGGCAGCCTCTAAGCTGCAGGGAGGCTCGGAGCAGGGATGGCCCCGCTTCGAGCCTTCTATTTGGCTGAGGGGCTGCCACGCCCCGCCGCTGGGGAAAAAGGCAGTGGAATCCCGACGGAGGGATTCCCGGCCGGGTAGGGACCTGGCGAGAGCCAATCAGAATGCTTGTTGCATTCTGCTTCGCTCTCGCCGGGTTACTAAATGCATATAGGAGGTTTATAAAAGCAACTGAGTGCTGGACCATAAAGCAAGTGGATCATAGAGGGGGAGATTGCCATGTCTGCCTGTGGTCCTCATTTGTCAGTGAAGTGTTCCTTGACCATTGTGGCCTTCAAATGTCTCATAGCTAATGATACTATTATTTTAATGTATGCACTTTATTGCATTGTATTGCCATGTCAGCAAACTCAGGCATGCCAGAGGCCACCTAGCCAGAGAGAGAGAGATTAGTACTTTGGTGACTGCAAGTGCCAAATTTCCATGCATATCTTTGTTTCCCTCTTGGCAACTGACCAGATAAATATGCCTTTTCCATTTTAAGGTTTTCAATCCCTGACCCCTTTTAAGTTTAACTGTGATTGTAACCCAAAGCAGCTGATTTATGGAGTACAGCCATATGGAAGATATCTTCATGATCCCCACCACATGTGTTAGAAAAGATCTTTGCAACTCTTTATATTTTATGCATTTCATTATTTTCTTTTTGGGTACCTTGCACCCACAAATTGTACTTCATAACTGACCATTCTCCCTTTTCTGTAGGCCCAACTGCCTTTTTCCCTTGATTCATGGATTCACTATCTGATTCATTGAGTGTTATATTGATAAAAACGTTTTTCCTTTCTCTCCTCATGCCTGTCCCAGGTGCTTAGTATACCCTTTTCTGGTGGTTCCTCCAGATTGCTAAACAAGTCCCCCATGTTCAAAAACACTTTGTGCTGAAAGGGTATAGACTCGAATTTCACGGGGGCACCTTGACACTGTGACCAATGATCTGAACTATTGCTTTTGTCAAATCAGCACAAACGTTGGCTCTAGAACATCCCTGGGTGCACAACAAGGTCCTGGTCTGTATTTCATTGAAACAATCACTGATTGCAACTCTTTGCAGTCTGGCTGCGGTGAAGGACCTGGAATAATCAGTGTCTGAGAAGCAATTGTAGTCCAAAAGACACTGTACATTCAATTTTATCTCTTTGGTGCTCTCTAGAGGTCAGTCTGGTAGCACCCAGACTAGTTTGTCCTTCTCTCATCAGATTGGTGCACTCTGTAGCTCACTCTGGAAAAGGAGTTACATTCGCAATTCTCAACCAAGACTGGTTTGTACCACAGTTATCACAGTGGCCCAGGACTATTGTAGTAGTTGCCCTGTTTATTTGGCCCACAGCATGGGAACGGCTGTAAAGAGTTTGCAACTCCAGTAGATCCCTTTTTCAATGTACAGGTTGATTATATAAAGCTCCCTAAATGTCTTAATTTTGAATAGCATCTTCTGATCATCAATAGGGTTATGGTATGTAGGGGTAGAGGCTTACCCCTGTTGAAAAGATGATTCTGTCACTGTAGCCAAGAAACATTCCTACTGAGATTTGATCTTCCTACAATCATCATCATCATCAACTTTATTTTGGCTTAATCAACCATGAAAGTACATATAAATAAAATGAACAAAGGGAAATTGATTCATTAAAAAGATACAATAAATTAGCTTTGATACAACCACCCCGCCACAATTAATGTGTCAATAAAATACAGTACAATAAATCTTTGAACAAAGGTAAAAAATGTTCAACAGCATACATAGACTTGATGTAGATGAGTCAATTATCATAACAATGGAGGAGAGTCAACGGCTCGGAGCCTCACTTTCGTTGCCATAGTAATCTCAAATAATACCTGGCAGTTGGGCTTGAAACTTGGCTGTTAACATCCAAGCCCTGTGGATATAATGTGCAGTTGGTCTGACAACATGAATGTCCGGACACTGACCCAAGAATCTCACAGTGCTAGCTGCTTGCCGAATCTTAGCGGCTCTCCAATGAAGGGGCAGATACATTTTTCTCAGGGCTGCAGAACCACAACAAACTGCATGACTGTCTTGTTGCCCTCCTTGCAGACTAGGCAAATGCTCTTGTTACCAGATAGCCATTTTTGCGTAACAGCAGGGACCCAGAGAATTCCCAATCAAAAACGCAGATACCTACCCTTTTCAAAAGCAGAGAAAATCATATCTAAATATGGTTTATAACCGCCATATGCCTAAATTTGAGCTATCCGGAACCCAATTTTAATGCAGCAGCATCCGCCAACAGAAATTAATTACCCCTCTGTTTGGACCTTTGTTTTATAATCGCGCATGTGGAGGGTCTTGTGCTTGTTGGGTTCAGCCATATCTCTAATAGAGCCAAATCCTCAATGGACGACTTGACATGGGTGGCCCATTTTAAATGTTTGCCCCCCACCATGGCTAGGAGATTAAGTACTGCATTCCGGTGTCTCTCAAGACCGCACAGCCACCATAATCTAGCCCAGACGAAGGATGTCTTAGCACGGACCAGGGAAGTGACTGGAACGCATCCCAGATCCATGAATATCAAAGCTTCCCAAAATCATTGATAGTAACAGAGATATGCATTTTATGGGGAAGAGGGTTAAAGACATCTGTGGGACCCTGAACATTTTCCAGCATTTGCATAGTGCTTAAAACCCCCAACGTAGTGGACCAGTTGAAACTTGCAGTGGCGACATTAAGAGTAGGTTGTCAAAAGTGTGTAAAGAAACTGGCCTCTGATGCCTAGGGGACCGCCCCTTTGTGTTGCTACACATGTGAAACAATCCAGTAAAAGAAACATGGGCTTCCACAACATGAGGCAATGACTGGATGCCCCTATGCATATGCATACAATCCCACTGTTCATCCAGAGTATGAATAAAGAGAATGACTTTGGTGCTGTGTGCTGATTTTCTATGTCATGAATGACCACTCAAATTAATGATAGTCCTTAGCAAAATTAAGCCAAACAGATCCAAAGTAAGTCCAAAGGTCTCTAGTAATTACATATGCTGTGACACAGAAGCAGACTTGTATATCTGAGTGTTTTTGAGAAATTAGTCACAGCGGATTTGAAGACGATATCTTTTAGGCCTCCCAAACATAAGAACCTTAAGGGAAATGAGATAGCTCTCCTCAAATGGCAACAAAAACATCACAATCTGATCTGCTGATGAGGGTGGCACATTCGTTATCCTTAATACCATTGATTATCAGACAGAATGTTTCAGGTACCTTAATGACAGTATGACCTGCATGTGACAGGATAGTGATCCAACCAGTAACATTCAAACTAACTTAAGTGACTTAAAACAGATATTGGAAAAGATAGAAGAACATGGTTGGAAGAATGTCAAAACCAGAAATGTTCTGTTTTCAACATTACCCTAATGTTCCCACATTTTATCTACTCCTCAAAATTCAACGGGACCCTCCCGGCAGACCCATTGTTGCAGCCACCAACAATATTCCCGCAAACATTAGGAGTTTACAAAGATTATTCCCTTCAACCTATGGTGCAGAAAAAATGCACATATGTAAAAGATACTACACATTTCATAAAGATACTTGAGTGCTGAACTACTGAAACTCATTATATTGTCTTCACTATTAATTTATAAGGTCTTTACAAATGTAAAGAAGCTAGTGTAGGCCTGGAGGCTATTAAATGGATGCTGTTGCCATGGGGTTCTATGGGTGACTCCAAGGAGTTAATTCCCCTTGAGTTTGTTTCTCAGAACACCAACATTTGCGTTAACAAACAGTTCTTTTGACAAACTACTGGAACCTCAATAGGGGCCAACAAGGCACCATTTATGCCAATTGTTTCATATTAAAATGTGGGACTAAGTACATCCTACAACACCATCTGGCATAATATTTGAAAATTTGGGGTTGATACATTGATGATATTATTGGAATGTGGAAGGGCCCCAAGGAAATAGTAGTTTATTTTATAACGTTCTTAAATATGATCAACCATAGAATTCAATTTATAGTGGAACTTGATTCTCCAGAAATATATTGTCTTGATGTTAAAGTCATCCCGACAGATGCAGGATTTAACACCGACATTTACCGCAAACCTACAGATAGAAACAATTTGTTACATCAACAAATTTGTCATCCTCATAACATGACAAGAAATCTATCCTACAGTCAATTACATATAGTCAAAATGGTAGTGAGTGACAACTAACAGAACAATATTGAACTTGACAGGATGATTGATGCATTTGAACATCGGCGTTGCCCCAATGGATGAATGAACAAGCACTAAGAATAAGGTACTAGGTCTTACTAGAAATGTTGTATTTGTGATTAAATAGTCTATTCAGAGTAACAGGGTAAAAAAAATCAGACATAAACACTGGAACATTCTTACAACTGTGAGAAACCAGAAGGTGTCTCACCCACTAATCCACAGGGATCTGTCAGCCAGGTGGCCAGGACACAGCCATCGCTTTTGAATCCAGTTCCTGGGGTGGCCAATTGTGGAAGAATCACCTGGGTGACGGGTTTTCGGGGAGTGGGAGTGAGACACCAGATGGTGAGACGTGGTATTCCCGTCTTTGTAACACCTTTACCCCATCCTACCAGGTAGGATATTTAGCAACTCTACCCCCTTTTACAACACAAACACTTTCTCACAGACAGCCTGCTATGAGAGAAAACAGACTAAAACCCGAGCAGTATACCTGACGTGTCCCAATACATTGGTCAGGCAATTACTGACTGTCACACACACCTGACTTCCATTACACTTCCCCACATGAATAAAAGGCGCAGCACGAGAGCACTCTCTGAGTGAGGCAAAGCACACAAGGAAAAAGCAGTTTCGAGAAGGCAGCTGAACAAGAGAGGAAAAATGGCAAAACAGAAGGGGACCGAAAGGAGGAAGATTCCCTTGAATTTTTTGACAAGGAACTGTTACTTTCCAGAGACCTCGAGAATAGAAAGCGTAAGACCCGGAAACCATGCTGAAGAATTATGCATTGTGTGTCAGAGATAACCGGGGTCCTCCCGTGTCAATAATCACGGCGGGGAGAATCATCAGCCGCTGTGGTACCGACCTTGGCACCAAGAACAAAGCAGCGTCAGTGACATCAACTCAGCCGGTGAGTTGGGGAGACTGAAACAAGACTGGTCTGTGTTGAAGCCAATGTTGCAAGCAGCAACATTGCATGGTGAGCGCTGGAACGAACATTTTTAAAACGTACGTGATAAGTGGCACAAGTGAAGTTGATGCTGATGAGTGATTGAACTTTAAAACAAGCTACAATACCTTTGACAGAATGGTCCGGCACCGCGTGGGTGCTTAATCGAAGGTCTCCGTAAGGTATCCAGCTGAGAAGTGACGAAAGCAGATACATTTGGTCCGAGCCTGGCAGAGCGAGAAATGTGAATCAAAGTGGTGCTGCGATGGGTCAACCAAAATCCTCCACACAGTTGAAAGTCTTCTATTTTGATGAAGTAAAGAAAGTTTAGAAACATACATGAATTTGGTCCGAGCCCGGAAGAGGGAGACCAATTGAAGGTTTTGTGTTAAAATGGGTTTGAGCCCGGCAGAGGGGGACCCAGAGTGAACAGTAAATCACCCGAGAAGTTGTATAAGTGACAATCCTGAAAAGAAAGGAACTTTAATGTTTTGTCGTTGCATTAGGCCCTCTAAAATAAGAGACATTGAAAGGCAAAGATACTTTGACACAGAAGGCCCTGATGTGGAAGTTTGGAACTGCATCCTCGTGCTAGAGAAAAGGGAGTGTGCTAAGCTTAAGTGTGCCGCCTTGCCCCATGCTGAAAACGTGGGGAAGAGAAGCCAACGGCTCCCATCTTTAAATTTAAGATTAGATAGGCATTTTTCAAACCCAATTGAAGTTCAATAAACACCCTTGAACTGTGATCACTTTCGTCTGTCTCACTGTTTGATACCATGCCTTTCTTACATAACAGACAACAGAATAAACACACAAAGCGCAGCAACAATTTGAAAAATATGTTAGCTGACATGGGTGGGGCTAAGAAATGGATAAAATCGAAATGAACCATCAGCAAAAGGCTAGGTAATGTCATCAAGGATAACATTGTTTATCATCCTGTCACGTCTCTACATCTCTGCCTCTGGGTGGCGCTGTCCGCAGACCCGCAAGGTGTTGTCTCCAAAGAAGGCCCTGAATCATTATTTAACATTTCCTTCCATAAATCTGTATTTCCTAAAACATGGACTTCAATTCCCATAATGCACCTGGATGGAAGATACCTGGAAAACCCAGCAGCCCAATCCAGAAGTTCTTTTGGAATATGAGTTGCAAGCACACTGGTTTTACTATAACTGGAAGCAAACAGATCTATATAACACAAAAATGGCCTAACATAACAATTCAGATGCACTTGTGTTCGTTACTCTTTTTCATATTTGGCACTGAATGTCTATTTATTTAAACCAGTTTTTCAAGGAAAAGAGAGTTCAATATCAACTAGTGTGTGTTTATCACCCACAAACCTTTTTTAATTTTTCAAACCATACTTTTACAGTTTTTTTATGTAAACATATACATATAATTTCAACTGAAAACATATACATATACAATGTAAAAGCAGATACCTGAATACTAGCAACATATACAATGAGTCAATGTGAGCAACATACAGTGTAAATCACAATGAGCAAAACTCACAGTCTATGTCAGTCTTCTAATGTGTCACAATCCAATGTTCATTTAATGTAGAAAATTCAAAATACAGCACTATATAGCAAGTGCTAATACAAAGAAGGAACTACATTCCTCAGAACTTGATAGCTGACCCTATGCAAATGAATGAGCATTTCATGTCTAATGGACCTTATATTTTAGGGAATCATGTAATTATATAACCCATTCATTATTAATCAGTCAAGAGACCCATTCATGGTCAGCGTCACTAAAGACTAGCTGTCAGTTGGAAACAGGTACTGAAAATGGCAGGGGTTCCTAAATTCCTGCCTTCCATGGATGTTTCGGCATAACAAACTGGTCTGTCTTCCTCTGGACCAAGAATAGGTGTACCCTTAAGTAACATAGCCCTCTCAATCTCACTTGGACGTCCTTTCAACTTAAGTGTACACCTATTCTTGCTCCAGTGGAAGGTATCTCTCCCATTAACCATGGAAGCAAACAGACTCCTTTCAATGGACTGCAACTTTCAAAATGCCATGGCAATTATTGTGCTTTGTTTCCATACAAGAACTCCTGGTGTTTGTCAGCACTGGATCCTCTCTGAAAGTCCATGCCAAATTGCCATTTACCACACCTGTGATTGTTTGTGTTCAGCCCATTCATGCGACTCCACCCTGGCTTGCCACCCTGCTAGCACGTCTTATAAACTGCCACACCCTAAAGCAATCTTGTTCTTGCATTGCGTTTTGAACGTCGTAAAGCTGTTGCTGACCTCTGCCTTGCGCTTTGACTGTGACCCTTCCCGGCTCCTCTGTTGCCTTTCTTCAAATCTTAAAGTCTTTCCTTGCAGGCTCAGTCCTGCACCCCCTGCCTGCTGCCAGTGTGTCCTCTTCTTGCCTTGTACTGAGCCCTACAGAAATTATCCCCTGTATCTTGTCCTGATTTCCTGCAACACTCAGTCTCAGCCCTTGTACTGTGTCCCTGGATCTTTCAGCCTCTGCAGCTTGCGCTGTTTCCTGACAGTCTCTGGGCCTCATTACACTGTAGGTGGTAAGGGATTACCGGCAGCGTCGGACTGGCCTCATCGGCCGATCGGCCACTGGCCGATGGCCCTTGAGCACCTGGGGGGCCTGTTTTTCATCAGCTACCCCCGGGCCGGTTTTTGGCAGGTGTTTTTTGAGTGCGTGCAGGTGTGTGGGGAACTGGGCTGGCCCTGGGCACTGCAGCATCAAAGCAAGATAACAACGTGTGGGTGTTTACACGTTGTTACCTTGCTTTGATGCTTTTTTTTGCAAATTGCTTATTTGCATGAATCCATCAAGGGCCCAATCAGCCAGGCCGTGGAGATACACCATGGTAGCACTTTTGTCAATTGTCTCGAGTGTCGAGACAATTGACAAAAAGTGTTACGAATGTGCCATGAAGAATCTGTGACCCGGTGACCGTGACTAATTGTAGCATGGTGCGGGGAGCGGGGGCTGGGCTCATGGGCTGAGGACATTACAAGTACTTTAATTGGCAAGCAGCAACTTGTGCCTGGGACTGGTCCTGGGGCTGGGGCCGCAGGGGGAAGGGAAGTTAAAAACCAATTAATGCAGGCAGCAGCGCCCGCACACAGAGACTTGGAGGTGCCATAGAGGTCAATTCCGTGACTCGTGGGAGTGGTGTCAGTGTCACGTGAATATGGGCCTCTGTTGCTGCAAGGGATAGGAACGCCCTGGAACGCGGTAGGGGGAGTGTCCTGGGCTAAGGAGGGAAGGTGAGAAGGCACCAAGCTCTTCACTCTTTCAAACAGGAAACTCCGCCGCACACTGACAGTAGTGGAGATGCAAACACCATCCCTGGAGCGCAGGTGCTACCCTAGCGCCTAGAGATCTACCCCGCAGCTGTGAACATTACCCAATGCTTCAGGTGAAATACGCCATCGGCAAACTTTTAACACAAGCGACTCGAGTGCTGCCATGGAGTTGTCAGCTGTACCACTGAACTAGGAACTTCTCTGCAGAGCTAGCTGTGTCTTTCTAGGCGCTGCAGACGTGACTCACTGAAAGGCTAACCTTAGTATTCCAATGTATTCAGCACCACAAACTCTACTCCGGTGTCGAGATATATTGTTCTAAAAGCCCAACACTCCAGAGCAGCACAATTCGCACAGAAGCACCACACTCTGTTCCTCTTCCTTCAGAGACGCAAACTCTACTCCCTAGCAGCGCGCTCTACTCCACAGGCATGGACTCTACTCCCTAGCAGCGCGCTCTACTCCACGGACACAGACTCTACTCCAGAGCATCAAACTCCTCTATGGGGGCCACAAACTCTTGCAATTTCTTCAGATAGAGATCTACTACTCTGGAGCAGCAGCAAGGTCTACCCTGAGCCTCATCGCGCACACATGTGGGGATGGAGGGAGCGCCACTGGCAGATCCGATCGACCGGCCCCAGCCTCGCCTGCAGGAGGAGAGTGGCCACTTCAGGACCAGGCACCGTGCCATGGACCCGCCCGGGAGGACAGCGCCCAGAATCGGGGCGCGGCGCACGGGACCCTGGCATTGGTGAGTGGGGCGAGGGGATCGTAGAGGGTGTATGATCCAGTGGGCAGCCGGGGGGGCTGGAAGATGGGATGTGGGAGTGCAGCCGCTGCCCAGGAGGAGGGAAGGGGAGGCGGTGAGCCCCTGAGAAGGGCGATCGGGGGTGTTAAGAACAGGCTTCATGAAGGAGACTGTTGGAGGGAGAGGAAAGAGACATGCAAGGCTGGGCAAAGGAGGGGAAGGGGAAAGGGAAACCGTGAGAGAGAACAGGGAGGGCAAGGCGGGGGGCTGAAAAAAAAGATGAGGGAGGAAACAAAGAGAGAAAGAAGATCAAATGCACAGAAAACACAAGTAAACGGGGTATGAAGGACAGAGGCAGGGTTGGATTGGTCACTCGGCCTCCTGGGGAGTGGGGGCATGTTTCTGGCCACTCCTGGGCAAGTTTGGGAGAGAACGTGTTTTTGAATTTTTTTTAAAAAAATGTTGTTGAAAAAAATCCTTTTTTGAAAAGAAAAAAAACACCTGAAACTGCATAATTCATCAAAGCAAGGTAACACATGTTACCTTGCTTTGATGATTGATTTGCATGCATGATGTGTGCATCATAAATTCTGATGCATGCATCATTCACATGCTGCTGCTAGCATGCAAAGTTGAGGCGGCTGTCACTGTGCCCCCACTCTAGGGGGCACGGTGCCCATTGGAGTGGCTGTGCTGCTGTATTAGTGATAAATATGTATTAGTGATAAACAACCAACTTTAGAGTAGAATAAGCATCCATTTCGGACTATGGGCCTCATTACGACCCAGGCGGTAAGTTACCGCCTGGGCCGTGACTTTACCACCATGGCGTAAACTACGTTTACGCCATGGTGGTTGGCGGACTTACCGCCCCATTCCGACCTTGGCGGGGCGGTAAGTCCCCAATCCCCATTTACCCTTCCCCATTCCCATTTTTGCCCCATAGGGCATAATGGGAGTGGGGAAGGCGTTAATTACGCCACCGTAAATTACGGTGGCGTAATTAACTCCATGGTCCCTTAGCGCCATGGATTTTAACACCTGCTAAAAGCAGGTGTTAAAAGCGCCATGGCGCTAAGGGACCTCGTAATTGGCGGTAAGGGGTCGGCGCAGCTAACGCTGGCGTAAACCCCTTACCGCCAGGGTCGTAATGAGGCCCTATGTATTTTGCCTTTCGCAGGTTGCAGTAATAGCATGGTTTTTTTCTGCTGTTGTCTCTGTTACGATCATCACAAGACATTCCATCTCTGTGTCCTCAGTCACTTGACAAAATCCTTGTGCCGAAAAGCTTCTGTACAGTGTAGAAATATTTGACCATAGCACATCAAGTAGCCATTGACTGCATTGTGCCACAGTGAATGCTTTGTTGTAATGTGTCTTTCTTTCCCATCTCCCTGACATGCTGTTCAGGATGTTTGTTTGCATGTATGAGGTAACCAGTGCTCTGAGTAGGGGATGTCCTGTGACTGCGCTGCGTTCCCTATTTTGCCAACCTCTGAAGCCTGAAAGTAGATGCATGCAGGCTTGACATGCAGCCAACTTTGCGCCAAACCTGCAGATGAATTTAACTGGTCTGCTGTTAAATCTCAGTTACCAGTTTAATGGTATCCACTACAGAATAATTGCTCATATTACTATAGCCGATAAGATAGATCAGTGGGTTGAGCGCTCGCTGCTGTGATGTGTGTGTGATCTGCAGGTTCGAATCCCAGCAAGGCCATCTCAGCCTTTTCATCCTTCCGAGGTCGATAAATGAGTACCAACACCGGTTGGGTGGCATTGTATGCATATTTGTTCTATAAAAAAGAAAGTGCTATACAATAACATTATCATTTGGCCTTGGACGTCTGCTTGCATTCACAGTAATTTGACAATATGGATCTATACACACATATATTAATGATACATATGGTGATCCATTCTTGTATTAAATGTATATCACATTAGTGAAATCATAACCATATTTTTCATAGTGTACTTAGGAACAATGCTATTTGATGCCACTTCCTGTTTTGTCAAGGGGTGAACGGTTGTGTTTCATTGCTTCCTGGGATGCCACTTTGGGGTGGGGTCAAATGACCACTTCCGGTGATGTCCTCTGAGGTCAAGGGTCATTAGGCGAGGGGTGGGCCACTTTTTTGAGGCGAGGGGTGGGCCACTTTTTTTGGGGTGTCCGGGCCTATTTCCTGTCCCAGTCCGGCCCTGATTACCGGCGCTGGTAAGGTCACCGGTGCCAGTAATCCCTTACCGCCCTACTACGAGGTCCCTTAGCGGGACCCATCCTTAACGCCTGGTCTGACCACGTGTTAAGGACGGGACCTGTTATGGGACTTCAGAGCTAATAACGCTACCGGAAATTGCAGTACCGTTATTAGCTCCATCCCCATTCCCATTGAGCCCTATGGGGGCTCGAATTGGAATGGGGAATGGTTCCCGGAATGGGGATTTACCGGGTCCTCCAAGGTTGGAATGACCCGGTAAATCCCTATTTCGGGAACCCGGACCTGGAATGCGGTAAGGGGGTAGCCATGGTGCTAAAAGCACCATGGCTACCTCCTACCGTGTAATGAGGCCCTCTGTTTATCTAGCTTCTGCTTATACCCTTTCCCTTTTTTGTAGTCCTGTTTTCCACAGTCTTGCCTTGTATAGTTCATGTGTTTCTAGTCCAGTTTTCCAGCCTGATTGTGTTACCTAGATACAGTTATCTTTTACCAGTATCCTGCTCAGTTACCTTGTACAAACACCCAGCTCTGTTACCTTGTGCCAGCTCCTTGCCTCTGTTACCTTGTGTCAGTTCTGTGCCACAGTGTTTTGCTTTACGAGTTCCTGCTTTCCTGTTCTGAACTCCTGTTTTCCTTTTGGGGCTCTTAATGTCTACTGAGTGGTGTATGGTTTCTGCACTTGTGCCTCTGTGTATTCCTTTGTACAGAGATTGGCTCCTATACTGTAGGAGGCAATCTCTGTCCCATCCTTTATCTAATTTTACTTGTTTTACTATTAGATTATAGAGTAATTAATGTAACAGTGTGTACACACAGAAGGTACCCACTGTATGTTCTGGCTTCACCCACACCAGCTTGTCTTGTGGGACGTACACTCCTTGTTTGTGCCTTAGGGTCAGATACAGAAGCCACTCTTGCTGCCCCTTCCATGGGCTTGCATGATGTGGCGTCTGTAGAGAGGCAGATGTACACGTCATTTATAGAGCCCACCCCCTCACCTCCGTCATACTGGAAGAACAGCAAGAAAGCACTGTGTTTAACACCTGGTATCATCCCAACACCACATTGAAGGTATGAGAGACATTATGCGCTCAGACAACGGTATCGATTGTAGCATCAAACTGATTCAGTAGACATTAATCTGCAGACACCATTGGACATAGAAGAATTATAAGTAAAGTCTGACAGATGTAAAGTGATGCCACTAAAGAGAGAAGGTACATGGACGCACTGAACTCGATGTATAGATATCTAAAGAATGAAGATGTGATTGAAGTGGCAAAGTAAACATATATGTGGATATGGAGAAAAACCATATAAACTAATGAGATAAGTGACAAGAGATGTAATAGAGGTACACACGCAGAAATGCAAGGTAGATAAGACAATATAGAAGCTTGGTAAAGTAGGAAATAGAACGCGAGTAAAGCAGCCATGCTAAGAAAATGGACGTCGGCATTGTATCATGGTAAGCAAGAAGCCTTGAGAAGGGAAACCAAGACTGTAATGCTGACAGGCACTGGTATACACATTTTTGCAATAACAAAGGGTATTTGTTTGGCTCAAAATCAAGGATGCTGCAGCATGAGAAACTACATGGCTCAAAAGGCGTCAAAGAGGATAAGCTACATACGTAGGACATATTTCTCTTAGATTAAGTAAATGCGTGAACAATTGTGAGTGCAAAGTATTGTTCAATTAAAGATGCAGAAAGCACATGCAGAATGGAGCAACCAAGTCTCCAGAGGCAGAGGGGAGTAATAGCACCGAATATAATTGAATCAAATATCACTAAATAGAAAGGCAAAATGAAAAAAACCATGGTCCCCTCACACATGATTTAGGACTGGAAAACAAGGCCTATTCATGAAGGTCCAGACGAAGATAGTAATATACCTTCACTCCCTTTAAAGTTCTGAGGAAGAGAACAGTCAGCAAGGCCAACTACAAAGAAGAAGCCTTGGCTTTGGGGCTAACTGATGAGAGATGGTAGGCAGTTGTCTGACGTTGTTCCCTTGCACCTGAGTTTTGTTGTTTACCTGCTGCTAACAAGCTGAATGTCCAAGGTTGGTAAGAGAGTGCCAACCAATGATGAGGTCTACATAATGGTGGATCATACATTTTCGCATGGGCCTGCCCGCTGCTGGTATTACGTCATTGTCTGTGTTTTACATAGTTAGAGGTGGTTGAAGGCGTGCCTACCAGATCCAATGATGATACTAACACTTATATAATCTTTATGTATACATATCCCATAACCAATCCCTCCCCCAGTAGGTTTTTACTGTTAGCCTTGTAGGATGATGTCATAGCTGACATATGCAGAGGTATAAAACCTTTTGTGTAACCAAAATGCATTGAGTCTTTGAGCTACAATCTGTTTGTTCACCAGGTTTTCCTACTTTATTGAACGGATAATAAAGTAGCATGTTGCCGTGTTCTTTGAGTCTGTCCGGTTATTTGGGCCTGAGATCCTTTATTGTGGTACACCTGTAAGAGTAACTTGCAGAAAGGCATTGAGCTTCCCTTATGTCTGTGGGTAGTCTCAAGTCCAGCCTGTGTGTACATCTCAAGTGGGATTCCTCATTGTTTGTCCAGTGTATGGTTCCCATCCCTTCTTGTTCACCATTGATGTCTGCCTTTTCTTCCTGTTCCGTTGTTCTGATTTACCTTGTCTGTGCTTCCTTCTTGTGTAACCTCTCGATGTTTGCGCTTGCCTGGCGCCTTATATCAGCATAGCGACCCCAGACCTACCTGGGTTCCCTATTTATCCCCTGAAACATCCTAGTGCAGGCGAAAAGATTATCTTGAAACATTTTGCGACCTGGGAGACTTTACATATTATATATTCCATCAGGTGTCCTTGCGGAGTCTATTACATTGGACAATTTAAGCAACTCACTAAACTAGGTAGGAATGAGCATAGTTCCAATAGTCAAACAGGACTTTTCAATGCTGCAGTAAGAAGTGTAAGGGTGTAAAAGGAGGAGACTGACACAGAGGGGTCATATTTTGGCTAATGACTTTTATTTCGCCAAACACAAAAACCTAACTGCCTCTATTTTTATGAGGGGTTTTCCTTCCTGAACCTAAAACTAAAGGGAACTGTCAGAATGTCTACCCCTTGTGTCTCCTTACCAGCCCCCCTATATTTTTCAGTTTCATTTTTTCATTGAAAGTTTTTTGACAAAAAACGAATACAAAAAAACTGGCATTGAAACAACATTGTGAACACTTGTACCGACAAGTGTTCACAACAAAGCCAGGGTGGATGATTTCCTTCCCCTGGAGTCTCACACGTATATTTGAAAGGGCCGGAGTTTCCTTTCTGGGAGAATGCCTCCCTTCTCCTGGCGTTTGGAGGTTCTTTACAGGGGCTTCCCAATTTACACCAGGGGGAATGACTCCCTTGCCCTGGCTTCTCATACACAGTTTGCAAAGGTTCTATTGAACAAAAGTTCTGGTGTTTACTTTGCCACTCTCTCCAGGTATTAGCAATGTCCCAACTCCTTCTCTGGGTTTCAGTGTACTTATCCCTGCCACTGCTATGAGGAACATTTCCTCTGATGCCTATTTCACTTATGTTGTGGTCCCGACCCTTCTCTGGTTGTCAGTGGGTTTATCTTCGCCAATGCTGCGAGCAAGCTCTCCTCTGGTGTTTGACTTAGGCCCTCATTACAACACCAGCGCTAAACCATGGCGCTATTAGCACCATGGTTGGTGCCAGTATTGTAACGAGTCCGCCAATGTTCAATGGGGAATTACCACCCCATTCCAAGGTTGGCGGGGCGGTAATTCCCCATTAAACATTGGCCCTTCCCCATTCCCATTTTTGCCCCACAGGGGTCAATGGGACTGGGGAAGGCGGTAAGTACGGTACCGCCAATTGCAGTACCGTACTTACCTCGAGATTCCCTTTGCGGGTCCCTACTTTAACGGCTTGTCTAGACCAGCCGTTCAGGTCGGGTCCCGCAAAGGGACCTCGTAGTAAGGCGCTAAGTGGTTAACGGCGCCGTTAACCACTTAGCGCCAGTGTCGTAATGAGGCCCTTATTCTTGTTAGGGCCCAAGACCATTCTCTGGTGGTCGGGGGCTTATCTCTGCCACTGTGACGAGGAAGCTCTGCTCTTATGCTTCACTTATTCTTATTAAGGCCCAAGAACCTTCCCTGGTGGTCGGGAGGCTTATCTCTGCCATTGCGATGAGGAAGCTACCCTCGGATGCTGGATTTATTGTTGTTAGGGTCCCAGACTCTGGTGGACAGTGGACAGCAGAGGAGTTTGCCACAATATACCCATGTCCCTGCCGCCATGCCCATGCTTCCTGTTATATTCTGGGACTCTGTTGCACAGCGGCGGCTCTTCCTGGGAGTGTGGTTGGACTCCTGTGAAAGGTCGGAAGTCGTCTGCTTCTCCATTCTCTGCCTTGCGACTCTGTGACTATTGGCTCCCTGCAGTCTTGGCACCGTTAGAGGACCACACAGTCCACCTCCCCCTGGAAGTCGTGCCACTGACTCTACTGTCTTTGCCTGGGCTCTTTATTCTTGGAGCCCACGGAGATGCCTGTTGTTCCTCTCTCGCATTTCTGCTTGGCAGGTTCCTTCCAACTTGAAACTCCTGCATCAGACACCTTCTGCCACTGGTGCTACTCCGGGGCTGGGTCGTCCACCTTCTCCTCTGTGTAAGTCCCTCTTTACTCTTTATAGCCCTTGGGCTCTCATGAGACGGATAAAAGTCCTTTGTTAGTTACTGCACATTACATTTCATGTCTCCGCAGGGCTTCTTCATGCCAGTACTTAAGCATAATGTAATCTTGGTGATCTTTGTTCTGGCACCTCCTACCTTGTCTGTATCTAAGGTACTACAGTAATACATGGTTTTATTCTCAGTGAAGGCATGTGGGAGGGAAGGTGGGGCTAAGAAACATTGAGTCCCTCCCCATGAGGTCTTCCCTCATTTTATCACCCTTACGGGCACTATTGGTTAGCGACCTCACCTCCCTAGCCTCATGGAAAAGGGATCCCCTTAGGAAGAAGTGACGCAACCTAGTGAATAGCAAAACAAGACACTTCCAGAAATAACGCCAACAACTGTCCCAAGTATGATTTCAGTTGTTGGAGGTTATAACTACCAAACCACATGAGTATATTAGCAAGACATTGAATTGCAGAGAAGCATATTGGATAGATTGACTTGACTCTGGTGCCCCAGGAGGCATGAATGTGGAATGCAATCTATCATGTTTTATATGATGTCTTACCACTTTTTTTGAGATGAGCATTTATTTATACACATTTTGCTCTTCTCACTCAATGTTGTTCTGTGCCTTTTAACTTATTTTTGTTTTCTCCATTTTAATGATTTCTTCTTCTCCCCTTTATATGTTGGTGTACTTATATTTGCTGAAGTAGATTTAGCTTCTAGACAGTTTCCATTCCTATTATTTGCCTCTCAGTCTTTTATGTTCAAAGTCTTAGAATCAGCACATGCATTGCTAACAGTACGTACATGTGTTTCTATGATCTTCATATTCTTCCTTTTTTCTTTTCTCATACTTTTTCAATATGATTCCTCGCATACATTTTAATTTTATTTTATTTTGCCTTTCTCGCATGTGCCTTCATCGCGCTTTATGAGATGCTGTAATTGCGTATGTGTACACACTATTCCTAGTGTTTCTGCACTACTATGTAGCTATGGTGTTTCACAGGCACCTTCTAGTTGCCTCCTTTTGTACCAGGCGGGACACAATAATTATAGCATTGGTAAGCGAACCCTTTTTCACGCTTCATTTCATTTTAAATGTTCACTCTTTAAATTCATGTAACCAGCGCTCATCTAATGCTTCTATTGTTTGCAGTATGTTTTTACAGCCTTCTGCAGGGTGACACAGGTATTTATGTTTCCTTCCATATACTTTTTGTTTGTGTAGGATGCTGCATGCTTTGCAGTCAATACAGTATTTTGACCGTTTTGCTACATTGATTGTTAATACACATTTCTAGTTTCTAGGGTGATCTGTACTCGTTTATTTCTTCTTTTTTGATGTATTATAGATGGGCCCTGATGAAGGACGTATTCCAAAATGCTTTGGAGAGATGTATAAGTCTGCTTCCGTGTCACTAGTCTATGTAAGCACTAAAGACTTTTGAATTTCACACTTTGGATCTGTTTGGCTTAATTTTGATAAGAGCCATCATTAATTTGATTGGTCATGTATGACCTAGAGAGTGAGCACACAGTACCAAAGTCGATTTTAGTCAAAATATTATTTATTTTAACCTTGTTGGGGTTTCTGTAGTACTCCTTGAACATATGTATTAATCCGTTGTGATTATATTTAGTTGATGGGATTGTGCTTTCTCATTATCGAGTGTTTTTCTTTTGTTTTTTTGGGATAAAAATGCTGTTCTCATTTCACTTACCAGTCCCTGACCTGTGTTCAAGTTTCACCCTTTCTCATTACCACCATAGTGGTCATATTACCACTAAGGTTTATAATTGGGATAGGCTTTATTCTTATTCTTATTTTTAAGTTGCTGTATCCACGACCTAGCAGGACACTTGGCACATTTTATTTATTTTTCTGCTGTAGTCTTTGGTGTTCAATAACATGGTGCTTTTTGTCACCCTCTCCATCTTGGTTACTTGGTTGTTTCAGTTGTTTTTCTGATTACAATACATTTTTTCGTGCGTCATATATAAGATCATTTCAAATTTGTTTTCTTCAGTCTAGGTATTCAGTTAGGCTTACAAAAGTGTACATCTAAGTAAGTTACAATACCATCTGCCAATTTATCTGCCATACTGCTGCTAACTATGGTTGCTTACGTGATTTTGCCTATTTGCACATTTTTCATGCTGCTTTTGATTGGCTTGCACTTGCACTTTATGTCAATATTGACTAGAGTATGAAATGTCCTTTGATTTATTTGTAAAAATCATTGTTGTTCTGTATTTTATTATCAGAATTGTATTTCTGATCATTTTATACATATTTCCGTATTCCCATCATTTTACAAGATTGATGGTCCCTCTATGATTAATTGATTGGCACTGAGCCATTGGAACCATCAATTATGGGAATGTGATGCAATGTTTGCTATCCTGCACATGTTTATGCTGCTATTTTGCCCGTCTTCACAAAGCCAAATTGTACATACTTATGCTGCTATTTTGCGTATTTGCACAAAGTCATATTGTACATGGTATGATGTTGCCTTTTAGCCTGCTTTACAAATGACTGATTGATTTTCATAAGTTGCAATCTTATCTTTGCAAGCGCACTATGCACTCATTTAATCATCAAATATGTATTGTAATAGCTTGTTTTTAAACCAGTAACACATGTTGGAAATTGAGGTGCAAGGGATTTGGCTCATATGGCTATTCGTTTGGAATTTCTCTTTTGCCTATTGGGGGTACTTTTGCTCTTTATTTTATAAGTGGGTATAAGTGTCACACTGTTGGCTAAGTTGTGACTCTCCATTCCAACATGGCCGCCATTGAATCAGTCCTTGGAAGCACCTCTATTCCAACTGACATAGATGATGGACTACATGCCTCTTGTTTTTAACTGTGTCTTTGTCCTTTGTTGTGCTACGTGATCAAGCGCTCAGTTGAGCGTGAAACGCGTTGTAGGTGGGCCGTGCACTAGGCGTCCTGCCCCTGTTTGTCTTGCTGTTTCCCCAGCCTTTTGTTCTGCACATTGTGCAGTTTCTTATTATTAAAATAAACTTCCTACTTTTACTGTGTGAGCTCTATATTTTGGTTCCTTTCCCCTTTGGGATTATAGGACCTCACTGGGTCCACGGAGAGTGCCGTCCGCCCCCTCTCCTCTGGTTTCTTCAATATATATATATATATATATATATATATATATATATATATATCGTTGAACAATAGAGGAAAAAAAACGCACTCCAAGCGTGAGGTACTGAAGGTCCCAGTACAAAATGACAAACTCGGATCCAAGTAAACAAACCGAGTTTAATGAATGGTAAAAAAAATAGGCACAACACACACAGCAAACAAAGCAGGACGCCAAGGCAGTGTCCTGAACGACGCATTTCGCGATTCCCCGAGCGCTTGATCATGTTAGGGAGACGTTAGAACAGTCACAATAGATATTGCAGATTAGTCCCTCTCTCATGTTGCCTAACTCCACAAACCAACAGCTATGCCGTGAAGCCATGGCGGCCATATTGGAATGTAGCAGTATCCTGCATGAGCTGTTGGGAAAACAATTTAAAGATAACAGTTTAATGCATTGCACATTGGAATCCATCAAGAAACATGTAATATAGTAACACTAATGAATGAAAGGGACGCACAATGTGATTAGTATAGACAGATCCCAATATCAGAGAAACTCGGCAATCCAAAACTGCAGCATAAGGTGCAAGTGCATTCCTATGTAGGCATATGAACATAGTAGCATGAAAATGCAGCCCATGGCTGTAAAATAAAGTGCAAGTGCATATCTAGCTAAACATGGCAACATAGCAGCAATATACAGTAGGATAAAACCAGGGACAGAATAATGCTGTCAATATATAATCTCTGTTGACAGTTACAAGCAATCAGTACATGCAACCCTTAGAATAAAAACATGTTTCAGACGAGAACCATAAAGTGCAAATGGCAGATCTTCATAAAAACAAAAACCCAAGGCTACAGCATAAAGTGCAAATGCATTTAACTGTAAACATATCGTCCCTCATTACGAGTTCGGCGGTAACCATGCCGCTATTGGCGGCATGGCTGCCGCCGAAATCGCGTCGGGGTCCGGGTCCTCGGAATGAGGACTTACCGGGCCATTCCGAGTTCGGAAGGCCCGGTAATTCCTCCCTCCAAGGACCCGGACACGGTCCTTCCCCTTTCCCATTTCAGCCCCCATAGGGCTGAATGGGAATGGGAGAGGGAGCAAACAACGGGCCATTACGAGATGGCCCGTTGTTTGCTCCCTCTTCCTCTCGCGGGACCCGGTAAGGGGAACTCATAATGCGGTGGTACGGGGTGAACGGCGCCGGAACCTTTTACGGCGCCGTTCACTCCGTACCGCCAGGGTCGTAATGATGCCCATTAACATGGCAGCAATAGACAGTCAGAAAAATCGGTAATGATAAAGTACAAGTGCAACAATATCGATGTACTCCTATTATGTGAATCCATGTTAGAATAAAATGGCTACTAGCTCGGGTGCAAATAAGAACCATGTGCACCCTGGGATCTAACAAACCAGTATTGGTTATTGGTTCAAGTGCCCACATATAGGGGAGCAACAATATGGAAACACAACTGGACAGTATTACGACTTGTGGAGTATAAAAGGTGTGGAAAAGGCAGAGATGTAATAAGGAAGGCAATATCAAAAGCAAAAACAAGAATGGTAAATTTAAAATACAGATGTCATAGTGTACTCACAAACTCACAGACCCCTAATCCATCAGGAAGGCAAGACAGCCAAAAAGGACCAACAAGAAAATAAATCAGGTTGGAGAACAAAAATAATACAATTAAAATGAATGGGGAATTTCCAGGCCAGGGCAGTAAATCTTAATGATAAACAGGAGAAACAGTATTGTGTAACAGGCGACCAAAATCAAACGAATCAACAAGAAAAGAAAGGAAAAAGAGAGGGGTTGGAACAGAGAGAAACAGAGTAGTCACGTTCCCATAAAAGTATGCATCTCCTCATCCACATTGTGACCATTGGGATATTTAGTATCAAAGTCCAAAACTAGCCTGGTTTCCAGTTGTCTCAATCTCAAAGTGCGATCACCTCCTCTCAGGTCGATCAGCACATGAGCCACAGCAAAGAATGTAAGCAGATGGACATAACTGTCATGTTCCTGCCTGAAATGTTTGGCCATAAGGTACGTAGGGTCAAAGTTCTTGATAGCTCTAAGATGCTGTAAAATACGGAGCTTTAGTATACATGTGGTAGATCCCACGTACCATTTACGGCAGGGACATGCAAGGACGTACACTACAAAAGGGGTTTCACAATTGAAAAAATGTTTTATCCTAAATTCAATACCCATAATCGGATGTATAAATGATTTACAGGTAGTAGCATGGGGACAAGCTTTACATTTTTGGCACTTGGTAAAGCCTTTTGGTAAGCCAGGTAGCCAATTGGTCATGGTAGGATTTCTTTGGACAGGAGATAAGTAACTAGAAACCAGTCTATCCTTTAACGAAGGTGCCTGTTTAAACGTTAATGTAGGACATTTAGGTAGTAATGGGCCATGGTCTTTGTCCAGCCTAAGGATGTGCCAAAGTTTCATAACAATCTTCCGGACATCATATGAGGCATTGTTGAATGTCACAATGAGGCGAGGATCATCCTGATCCTTGTTTTTCTTGCTGGTTGGACCGTGTAGTAGCATTTCCCTTGAAAGTGCACGTGCTTTAGAAAAGGCCATTTCTACAATCTTTTTTTGATACCCCTGTTGTAGAAAATCAATGGCGGCCAGACTGCAACAGCGGTCAAATTCATGGATATCTGTGCAGTTGTGCCGAAAGCAAATAAATTCACCGTAAGGGATACTGTTCTTACAGGAAAGCGGGTGACAACTCGTTGCATGTAAAGGGAGGCCTGTATTGGTGGGTTTTTTATGCAGGGAAGTGTGGATGCCTAGATTGTCGAGTCTTACATTGACATCCAAATATACGATCTCAGTGTAGCTGTGACATTTGGTAAATCTCAGGTTCACAGCATTGTTGTTGATACTGTCCACAAAGGATCCCCACTCATTCTCATTTCCCTTCCAAATTATAAAAACATCATCAATGTACTGCCACCAACCAATAACTTGTGTAGGAAAAATGAGGGAAAGTAATTCAGACAAAAAAGTAGTCTCCCACCACCCCATGGTTAAATTAGCAGCCATGTAATTATGCGGTAGCAGCCATGTAATTATGGTTAAGTTGTTAAACCCATAGGAAGAGAACTTTTTGGGCGGCTTATAACTTCGCTCCCCCAGGACGAACATCACCAAACTTTGCATAAAAAGTATATGGCCCACTCTGATTTGCAAAGTTTGGTGAGGTTTGCTCTGGGGGGGCAAAGTTGTAGGGGGGGTCCCAACATTTCTTTTATTCCCATAGACTGAATGGAGAAAGCTTTGCTCACACCTACAGCCCAAACCGCTGGACGGATTTTCACCAAATTTACTGCAGGAGCAACAGCTTGGTCCCTAAAGTGTGGTTTTGTAATTTTGGTGAAAATCCATCCAGTATTTTAGTGATTTCTGATGTCCACTCTGCGGACACACTTCTCTGTTCGCTCTGCAGACAGGACACCGATTGGATAATCAGCTTGCGTCGTGTCCGTGGACATATGAAGTGGTCGCTGATTGGTTGGGTGAAGCATGAGGTGCATCACATTCTTTCGATGCACCCACCATATTGGATCCACGGACAGCGCAGCGTGGAAGTGAGCATGAATTAATTAGGGGGAGTGTGTTGGTGTGTAGGAGTGGCTGGAGAGGGTGGAGGACTGAGAGATGGGTCAAATGCTGTATTTGTTTAGGTGGGAGAAGGCTGTGATGTGTTTGCGGTGTCTGCGGTGTCCACGGTCACCGTGGTTGTCCGCGGACATACTAAAACTGGGCGCACTACTAGCTATTTTACTTTGCTATGATATTGGTTTTGGGTCGTTAGTAGAGCATTGGGTGAAGAGGGTATGTATTGAAGAGTTTGTGTGTTGGTTGTAATGATTATTTTATAATGTTAATTGAAGTGGATAGGTTTTGAGGTGGATGTGTTATGTTTTTGGGTTGTGGTCATTTGGTGGGTGTTTGCTTCTATGGGTGTGTTATGCTTCGGTGGTTGTGGCCAAGGCCTAGAGTCTTGGCCCTTGCCACAACCACTGCAGCATAACACACCCATACTACCAAACATTTTGACTGTGGTATGTGGGCTGTCAAAAATGTGAGTACTGATTAGCAGTAGTGTAATAGTGTTTATAGCATAGTGAGATGATGTGTGTTAGTTTGTTTGTTGGATTGTGTTCAGAATGTTGGTATTGAAGAATCTAGGCATTTTGAGTTGTTTTTATTGGTGAGGTGTTCGTTTGCATGGCTGTGTTATGTTGCAGTGTTTGTGAGCCTAATTATTATATACTTACTGTTTCCTTTGTTGAGGCTGAATGTAGAGTTTTGGCCAGGACATGCTGTCAAGATGGTAGGGTTTGGCAACAAGCACTGCAACATAAGATACCCATGGAAGCAAACATTTTGGATTGTGGTCTATGGTCAGGTGTTTGCTTGACTGGGTGTGTTACGCTGTGGTGTTTGTGAGTCCAATCATTATATACTTACTGTTTGACTTTTTGTGGTTGTATGCAGTTTTTTCATGACATGGGTAATTGGAGCAGACATTCTTTTTCAATCTCTGTGTTAAAAGAAAAGATCACATGTTAGTGTAGGTAGTTTATAATGAGTATTGCATTGTATAGTAGACATTTCTGTATTTTGTCGAGCCTCATAGTTAGTACTTTAGAAGTACTATAGTTCAAACCAGCATACTGTGCAATTTGCTCAGTTCCTGTGTTTGTTCATTAAATCATTGGGTCTGTGGGAAAGAAATCCATGCTGGATTAAAAAACACCTTTCTACGTTGTGGTACAATATATTTCTTTCATTGATTTCAATAGGAGGAATTGAATAGGTGTATGGTTTTTTATTTGGAAGTGGTGGTAGTATTGTTGCAATTAGATAGCAGTTGGTGTATTCTAATTGTTTATTTCTTGTTCCATTTTAGTGGTATTCATCTATCTGTTTGCTTGTTGCAGAATTTTGGGGCAGTTAGATACCTGTTGGCATATTCGAACTGCTTCTTTTTTGTTGCTTTTTAGCAGTATTTCTTTATGTGTTTGCTTGTTGAGAATTTTGAGGCAAATTTGACAAACTGAATGTTGTTGTCACGAGGGTATGTTTGAAAGCCAACAACTGTACCAAGTACTCCATTAACTAGTCCTTGGTCCACATCAAGGTTACGTTTAAGCATTACTCTACAGTTAAAAGATAATTTTAATATTTTCTCCAAACCAGCTGTGTTAGAGATAGAGTTTTCTAAGGTACTTAGCCTTGTTGTGGCCTGTTGACACATGGGTAGTGTCATACCATGTACGTTCAGTTTGTCTGTGGAGCAAATTTGAAGTATTGGTGGCATTTATTTTTTAACATTGTTTCATTGAATTCTGAACAGCTTGCAAGAGAAGGCATCAAGGACATATAGTTTATATTTGTGTGTGCTAATTGTTCCATGACATCAGTAGCACATGACTTATGCCCATAAACTTTTACGTCTGTTATAGTGCTTTCATTTGCTTGGAAAGCGTCTACATAGGAGTCATAGGTATCTAGTAAATCTTCTTCTTTTCTCCATGGTTTAAAAAGTTGTAGCAGAGACATGTAATACAGTTGTTTATGTTGAGGAGTTTTTTAATGACAATTTGATATGATTAATTAAGCTTTGTTTGGCAAGTTTCACTAAGCTGCCTTCACAATTTTCCACTCTGTATCTACCTTTCTTCTCATCTGGTTTAATATTATTTTTGTATGTGAAGTTTTGGGCTACATGGTAGAGACACATGGTTTCCCAAAGCTTGGGTAGTATGGGCCTCATTATGCGGTAGAGGTAGCCATGGTGCTACTAGCACCATGGCTACCCCCTTACCGCATTCCGGGTCCGGGTTCCCGAAATAGGGACTTACCGGGTCATTCCAACTTTGGAGGACCCGGAAAGTCCCCATTCCGGGAACCATTCCCCATTCCCATTCGAGCCCCCATAGGGTTCAATGGGAATGGGGATGGAGCTAATAACGGTACCGCTATTTGCGGTACCGTTATTAGCTCTGAAGTCCCATAACGGGTCCCGTCCTTAACACCTGGTCAGACCAGGCGTTAAGGACGGGACCCGCTAAGGGACCTCGTAGTAGGGCGGTAAGGGATTGCCGGTACTGGTGACCTTACCAGTGCCGGTAATCCCTTACCTCCTACTGTGTAATGAGGCCCTATGTGTCTAGTAAATAGTTTTTCAAAATGTCTTGGATGTTGGGATCATTTTTGGCTATTGTTTCTATGTCTTCATATTATTTGAGAACTCTTTTTCTCGATTTAGCTGGACCAAGATTTAGCCATACTATATTTTCAGATTTTCCATACAAGGCAGTACCAGTTAAATGATCTGCAGCTTCATAGCAGCCACATTCTCTATGGGAGAGCATTTTTATGCCTAAGCTGTACAATTTCTGTGATAGTGTTTTATCAGATGATATGTCATCCCAGAGGTCTTTGAGCTCTGTTTTTCTGCTTTGGTTAAGTAGGCTGTGACATTTCATGCAACTGCAGTGGAATTGTCTTCAATGTACTGCACATCTATATTTGCATTTCATAGAAGGGCAGTGATTGCGTTGTAATCATTGATGTATGTTGATCCTTCTGTTCTTTTATGTGATATGTGTTCTTAGGTGATTAACCTGTTGTTGAAACTGGTCTAGGGAAACCAAAGTAGCATTTGGTGCAGTATTTCCCTTTGTTTTTATATTTGCGACGACAATACTTCCCACATTTGTGTCTTTGAAATTGTAAAGTGTGTATCAAGGTCACTAGCTGTCATTTGTGAAGGGATTTCACAAGTGACATATTTTTAGATGAACTGCAAAACAATGGCATCACTGTCCTGATAAAATTTAGGAGCATCTTTAATCCACAAAAGCATGTGGATGTGTGGTGCTCCTCTGGTTTGGTATTCTTTTCTCTAAAAGAAGTGTTGCACTTCTCCGAGGGGAGGAACCGTTTTATTACAAATGAAGTGTAGCATAGCAATGAAGCGATGATGGAAATATCTTGATACATTTACTGGATCTAGAGAGCTGATTTCTCCTGGTGTTTTTATATCTGTATTTCTTTTGTTTTTGTTTGCTATGTGTAGGAAATCGTGTAAATCTTCCCATGCATATTCTGCGCAAATTAATGTCACAAACCAAGTTAGTGGGCCAAGGTTTCTTATCATACAGCGTACATCTGCGTGACGTTGGAACCAGTATTCTTTTGGACCACACATGTTTGCTAAAAGATTTGTAATGCTTGACTGTAGAACTTCATCCTTTTCTTGTACTTTTTGTAGTAATTGCACAGCTGACATATTTTCAAAATTGGTACCTGATTTTAATGTGTGTACAACTCTGTAGCAGAGAGTCGCTAGTTGCCTTTCAAAGAGAAGGTGGAATATATATTCCACGTTTTGTCTGAATCTGGGGTCTTCAGAATACATTCATATAGAGTGGTATTCTGATGCTGTTATTTGTGTGGGTCTTTCATCGTACCTTCCTCCTTTTCCAGTAGGAAAGAGTAGAGGAAAGGCACATGCTTCTATACTTTTTTCCCATATGCTGATTGGAGATCCTTTGGCTTGTCGCATTTGGTACGTTTCCAGTGCATCGTCTATGGTGTCTTTAGAGTGTAATGGGTGAATTGTATAATGGTCTAAAATATTGGATTCTGTAGCAGGATCTAGATGTTGAAATTGACCAGTTTCTGACAAGTCTTGAAATATTTTGGTGGTTTCCCTCAGGTTTCTACAATATTTATTTCTTTGTAGTATTCATTGTTGTCTTTTAGATATTGTAGGGCTTGTCTAACTTTATGTAAATCCACGAGTTGTTGCCAATTATTATTTTTTGCCTTTTGTAGGTACGCCATTTACTAAGATAATTAAAGATTGATCTATTGGACGTTGCACTCCCGTAGTGTGTACTTTTTCTTTTAGTTTAGTTTAGTTTTGTTTATTATTTGTAATGTGCACCAGGCCCAGGAGCATCAGGGCGCAGCAGAAAGGATATGTTCAACTTAGTTACATGGCCATACAGGCCGACATATATAATAACACATCAGTATATACAGAGTAAATTACATAATCACAAGAGAATGCACTGAAATTACATGGGTACATGAGGTACAGGACAAAGTAGACAGTGGCATATCAATATATACAGTTTAGGTTACATGGTTTAGGTGGCAAAACATAAAGTAGACGCAGTACCTTAGGAGAGTTGTCCAAGTGGACTGGTGCAAAGTCGGTGAATCCCTAGGCAAAGGAATGGAAGCAGAGCGTCGAGAGGGTGTTGGTCTGAATTTATTTGTCATTTTCTTTTAGCCAATTAGTCAAAATCTGTCTAAATTTGGCATAAGGCTGGGGGGGCTCTAATACTTGGAGGTAGGGAGTGCCATAGTTGCGCGGCCTTGACTGGGAAGCTATGTCCCCCAATAGTGGATAGTCTAAATCGTGGAACTTGGAGGCAGTTAGAGTTAGCTGTTCTCGTCGGTCCAGAGGATGTTTATTTGCAAATTCTGTCTGTGAGGTAGGGTGGTGCATGATTATTGAGGCACTTGTGGGTGAGGGAGGCAGTCTTGAGTTTGATTTTTATCAAAGGTAGATAACCATTTGTATTCTCTTCTTGTAGAGGAGATATGCTCACTTCTATTAATCTTCAATGCTGCTCTCAGGGCATTGTTCTGGAGAACCTGTATTTTATAGATGGTTTGTTTATTACCTCCGAAGTAGAGTGCGTTACAATAATACAGTCTGGAAAGTGTGAGGGCTCTAGCCAGCGTGAGGCAACTGTCAGTGGAGAGGAATTGTTTACTGGCTCTGATAAGTTTACATGTATATGCAGTAGCCGATGCAAGGGAGTTAACTTGTTTAGTGAAGTTCATGGTGGCGTCTAGGTAAAAGCCTAGGGTCTTCACTTCCTTTGCTACTTTTATGTTATTACCATCAATAGCGAAGTTGGCATAATCTGGGCTAAATTTGGCTAAGAGGGTCGGGGTGCCTAGAATGATGCGCTCAGTTTTGTCGTTGTTCAGACATAGTCCATGAGTGGCCATCCATGCCTGAACGATACTGTAAATTCTATTCACCAAAGCCAGATCAATGGCGTAATCTCCTGAAAGCGGAAGGAGCATTTGGGTATCGTCTGCATAGTTAGTGTAGGCAATACCCAAATGGTCCATTTCGTCGAAGAGGGGCTTGGTGAATACGTTATAGAGTGTGGGTGACACACAGGATCCCTGTGGAACGCTGCAGGTTATGGGTATGGGGTCTGCTGAGGCCGAGGGAGAGAAGACTCTCATGAGATCTAATGGCAAATAAACTACTTTGCCACAAATGCCTTTCAGTAATTCAGAGGGAGGTAGTTTTGCTGTTTTTGGTTGAAGGCGTATTATTGCTTAAAATGGGTGCACTGTTTGAATTATGATGCTCTCATACAAGTTAAGTTGCTGCAGGTGTTTTGGTAGTGCAAATAATTCCAAGTTATTTGTGATAGCACGTGAAGGTATTTGGTTGTTGTCAAGTTTTGCAGTGCAGTAACTGCAAAGTATTAAGGGGTCAGTAACTTCATATTTGTTTTCTGCTACAAGATAGAGAGCTAATTGGAACCACTTGTAATCTTCAGTGTCTTCTATTTTGTACATTATGTCTACAGTTTTTGTACTATTCTTATAAAAAGTCCTGCGTCAACACACACACACACACACATGGTTTGGTATTTCAGCAGATGTGCTTTTAAACTTTAGTATTTCTTTTTTGTATGTGTGTAGTAGAAGGTTGCCATCTGCAAAGTTGTTGCTTGTCTGTTGTAAAGCTATTACATTTTGTAAGTGGCTTTCACTTCCAAAATATTTTCTCTGGATATGCTCTATTTCTTCGAGTAGTTCTTTGGCTGTACCATGTAGAAGATTGTTATTTAAATTGGCTAGTGCTAAAGCAGGACTTTTGGCATAGTACAGTTTATGAACCAGATTTCTTATAGTTCAATGGTGTGTTGATATAATTTTGATATGGTCGAAGGTGCTTTTGCAAATAGGTCCAGAAATGCAGGCTAATGAATGTCCTTGTAGTCCTGTGTATTTTCGCACTGGACAGGAGTCCATACTTTGTAATAGTTTTATTTTCAATTTGTCTTTGCCTTTCACATACTGATTGAGGAACTGGTGTAAAGATGTGAAAGATTTTTTTCCTATGTTGCACATTGATGTGCACGGCCATTTGTAGACTGGAAGCATTGGTTCAGTGGAATGGAGAGTTGACATAAGTTTTCTGGGGATGTTTTTGTGAGCAGCATTTCTTGTTCCATAATGGTATTGTTACGTTTTTCATACCCTCGTCCACTGCTATGTATGGCAATTGGGTTTCTTTGCTTTTGTTTGTATGCTTCATCATGGAAATATGGTTCTGTGCTGGTGGTGTGACTCCCTTCACCTCCACAGATGTTTACGAAGCTATCTTTGTTGTTATTCCGTTTATTGAGAAGTCTTTTTTGTAGTTTAGTAGTTAGTTTTGTTAGTGGTTTCATTCTGTTTAAAACTAGAATAAATAATTTCCTTTCCATTTGTGAAGGTGTGGGAATTGAAGCAGAAGGATTTGATGGGTTCAGCAGCTTATTACTCTCCAGAATAGTTATAGGGGAGAAGGTTCAAATAAGAAAATCTGGAAAAGTGGCAAAGGGACAAAGCAAGTTTACCAGACTGCAGATGATTAGCAAACTACTGGGTGATCCTGTGGTGCTTGGAAATGGGAGAGTTTGAAATAAAGTAAGGGTTGCAAAGAAGGGTCTGGTGCTTTAGTTGGAGACTGAAGGGAAGGAGGAGATGTTATATGTGTTGGTTTACCACACTGTTTGTACATAGTTGTACATGATGTGATAGACATGACTGCACCTGTGTATAGTTGAATGCTGTTGTAAATTCTAGAATGGAATGGGCAACCCGCTGGAATGGGATAGCTATCTAGATTGGAAGAACAGTTGTAGAGGCAGTGATGTTGTTTCAGCTAGGAGCCTTTCAAATGATATTGGCTATCTGTGTGCCCGAATAAAGATGCATTTACTCATGCTGGCTGCGTCTCACCTTATAACACCGCACAAAGCCTTCTCCCACAATCATACTGTTATTTCTCCCATATTTTAACATGAAATGACACTTTGTTAGACACCTGTGCTTGCTGTGTCTGATTACTATTATGATCATTCATAAAGGAAGTTCAAATGATAGATTGTATGTAAAATATCCAGAATGTATAGAAAGGAAATTGTATGTACATCCTATGCACTATAATGCATTAAATGGTATTATAGTTGATATGTGGATAAATAGATGGCAGTGGTTACACAAATGACAGAATGAATGAAGAGAATAACAGTTTGCACATTGCAGTTAGTAATATGGGTAAATACAAATTTGGATAGCAGACAGCTTTGCAAGTGACACTTGATCATAGCAGATGGGAGAAATGACAGGTTATACAGGGGAAGTGGCAGTTACCCTGTGTATATGCATGTATACAAGAGCTGTACATGTACTGTGCAGAAAATATTAGTACCTGTAGTGTATGTTCATGCATGTGGATGTGCATGAATCTGCAAGCAGAAATCTTGGAGAGTTTTATAGTAGTTGTTGCTGTAGGTGCTTTGCAATCACAGCATGATTGTACTCAGGGTGATCAACAGTACATCTAAAGTGATGAACTGTGATTATGGAGTTAGATGTAGAGTTCTTGGATGTGATTGGTGGATATTTGGGTGACTGCTTAACAGTAGCCAATGAGGGAATGGTGCAGAGAGTGAAGTGGAATGGGTAGAAGGGCTGCCCCAGTGTTATGCACTCTGCAGACACCGCGGGTGTTCGCGGACAAGGCGTGACCCATCTGGGGCTTCTGGGCATGAAATGGGAGTATATTTTAGGGATTAGCCAATCAGATGCTGAGGTTCGGCTTTATATTGAGAGAGGTTGTGTGTAGTGAAAATGGCAGAGGTGGAGAAAGTCAGGGTGTTGGTGGTGGGCGATATGTTTGTAGATGGTTTAGAGAGGTATGCTATGTTTAAGCATAAGGCTGCCAGTTTTGGTTTTGAAGTAGTGGAGGTTTACTGGTCAACTGCGCCTGGTTGCAATATGCAGGCAGTGATTGGAGCTTGTAAAATTGTCTGCATGTGGAAGAGTCCACATGTAGTGGTAGTGCATTGGGGTGGTGTCCATTTGGGATACACCAGTGCTCCTACTTTGTTGAATAGTCTTGAATAGTCTTGAAAACTTGGTTCAGGCAGTGATGGAGGTTGTTCCAAGTGGGAAAGTGTTTTTTTCTCAATTACTGCCTAGGGCAGTATCAGACAATTCCAATGTTTTCGGTCCCCAGCAAAATGGTGCAAGGTGTTTGGTGAACAGAGGGATGTCTGCTTTTTTGTTGAGAAGTGGAATGTTGTCTTGTAACAATGACAATATTGATTATGTCGATGGTGACTATTTTAAATCAGATGGCATTTCTTTATCCATATTGGGAAATGGCATATTATTTCAAAATATAAGGAATGCTTTACAGAGGATAATATGAAGACATCAGGAAGAAAATAAGTGGGAAAAAAATTACAAAATGAAAGCTGTTTTTTTATAAGCACTTTCCAACAAAAAAAGGCTCTTTTCAGAGCCAACCTCAAAGGGGAAGTGGGGAACACTATTTAAATTTCCATTCCCCACTCTCAGAATTTACGATGTCTGCAGACACCACGGTTGTCTGCAGACAGCACGTATTACATTTGGGGATTTTGAGGCTGAAAGTCATGCAAATTAGAATTAGCAGTGCAAGGGATTGGTCAATAAGGTTTACTGGGTGTGATGTGGAAGGAGAGACTTTGTAAGAAAGTCTTTTTCATGAGAGGAGAGCATATAGCTATGGCTGTGTTTTTCAGAAGGCAGATCATCTGGATTTTGGGAGACTCAGGGATAAATTAGTTGGACGTGCATGCAGATCGCTGTGGAGTGGCTGCACATCTTGGATTTGCTCATGTGGAAGTGCATTGGCATGGAGTGCGTGGAAGGAAGTGGCTGGATTTGGTACCTCTTTGTGCTACTTTGGCGACACAGCGTCATCCAGACATTATTATTATTCATTGTGGAGGGAACAGTTTAGGACATGTCTCTGGAATCTCTTTGCAATTTGCAATGAAAGAAAGACTTGGGAAAGTCATGGACATGTTTCCAAACTCCAAGTAATTTTTTCTCGTATTGCGCAGAGACAAATGTGGCTGCGTTCTTCTTCATTTGGTCCGTAAGTGGAGAAAGCGAGGCGCAATGTCAACAAGGCTGTTTGTGCCCTTTTGAGAGATGTTGGCATGTCCTCTTTTCACAATGAAAATATTATGTTTTGTAGTACACACATTTTTCGCAGAGATGGAGTACATCTTACTTATGCTGGCAATCAGATTTTTCTGCGAAATATGCAAAATGCATTGCAACCCTTTTTGGAATTATAGCAATCCTTTTTCCAGTAGGTGTTGACCACTTTAAGTTTCGAAACAAAAAAACACCCCAAAAAGGCTCTTTTCAGAGCCAGCACTTTCTTCCGGAGAAGAGTACAATGGTTTTGATAGGGCAGCACCCCAAGAAATGCACAGGGCCCTGCAGCATTTCATTGGCACTTCTATTTTTGAACTGTGAAAGGCTGCTCTAAAAGGAGCCTTTTTTGTTTTTGTTTTTTGTTGTTTGTATTTTTTTTGTTTTTCAGACATGACACATAAGGAAAGGAAGGGAAGGGAGGGTAAGGAAGGGGCACCAACCACAGGGATAACAAAGGGCAGGTGGAGAGAGGAAGATCCCAGTTTGCAGCCTCATAAACACTTCAAAGGGTCTCCCCCCTGCAGAGTACTCCATCGCAGTACATACACAATAATGTGACCTTTGAAAGTTAAGGGTCTACAGCATCCCGTATGGCCTGCGAGGCAGCTGGAGGGATGCGCTGCCCCACAGGAGTGCCTCTTGTGGTGGCAGGAGCAGAAACAGAGGATGCTGCAGAGGAACTCAACCTACTACGTTTATCGCAAGGTAAAACCTTTCGAATAGCCCCACCGTGGAACGACCTTAGGTGTCGCTTCATTGAGGTAGTACCGTAGCTTTACAAACCTGGTTTGCCACGACTCAGCACCAACTGGCACTGAGTGGAGCGCACCTTGTTTGCACAAGCTTTAAGTACTCCATCAAGAGTGGCAAACAACATCCACACCCAAGATTCACAGTGAGTGCTAGTAGTAAGGACTTCCACTACCTCATCCTCGTCATCCTCTTCATCCTCCTCTGCATCCTCATGCCTGTTGCCCTCTGTAGGCCCTTGGGGAGGTGGAGGTGGTGGTGGAGAGGGTAAGGGGGTGCTGATGTTGAGGCAGCAGGAGCAGGACTCGCCATGGTTGCCATCTTCTCCAAATATAAAAGAACACAGCACAGTAAAAGCAATTTCTGATAACCAGCAATCTGAAGCAGTGCTCTGTTCTGGAAATCCAAAATCAGGATGAGGATCAGCTCTGGGGTGTGGCCTTTTATACGGGTGCTGGGGTGCGCTTTGAACACCAAAAAGGGCTCAAAAAGTTCCGAAAGTATGCAGATCTCTAGGAACAAAATACACCAATGAATAGGTCCAAGGGTACTCATACACGAAGGGCTCCCACAATTGGTTTGAAAAAATAACTCTTTGAAATTGTTATCATAGAGAAAGATCTCTAGAGGACTTTGTATGTTGTAATTGCATGAGTCAAAAACACAACAACACAATTTACAGAGAGAGAATAGACATCATCAATGGTTTGTTGGACCATAACAGAACATAAACGTAAATGCTTTAAAACACCATTTACCAACAATGCTCGTGACAAAGTTGAAAATGGTGTGTGTGCAACAAACCCAACCTCTGTGGAGGTTTGTCAAAACAGACACAGTTCAATTGTGAAACAATTCAAAGCGGAATTCTAAAGACAACGTAAAACAACTAAGAGGCAACAGATAAGATTTTTCATGTGCGAACAGCAATCAAAGTGCTGTGAATTCGGGGAGTAGTATGTCTAGGGACATGGTCTGGGATACGTGCAAGGGTGAAGTTTCACAGGAAAATACCTTGGATTGCTCAAAAAAGCACTTTTTTGGTGTCCGGGGGCCCGGACTGTTTTCGCGAACAAGGACCCATGCTGGGTGCACTCACATGATGACATTGTGGACACGTTCGCGAATGGGACAGGTGTCTTTAGGAGACCAAATGCACGGGGTTGGGGGTACGCATGTTCTACGGACAGTGTTCACGTCCCGGAACTAATTAAAAGTGCGACACACTTGCAGCGGACAGTTACGGACAGGCGCAATATTCATAGGACCCAAGGGTGTTATACGCATGCGTGCGGGTGTTCTACGGACAGTGTTCAGGTCCCCGAATAAATTAAAGGTGCGTCACAACTTTGCGGACAGGCGGAAGGGATATGTGTTCTACAGACATATTAATTCTGGTTGTGGAAAATGGGAACAGGGGACAGGGGGTATGTTCTTAGGACACATTATTTTGAATAGTTGTGGACATGCGGACGGATTTAGTGTCCTGCGGACAGTGCAGACAGTTATAATGTCCTTGAGACACCCCCATTTTGGTTAATTGGGACATTCTGGACACCCGCACTGTCCGCAGACACCCTAACCACCTTTTTAAAAAAAAAACAAGACACAGAGGGAATATAGTAACAGCACACATAATATTTTATTATTGTATCAAAATATAACAATTATGAAAGAGATGGGGGAAGCAGAAATTGATACAAATACAGGGCAGTTAGGGGTTTGTACATGTTGGATGGTAGGGGAGGAAGGTATTGAAGTCTCATCATAACGTTTTTCGTGATGGGGATTTTTTGGGGATGGTTGGCTGGGATATGGAGAAGTGGTACTGGTACATGTGGGACAGCGATATTTAATTTTTTCGTTTATATGGTCCTCTATCTAGTTTTTCAAAATAATGAAATTGATCATTAATTGATCCATGTTTTGCTCTAAACGATGCAGAGGATTTTCCGAGGTGTCTCCATATCAGTATTATTCTTATTGTCTCTATGCTCAGTTAAAACAAAATGTGTTAAGTACACATAAAATAATGTTTATTAATTGGCTTATTTAGAGAAGTGTAGTGTATACCATTAGTATCACTGTTTTCACTCATTTCGTCCTGAGGAACATTTTCTTCTAGACATTCCAAAGTACTAGACATTTCTGTGTAAAAAGAAATAACATTAATTTTCAGTGTCCCCTACTACAAAAAGTTTATAAATATAGGAATTAATGTAGTGTACTCACCAATTTCTTTTTTAGTTTTTCTGTTACTGCTTCGTAGGTGTGCTGTTGATTTTTGCTGTGCAGTTTCTGTGAGGTAATTCTGCTGGAGGCATAAGTTATTTTTTTTGGTATGTTCCATATGCTATGTAATTGGACTGTTGGTGTCTTACATATACAGTTTGCACTTCTTATTCATTTTTTAATGTAATTTATTTATATGCTGCTCTTATTTTATTTATTGCAAGACAGAACAATGTAAGATACCCCCTGAGTTTTTGGATAGTGTTGATGTTAACCAAGTCCGTCCGCGGACATGCGCATGGTCCGCGGACATCAGAACCACTATTGTGGGACAGGGGGTTCACTATGTTATATGTTACATGTATATAAACTAAGGGAATCCTACTAAAAAACTATCAATTTTTTTTTTTTAACTATCAAATTGATGCTATCTATATTCAGTGAAAAAAATTTTTTTAAGAGGATGTTATGGTTAAGTTGTACAACAAAAAACCTATGACATTCAGTGAAAAAACATTGTTAAAATGACGTTATGGTTAAGTTGCGCTACTAAAAACCTATGAAATTCAGTGAAAAATCTTTGTTAAAGGCACGTTACGGTTAAGTTGCGCTCCTAAAGACCTATGAAATTCAGTGAAAATACGTTATTAAATAGACATTATGGTTTTAAGTAAAACCGAAAACCCCTAGAAATTCACAAGTTATGGTAAGCTAAGCAACCATAACTCGCGCCACCACCATACACTGCTAAGACTAATATCCATGACATCAAAGATGCGTGTACTCAATCAGGGTTCTGATGTAATGTAGGGGTGTGTGTATGCTGTGTAGTGGGGTACAGAAACATTTTACGTGGGTTTGCACGCACATTTCCCGAGTTATTGCTGAGTTGCGATTTTTCATACGCATGTTGTCGAGGTGACAGATACAGTTACGGAGACCCTGTGCATGCTCTCCCTGAGTCACAGGCCTGCTTAGGGGGGACTACACACACTGTTTGAAGGGTGCATGTTTTCACGCCTGGGGGACCACGCAAAGGTAGCTGATCCGGCAGTTTCCTGCTTTGCATGTGGGCGTGTGAGTGGTGTTCCAGATATTACTTGCGAATACAGTTACTTTGCACAAACAATTCCATAAATATGCATTGTGCTCAGATTTTCTTAATCGCACAGGTCTGCGAAGTGGCTTTTTCAGCGATTTCCGCGCGTAATTCCATGAATCGGGCCTTCTGTGTTCCCCTTATAGCTGATGCTACTAAATGTTTATTGAACTAACCTCATTGAGATTTGAATTCCAAATTTGATTTTGGTTCACCCTCTCAAAACCCCAGTTTCATGTGTTCATTTAAGGAAGATATTTCAATTACTTCACTATGGCAGATGCTAACCAAAGGCTTGTTATGCCACATTTCAATTTGAGATGTCTAAAGCATACATGGATCCCCAATTGCAGGATATAGGTCTTAATACAATAATGCTTGGGTTTCACAATATGCATTTGAATTCACGAGCTATAACTTAGGAACACTTGGTCTGAATTGAAAACCATATACAGATTTAGATTCAGTGAAAAACATAGTTCACATGCATATGTTAATGTTAATGTTAAAGGTCATTTGTACCGCGCACTATCACCACCAAAGTGGTCCCCTGGTGCTCTGGCGGCTCTGAAAAGGGGAGGAGGGGGGGTGGGTTAGTAGGAATAAGCTGGAAAAGTGCAAGAGAGCAGTGATGTGCTGTTGGCAGCCTCAGCCCGGTGGGTCCGTCGGCTGGGCTTGGGGTGTTTTATGGTCCGTAGTTGTCGTGTGCTGTTGTGCAAGTCTATGTGTGGTTTGTTTTGTTGTTGCATTGTTGTGAAGTTTGTGCGGATTGCTGCGTTTAAGGCTTGTGGTTGTGTTTGGTTATAGTTTGAGAGGTGTATGCAGAGGGATGGAATTGTTAGTTGGTTGGTTAGTTGGCATTGCTGTCCTTGCAATTGTGGGATTCCATCTAGGTCCGGTACATGCTAACAGTCACATTTCTATCTAGATGCCGCGCAAGCTAGGTTCATAATTCTAAGTGTGGTGCATGCTAAGAGTCACATATGCTAATAGTCACATTTCTGAAAATCTATCTAGGTGTGGTATTTGCTAACAATCATATTTCTATTTAGATGCAATGCGGGCTAAGTTTGAGAATTCTGTCTAAGTGTGGCACATGCCAACAATCATGTTACTGCCTAGATTTGGCGCAAACTAAGCTTGAGAATTCCATCTAGGTGTGGCATATGCTAACAGTCACATTTCTGAAATTCCATCTAAGTGTGGCATATGCTAACAGTCACATTTCTGTCTAGATTTGGCGCCGACTAAACTTGAGAAATTCCATCTAGGTGTGGCATATGCTAACAGTCACATTTCTGAAATCCCATCTAAGTGTGGCATATGCTAACAGTCACATTTCTGAAATTCCATCTAACTGTGTCATATGCTAACAGTCACATTTCTGTCTAGATTTGGCGCAGACTAAACTTGAGAAATTCCACATATCACAAATATATACTAAAAATTTTAATGTATTCATTAATTTGCATATTGTAATAACTCTGCTGTGCATACAGTGACTAAAACATAAAGAATACTGAAAGGATACACATAGCTGGTGGTGCTGCATGACGTTTGGTGATGTTCCTACATGTCCTGGGCCTTGGAAAGACATCCCAAACGTCAGTACAATGTTCGCAAAGTATTTAAAGAAATGCAACAGGACATCATTAAAATCACACCTAGCAATTAAAAGTATTTTGCGGAAACGTTGTTTACAAGCTATGGCATTGAAAAGGGTAGTAGATGATGTATGCGCTTTGTACATTAGAATTAAAAATTGGAACACTTATTTATGCCATTCTCTCTAAATTGCCTTGTTTTTTGGGAGGGCTAAAATCAATACCAAAAGAACATCTTCTGTTATGAACAAAGGAACACGTTACTTGACAAAAGCACACTTTGGTAATACATTTATTGACAGCTCAGGATTAATGCTCTGCCAAGGTCGGAGGTTAGGTTCTGTTCAAGGCATCTGCTTCTAGGAACGCACTCACTGTTCAGCAGGCACTGAGCATGTTGACCTTCCAATGCACTCATTGTTCAGCGGGCACTGAGCATGTTGACCTCCCAATGCACTCACTGTTCAGCAGGCACAGGGCGTGTCAACTTTCCAATCAGCTTAGAAACACAAGACCATGGATTTAGGCAGAAGCCCCTGAATAAAGCATATATTCAGTGTATTTTTTGCAATGTGGAATCAAGTCCATTGTCTTCAGGTAAACACAAATGTGCAATGCCCGTTTTCAATGCTTTCATAAAAGTGAATGTGGTGAGGTCTGGAATTCCTCCTTTCAAGAAACCTGACACTCGTAATGACAATCTGACAGTATGTGTGTTGTCCATAAATATATTAGTCCTGTTGTGTGATTTGTAATAACTTGGTGTGTATAATTATTTTGGCAGAATACTAACATTCAAGTTGCACAGTTCCATATGTTCTTTTTCACAGGACAACTTAAATACAGAAGCATCTTTGCATTGCCTAATCTTGCTTTAAGTAAGGCCTCCTACTTAGCATTTTTCTCTGATTGTTTGGTCTTGATATGTAAAGACATTCAGAGTTTGCATTATGTGACAGAGAGCATTATGTAGCATTCAATCAGTTAATACTTTACACAGGTGGTAAAGAGTTATTGAGCAACTAGATGAGTGGGTGGGCAGGTAGGGGAGTTGGTGGGTGAATCCATGGGTGTGTAGTGTATCAGTGAGTGTGTGAACTATTGACTGGGTGAGGTAGTGGGTTTGTGGATGAATGGGTAAGTGAATATTACTAGGGAAGTTTGAGAGGGACTGTGCGGGCAGAAGAGAGAGAGTGATTGGCTGCGTGAGATAATTAGTGGATGGTCCCTCAATACATACATGAGTCTTTGGCTCAGTATATCGGTTTGTAGATTGAATATTTCAGTGAGTGAGTGAGTGAACAACTGAGTAAGTGTGTTTGTGAGTGTGCAACTGATTCAACAAGGGGGTGACTGGAAAGTGAGCATGGGATTGGCATGTTAGATGTAGGACAGCACACCAAAAACGGGCAAACGGGCAGTGTGGAATTAATGTATGATGTCACCACTGCTGTCTTTTGGGGGGTGATTAGTGGTCATTTGCAATGCCATCAGTGACTTCATATGTAAGTCTTCAAACTTTTTTGTTACAAATGAGGAAACTTCTCACTGAATAAAAGAACAGAATCTCATAAATGACGAATAACACTGAGTAACAGAATGATTGAGATTGTTCTCCCCATCCTCATCGGCTGGCAGAACCAAGCACACATTATGGGATATTTTCATGTTCATTAAATTGAGGTTTGTTTAGGCGTAGTGATGGGATTATTACTGTCCACTCTTGTCCGCAGCAAAGGGTTAGATAACAGCGACCTGCTGCCTAACTCGTGTTCTGGTGGGTCAGCTGCACTGGCCTTTGGTTGCTGTAGTCATTGATTTTCAGATCTTTCTTCGATGGACGATCCATCATTTGCCTTATCGTTTCCGTGACGGAAGCTGCCCGTCTGTAGTTCCTGTTCATTAGAGCATCATAACTTAAATAGGACCCAGAATTCATCTGACATCTCAAGTACGTGTCACGTCTGGAACACTATGTCTTCAGTGCTGCTGTAAGCACAGGGCGATACAAATGGTTTATGTCTCTGAATGCTTGTACAATGCAGAGCTTTTTTAAATTCATGTTTTAAATGAAATATCAGGGGATACATGTTTCCAAAGAGCATTACATAGGTGTGTACTGCGTTACAATAGATTACTTTGACTGGGCAATGACAAAAGTGACCGATTCACAATACTGTTCAGAAGTGTATGTGACCTCCCTTCACCCCAACCGAGTCACTATAGGACTTTTCTGTATATAGTTAGAAAGACTTTAGAAGCGTACCGTTGTGTAAAAATACACACGCGTGTGTAACCTCACACATAAATGATTCAGCGCCACCAGCAAACCTGGCTCCTCGAGGGGCGTGTCTAGTGCTTCAGAATGTGTTCAGGAAGTGTGTGAAAGGCCAATGAATGCCCACCCGAAAATGTGTCACTTCAAGGGCATTCATAAAAGTTCCAGGTTTTCCCAGGTGCACTTGGCTGTTCCTACATAGTGCAAACATTGTATGTCAGGTGTGAAGTCAAATCATTGTTTTTTGAAATTGTGTGGAATGTTTGAGTAAGAAGGGATAAGCATTTTTCAAGTAACGTATATATTTCCCAAGGTATGGCATGGCATACGAATACAGTGCAATAATGCTCGGCCATGTGGTGCCTCCAAAATTAGCTTTACGTGGTTTGCTTTTGAGAATCAGCAATTACGTCACCTGACTTTGCCAACAGTGGTACATTTCCCCCAATTTCCGCCAGGCTGCTTTTTGTGAACTGCTCATGTTACGCCCAGAATTAGGTGTTTCTTGTAAATTGAACCCATTGTTTCAGGTCTAGCAATCATTTTGAAGCCGTAATATTCCATCTTTCTTGAAATAGGTCCAATCACTCTTTCAGATAAGGCCATGTGTATTTCAATATTAGGGTTTGCATGTGATGTTCTGTCTGTTCGTTATGTACTCCTGTCAGGAAAGTGCAATGCTCGCCATCTCCTTTTCTTGGAAAATGTGAATTTCCAGGCGCAGTATCAAGGCCTGGGATGATATTACTGGCTCCCGAAAGCCAACAGGATTTCTACATGAAAGGAGTCACGTGAGTGAAGGTCTTCCCTGCAGCTGTTAGTGCTAGAGTCGACAATGCTATTATTACACGTACGCACGAATGCCCCTTGAACACTGCACCAAAGTATCTCTTGCAAAAGGTTAGTAAAGCACGGTCAGCAAGACTTACCCATACCACCAACAGTACCACCTCGTCCACCCAAGATTTAGTCGACAAACCTCAGGGGGACTGAGCTTCCCTGTCATCGCCTCTAAGAATTGGAGCGCTTTGCCTCTATCATTAAGAGCTGAACATTCACACTTGGACCATCCACAAGCTCCTCAAGATGCTGCTTTTCACCCATGATGTGACCGGGAGGGGGTCTCATCTCCAAGATCGCCTCATCTTGATACTGACGCATCTAAGACATTGCTGCTGAATGAGCCTCATTACAGTTTTGCCAGTCTAGAAAGATTGCCAGTAAAGTTGGAGGTAATTGCGGCACTGGCAATGTTTACGAACTCGCAAAATACATGTTTTCCGGTGGGGGGCACTGACTTACCTGCAGCCCTGAGCTGCTGGCACATCAGGCCCCCAATTGAAAGAAAATGACCCAATTACCTTAAGGGAGTGGTTGGGACTCCATGGAATGAGGATTTCCTTGCGTTTCCATCACCTGGAATATTCCGGTAATACTGGGATATCATGCGGAGGAAACGGTAGGAGCAGTTAACCTGGCGGAATTACCTGCGGGATACCGGCAAACGTGTAATGAGCATCATTATCTATTTCTTTTTTTTATTATTGATTATTCCTAAAAGAAATACATTTAAAAAAAATGTATGTAAGGTTTGCTTCAAGTCATCCTTCCATGACACATGCCGCTGAAAAGTGCCCACTTTTACCTTGAAACATGGGTCCAAAATTAAGCAAGTAAGCAGGTATTCCGCCAGGTTAACTGCTCCTACCGTTTCCCCAGCGATCACCATGCAAGGTTGAAAGCAGGTCCTCACCAGCTGTGCTGCATCCACATCACCTGCCAAGCCACAGGTGCTCCGAACATTAGACAGCTGAAACTCGACTAGGTACACGCGAGGGAGAACCTCACTGAGGGACACATTGTGATGTCTAATCCACATCGGGACCTCCTTGGAGGTCATTTCAGAGCAAACCCTAGACAGCAGTTGCCACTGACACAGTGTAAACAATGCCCATCTAGAGCTCTGCTGTGAGCGTGACACAAATGTGTGAATGCATTACACTGCTCACATAGTCCTCCCAACATGTGCATAGTAGAATTCCAATGGGCGGCTATTGAGGTCTTCGGGTTGGTCGATGGCAACTTCTGGCACACCTGTAAGTGGTGCAATGCATTTTTGAAATCGTAAGCCTGTCTGAAATGTGATCTGATCTTCTGAATCGCATTGACCATTTCTTCCACTGGCTGGCAATTGCTGATAAAGCACGTGACTGTGAGGTGAGGAAATATGTAAAGCGGGGGGCTTGCATTGTCGTACCAGTTTGTAAAGCAGCAAGGATATGTTATCCATTGCTGAAAAAAGCCAAAATGCAAATTACGAAGCATTTGCCCCCACTGTCTCCCAGATGCCAACTCCCATATGACTACTGTCCTGAAACCCCTGCATGCACAACATTGCCGAATGCAGAACTGCATGGACTAGAACAAAATGACAGAGGGTAAATAGAGCCCCAAAGGTCTGACCCCCATTTATCCACAGATATATATGTGGGGAGGTAAAGTTAATAAAAATGTATAGGGATAAGGTGGGAGGCCTGAGGGGGGTCTCCCCGCACATATAGATTTGCAGAAAAATGGAGGAAAAAAAAGGGTCAGACTTTTGGTAGTCAGACTTTTACATTCGGTCATTTCACGCAGATCCGAACTGCATGCACATGTATCCCCCTTGCATGCCTCCTGCGCCTTCTTTGTATAGGAAGGAAAGGCCATCCAGTGTACTCTGATTGCCATGCAGTTAAGGCTCTAACCATTGGTCCACATGCCCATGTCGAAGTGGAGATTTTGGTCCACAGACTGCCATACTCCCAACCCAACTGTCGCCATAACCTCATTGTATAATTCCAGTAACACCTTGAAAGAGAAATAAACAGCAGACTGGAACTTCTCAGCGGAAAACATCTTTTCTGATAAGCTTCCAGAATTCAGGGTTTTTCACAAAAGAGTAGGACAAGAGGTCTATTCCCAACATTATAGCCAGGTTCAGAGAGAGCAAGCTGTCTGTGTCATGTGACTTGTGGTATTTCTGTTAGCATTCAGACACTGTCACACCACTGGCCTGATGCGATTGGAGATCACTCCTATGAATTGCCATTTCACAGGGGGTAGTATTTGATGTTCCAAGCAATGACAGCAGATTGGTGGTTGTACACTGTTTGTCTTGTGGTATGGGGAGGGATGAACTTCAGATCGTTTGACATTTTGCCATGTCTCTGAATGGCGCTGCAGCATATGGAACTGTATATATGCGGTCGTCATGCTGTTTTCTGGCACAGTGTGCAAGTGGCTGAGTTTGGTTGACTTTCATTATATGCTTATAACACAAAGGCTGCGGTCATCAGAGCTCTTTGGTGATAAGAGTGGTGTTGTTCAAGATGTCACATAATGATGTCATGTACCTTCTGATCTGTGACAAGAAGGCTGCTTCTCAAAGAGACCATACACAGGTGAGGGTTGAGCTTCTATTACAGCCACTGTATCCGTAGTTGCATTCTCCCCTTCAGTATCACTGCTTTCCATCATGTGCCTTTCAAAATCCTGATGGACCCTTTTCTTTGCCTTGATCGTCATCCATGTTATAATTTCTCGTCATATGTATTGTCTCAGTGAATGATGGCAGCAGAGTCAAGGGTGTTTCAGTCTCCTCTCACTGTTCAACTACAATGTGTGTCGTTCTTCCCGGATCCGTGGTAGATGAGACCTGTGCACCTCCCCCTTCCGCCCCTGAGATGGTGGAAGGAACTGAAAGTACAGCCTCCTATTTTGGTCTCGGTGGATATTCATCTTCGTGATGCAGTACCCATACTGGTACATGTACGCCAGAGCCACTTATGAACATGAGATGGATGATACCGTCAATTGTCCATGCATTGCCCATTGCAATTATGGAATCCCCAGTACACGTAGCAGGTGCTGCTACAGAAGTGAAACGACCACGAGAATCATGACTCCTTAAACCTAGTGCTCATTTGGGTGCTGGCATGTGGCCCAAATATTTTGTTCACTTACTGACTGCAGTATCACCTTGTCCCCCAAACCTCTGCTGTTTCCTTCCACAATAATCACAAAAGCATGACCACTGCACAAGCTGTGCTCAAGTGTACTCCGCTCCTTCTACCAGGTGTCATGGTGTGATGGTATGCCTCTCATCCACTCACTTCGAAAAGAACACCCCGTGTGGTGTATCAGCCACCTCTCTTAATCTCTGCCGCTTCCTCCCACAAAAAGTACATGAGTGTGACGCTCACAGAAACATCTTCCTTCAGGGATTCTCCCATCCCCCTGTTTCCCCTCCCAGATGTCATCCAATTGCATGTGTCTCATTCACTGACTTTAAGAAACAGATATGAACTGGTGTATCACCTACCCTCAAAAATCAAGCAAGTATGACTCTTGATCAAGCTGCCCTCAGGAATGACTTCCTAATCCTAATCCTACTCCTCCTCGCACCTGTCACTCAACTGCAAATGTCTCATCCACACATTTTGAGAGCTGGACACTGAGTGGTGTGTTACCTGCCTTCCCAAATCTCTTTGCTTCCTCCCACAAAAGTAACACAAGTATGACTCTTATGAAAGCTGACCTCAGGGAATCCCCCAACCTCCCCAAGCCCCCACCGCAGCCCCTCACTTCAAGAGACAGACACTGGTTGTTGTAGCACCGACCTCTTCAATTTTCTGATGCTTCCTCCCACAAAAATCACATAAGTCTGACCCTCACAGGCTGCACTCAGGGATTCTCCGATGCCCCTGCTGCTCCCACAAGAGAGAGATTACAGCTAACACGCTATGATCCAGCGTGCTCACAGAAGAAACCACCACTGGTGGAATATTAGAGCCAGGTCAAACAGAGTACAGAGGCCGATTCATGGAATAATTAGCGCGGCGCAAGTGGGCAAAAACGTGCGAATCGCAGTGGAATAGCGAAAATCACAGTGCAAGTGCGAAAATCGCACGAAAAGCAGCGCACGTCGATTCATGGAAGGCCGTGCGCGAGAAAACCAGCGGATGTGCGATAAAAAAGTGCGCGGCGCACGTTGGCGCACAGGCCATCTAACAGCGTGCGCCAGGTCACAGCGAAAATCGCACAGGCCACAGCGAAATTCGCACATAGCGCGGCGCACGCAACAAAAGTAGGCGGAACACGGGCGTAACACTCGGAATGGGGAACAACTTGCCAAAACGTGGGCGTCACGGGGGAAGTACAGGGCACAAGTGCACGGAACGCCCACACGCTCGCCTACAACACGTATTCATGGAATAGAATAGGGGAAAAAAGCGCACGCTCAAACCAGCGCACAGGCACAAACACGACCGCCACAAGAAAGCAGGCGGTAGCGTCTCTGCGGCTGTAAGAAATGTGCGCCAAAAGGTGCGCCAACAAATAGCACCTATATACTGCCATGATGAATGTCCCATACTGTGGCCCTCCAGGAAAAATGACGTGCAAAGGGGTACCCACAAACACGGACACCCGCTGACAAAAAATACGTGTGCGTGCATACCGGGGTGCGCGGGAGGTCTCACACGCGATTTCAGCAGGGTACGTGCATCACAGGGGTTCGCGTGAAGTTATTCACGCGATCGGGCCTGGGGGAGCGGGCTACGTGTATTTCAGGGGTTCGCGTGAAGTTTCTCACGCGATCAGGCCTGGGGGAGCGTGCTACGTGTATTTCAGGGGTTTGCGTGAAGTTTCACACGCGATCGGGTCTGGGGGAGCGGGCTACGTGTATTACAGGGGTTCGCGTGAAGTTCCTCACGCGATCGGGCCTGGGGGAGCGTGCTACGTGTATTTCAGGGGTTCGCGTGAAGTTTCACACGCGATCGGGCCTGGGGGAGCGGGCTACGTGTATTACAGGGGTTCGCGTGAAGTTCCTCACGCGATCGGGCCTGGGGTAGCGTGAAGTTCCTCACGCGATCGGGCCTGGGGGAGCGGGCTACGTGAATTCCAGGGGTGCGCGGGGAGTTCCACACGCGAATAGCCTGGGCGCGTGTATTTCAGGGGTGCGCGGGGAGTTCCACACGCGAATAGCCTGGGCGCGTGTATTTCAGGGGTGCGCGGGAAGTTCCACACGCGAATAGCCTGGGCGCGTGTATTTCAGGGGTGCGCGGGGAGTTGCACACGCGAATAGCCTGGGCGCGTGTATTTCAGGGGTGCGCGGGGAGTTCCACACGCGAATAGCCTGGGCGCGTGTATTTCAGGGGTGCGCGGGGAGTTCCACACGCGAATAGCCTGGGCGCGTGTATTTCAGGGGTGCGCGGGAAGTTCCACACGCGAATAGCCTGGGCGCGTGTATTTCAGGGGTGCGCGGGGAGTTCCACACGCGAATAGCCTGGGCGCGTGTATTTCAGGGGTGCGCGGGGAGTTCCACACGCGAATAGCCTGGGCGCTTGTATTTCAGGGGTGCGCGGGGAGTTCCACACGCGAATAGTCTGGGCGCGTGTATTTCAGGGGTGAGCAGGGAGTTCCACACGCGAATAGCCTGGGCGCGTGTATTTCAGGGGTGCGCGGGAAGTTCCACACGCGAATAGCCTGGGCGCGTGTATTTCAGGGGTGCGCGGGAAGTTCCACACGCGAATAGCCTGGGCGCGTGTATTTCAGGGGTGCGCGGGAAGTTCCACACGCGAATAGCCTGGGCGCGTGTATTTCAGGGGTGCGCGGGAAGTTTTACACGCGAATAGCCTGGGCGCGTGTATTTCAGGGGTGCGCGGGAAGTTCCACACGCGAATAGCCTGGGCGCGTGTATTTCAGGGGTGCGCGGGAAGTTCCCCATGCAAATAGCCTGGGCGCGTGTATTTCAGGGGTGCGCGGGAAGTTTTACACGCGATTTCTGCACGGTACGTGTATTTCAGGGGTGCCGGGGAGTCCCACATGTGATTTGACAGTGTGGGTCCTCCCAGGTGTACCCTGAACACCCTCCACGGCCCCTGCAGGCAGCCCACACCACAGGGGACTACCCTGCATCCCTGGTCATGTCCCGCAGGCAGCCCACCCAACATGGGCATGCCCCCCCAGCAAAGGCACATGTCTCCTTGAACTAATGAACACCAACTCATGTCCCCTTGCACCCCCACCCCCCAGCACTGTGGGGCACCTGCCAGCAGGCCCCCACCCATGTCTCCCACCACCCCCACCCCCCAGCCACCAGGGGCACCCTCCACCAGGCCCCCACCCATGTCTCCCACCACCCCCACCCCCCAGCCACCAGGGGCACCCTCCACCAGGCCCCCACTCATGTCTCCCACCACCCCCACCCCCCAGCCACCAGGGGCACCCTCCACCAGGCCCCCACTCATGTCTCCCACCACCCCCACACCCCAGCCACCAGGGGCACCCTCCACCAGGCCCCCACCCATGTCTCCCACCACCCCCACCCCCCAGCCACCAGGGGCACCCTCCACCAGGCCCCCACTCATGTCTCCCACCACCCCCACACCCCAGCAGTGCAGGGGCAGCCTCCACCAGGCCCCCACTCATGTCTCCCACCACCCCCACCCCCCAGCCAACAGGGGCACCCTCCACCAGGCCCCCACTCATGTCTCCCACCACCCCCACACCCCAGCCACCAGGGGCACCCTCCACCAGGCCCCCACTCATGTCTCCCACCACCCCCACGCCCCAGCAGTGCAGGGGCACCCTCCACCAGGCCCCCACTCATGTCTCCCACCACCCCCACCCCCCAGCCACCAGGGGCACCCTCCACCAGGCCCCCACTCATGTCTCCCACCACCCCCACACTCCAGCCACCAGGGGCACCCTCCACCAGGCCCCCACTCATGTCTCCCACCACCCCCACACCCCAGCAGTGCAGGGGCACCCTCCACCAGGCCCCCACTCATGTCTCCCACCACCCCCACCCCCCAGCCACCAGGGGCACCCTCCACCAGGCCCCCACTCATGTCTCCCACCACCCCCACACCCCAGCCACCAGGGGCACCCTCCACCAGGCCCCCACTCATGTCTCCCACCACCCCCACACCCCAGCAGTGCAGGGGCACCCTCCACCAGGCCCCCACTCATGTCTCCCACCACCCCCACACCCCAACAGTGCAGGGGCAGCCTCCACCAGGCCCCCACTCATGTCACCCACCACCCCCACCCCCCAGCCACCAGGGGCACCCTCCACCAGGCCCCCACTCATGTCTCCCACCACCCCCACACCCCAGCAGTGCAGGGTCACCCTCCACCAGGCCCCCACTAATGTCTCCCACCACCCCCACCCCCCAGCAGTGCAGGGGCAGCCTCCACCAGGCACCCACACATGTCCCCCTGCCCCCAGGTCCTGACGATACTCAATCATGGCAGTAATGGGCAGCATACCCAGCACAAACACCCAGGCAAGGATTCATCCACCCACATAGTGAATGCAATTACATGATACAACCCCAATGGCAAGTCTGTAAATGAACACATGTCCGTCACACACACATACACAATGGGTGCAAGTCAATGTCAAAACCCTTATCATGACATGTATGAAACCAATGAGAAAATACCACAAGTGAAAGTTAAAAAGAACATGTATTAAAGATGAAAAATAAGTAAAAAAATCAAACATACAACGGGGATAACAAAATAAATGGTCCATGTCCGAGAACAAATGTAAAAATAAAAAAAACAAAGTAATCCAAAAACAAATGTTGTCCAAAGCAAAATCATGTGGAAGTAAAATAATGAAAAACCATTTCCTCATGGTGAACACAATAATTAAATAAAAAAATGTTCCTTCAAAAAGCAAACTATATACACGAAAATTCCAGGGTCCATGAGCCCAACACCATAAATGAAACCTACTACTACCTAATGAAAATAATATATACAAAAAAGTGGCCATTGTCCGAGCGGTCCAAAAAAACAAAAGTTAATAAAGGAAACCTAACACTAACTAACTAAATAACTATATACAAAGGCAGCGGGCAAGTCCTGCGGCCCACTCGGTGATGTTGCTGGGCAGGGCATCATCGAACTCCATGTCGATGTCCTGGAGGCGGGACTCTGTCCTGGCCCCGAGGTCTCGCAGGGATAACCCCATGTCCAGCTCAAACTCCCTGCGAGCTTCCTCGAGGCACTCAGCCCGCCTCAACGCACGACGCATGGAGAACTCTGCCCTGACCATGGTGAGCCGCTCCTCTTCCGCCCGCTGCCGCTCCGCACCTATCCGCTGGACCAACTGCTCCCACACGGAAGACACCACCATCCCAGGGTTGCCCTGATCTTGATGGCCCCGAGCCATGATGCCTCCCACGTCGAGCCCGCTGCTGCCTCCGACGCCACTGCCTCTGCCAGCACGACGGCATCCAGGCTGATGGAAACCACCGACGCCGTCGTGCACGTGCCCTGCCTGATGATGCTGTCACATCTTCCATCTGCTGGGGTCCAGTTGCTGTGTTGTCCACCCCTGCTGGACCTCCGACTCCCAACTGTGGCAGGGATGGGATCCCCACCGAGCTGGCTGCATTGGTCGGGGCAGGTCCACTGGGGGCCCTGGTGGCATCTGGGCTGGAAGACGGCAAGGAGAACGACTGGTGGATAGCCTGCACAGAGGTGGAGAGGGCCGCCACATTGGCCAACACATGCAGGAAACCCCCGAACATGGCCGATCCCAATTGGGCCACGTCGGCACGGTGCACTTCGTGATGACGTGCGTGCTCCTCCCGGGATGCACGCACGGCATCACGAATCACAGCCGTGCGCATCGCGACCCCAATCAGGACCTTCTCTGCACGGCCAGGGGTTCCCACGTCCGCAGGTGGAGGGGAGTCAGGTGACATGGACATACCCTCTACCTGCGGACGGGCCTGGGACGGGGCATCCCTGCTGGTGCATGGTGGTGCACTCACAGGGTCAGGGACAGCGACATGCACAGGCCCCTCCCCGGTGACCTGTGCTGCCTCCTGCCCCTGGCCCTGGACTGCACCACTTGCACCAGCAGGGATGCCCCCACCAGGCCCCATTTGTGCCCCAGTGGCGGCCTCCTCCTCCTCTGTGCAAACCACCAACCTGGATGGCTCCTCACCGTCTCCCACCGTAGCAGGCCCCTGTGGGGGCTCACCCACCCCTTCCGCTGCAGCCGTGGGGGCATCCCCGCCGCCTTGCTCCACAGCGCCGTCTCCGCCCTCTTCTTCACTAGCCGCTGCGTAGAGGGAGACAAAGAACACAAGCATCAGGGCACTGTACAATGGTCCCCTAGACAGGAAGCAATAGCAGATGAGCACCACTGTCAAAGTACACTTCCATCATGTCCCTCCACAACACATGGGTCAGTCAAGGCAAACACACACACAGTAACAGGCATGGTGCATGCCATGGACATTTCCATGCATGTCCAATGGACTCTTGAAACATTCAATGATATGTAACTCACATGCATCATGGCTCATGCCTATCACATGCACACACTTCACCTCAGTCACATCCATCTGGCCCCAAACACACCAAACACAGCGGATACAAGGGTAATTTGGCTGCTTCACTGAATCTGTGCATTGTCACACACATGTGTCATGCATCCATGGCATGCACAAGTCACAGACACGCAGGTCAGGCACACAGACATGGCTACCATATATGTACCTGGCATCAGCACCCATCCCTCACCCCCACCCATGTCCAGGTACAGAGACTGGCATGCTCTCATGTTCAAAATCTGCATAGGGCTCCCCATGCGGCATTTGAACACATGCAACAACCATGTGGGTCACACATCACTGGTCGCACATGCATTACCATGATGTCCCTGCACACATACATGCATACATGGCCTATGGCACACATACAGGCAAGTATCATAGAACCAGCACACCGCAACATGCCCTGTCTCACACAGTAATGCTTGGACACTTACCGCTCAACTCCAGACGGGCCTCCCTCTCAAGGATCTGGGCGTGGAGCACTGGGCGTACGCGTTCCAGGACCCTCATCTGGATGGAACTCATGCGGCCCCGGCCCCCCTCCACGAGGCGCCGGGCCTTCACAAGGGTCCTGGACCTCAAGTCCTCCCAGCGCTTCTTGATCTTCAGGACGTCGCGGGTTGCCACCCCCTCCGCGTTGATGGCAACCACACAGTCGGCCCAGATCCTCTGCCGTCCTTCCTTGCTGGCGCGGGACGATCCAAAGAGGGCATCATACTGCCCCAGGACATGCTCCACCAGGACACCAACTTCGGTGGCAGTGAAGCTGGTGCCCCTCTGCCCCTCTGGCCTGGGGTTGCCACTGGTGCCAGATGTGGAAGTGCCCGACATGGCAACCCCAGAGGCAGGTGTGGGTGGGCAACTGGGTCCTGGGGCTGGGCTGTGGAGCGATGTAATCCCAGTCGGGAGTCTTCAGTTCCAGCAGGGGTGGACACAGCAACTGGACCCCTGCAGATGGCTGATGTGCAGGCACCAAATGGCAGGGCACGGTGGCAGCAGGCAGGCAGGCAGGCAGGCAGCAGCAGATGGCACGTGGGAGGCAGCTCGGGGCACTGGGGGGCAGTAACTCGGCCTTCTGGGCAGGAGCGTGGTCTTCCGTGTGTTTTCGCGTGGCCAGCTTGATACGGAGTGATTTGGCACGTGAAAATCCTGCACGTCAGCGTGAAATCCGAGGAAAGGCCCTTAGCGCGTAAGCGCGTCAGCACGCATACGCGATTCTATTGGACCAGAGTCCCTCAGCGCATAAGCGCGTCTGTGACGTGACCCGCACGGGTGTTCCCCACTCAGCACGTGATGACGGGGCACACGTGGAAATACTGCACGTCAGAGTGTCATCGCGTGTAATTGGACAAAAGTGCGCGTACACGCGATTGGCCTATGTACGTGTATTTAATGGGTGCGCGGGCACTTACACACGCAAGTACGTCAGCGAACCTGTATCCCGTGGTGCGTGTGAATTTCCACACGCTATTGGACTGGGAACTGGATTCCAGGGGTGCGCGGGTCACACGCTCGCCTAGAACACGCACAAAGCATAAATTTGCGCACTTTAACAATAACAAGCTCAGACGCCAGGATGAACATACCGTTCCTAGCAGCAGTGGCAGTGGGCTACCAAAGGAGGAGGAGGAGGATAGTCAGGGCCAGAATATTCACACCCAGAACCAGCCTTTTCGGGATGCCTGATGACCAGGTGTATGGGAGGTACAGGTTTCCACCACACATTATACTGGACCTGGTGAGTGAGTGGGAGGATGACCTCACATCACCCACCCTGTGCTCCCAAGCACTCAGCCCCCTGGAGAAGGTCCTCAATGTACTGCACTTCTTAGCCACTGGATCATTTCAGCGGACAAGTGCCATAGTGGGTGGGGTGTCACAGGCCACCCAGTCACGCTGCCTACACCAGGTCTTGAACATCATGACTGCACGCCCATCAGTCCGCAGGCACATATACCTGCCCAGAACACTTGCAGAAAGGCATGCTGCCGCCCTGGATTTTTACGGTGTGGCACGATTCCCCAAAGTGCTAGGTGCCATCGACTGCACCCATGTGGCTCTACGTCCCCCCAGGGCATCTGAGCACATCTATAGGAACCGCAAGCACTGGCATTCCATCAACGTGCAGGTAGCATGTAATGCCAAGGGAATCATCACCTCAGTATATGCCAACTATCCCGGCTCCACCCACGACAGCTTCATTTACCGAATGTCCACCCTAAGCCGGGACCTAGAAGCTGGGCGGCATGGCGATACATGGCTGCTTGGTGAGTATGTATGCCACTGCACATCCATGCATGTTGGATACTGAGCAAGGTCACAACCCCACCAATGATACCAATCACCACCTCCACAGGGGACAGTGCCTACCCTCTCAGCCCCCACATGATGACGCCAATTCGGAACCCCACCACGCCACCTGAGGTAAGATATAACACAGCCCACATTACGACCCGGGGCATAGTCACGCTTTCGCTCCCTTGACCGTTCTGGCGGGCAGCTGTTATACGCTCCCCCAGTAGTGTGCAGGGTCATAGTGGCAGCATGTGTCCTGCACAACGTTGCAACACGCCGGGGCCTGGCCGTGGACATGGTGGTGGCCCCACATCCCCAACCACATGCACAGCTGCTGCGCATGGGAGGGGAAAGGGCACGGGGGGAGGCAGCCCGTACACAGTTAGTGGCTAATTACTTCACATAGAAATCACACCCCTGTGGAGTGCACACTGCCCTGGCACATTCCATCTGACAATCAATGATGACTCAACCTGACACTGATCCTGAATGTCTGGAGAATGAACCGTGAATACCATATCAGCCTGAGATTGTTCACCTGGAAGTGTCACAATGTGTGCATCCCTACCCACACAGACACCACCAATGCAGTTTTGTGAAGTTACACATTGAAGCAGCTAAAATGAATACCCACTTGCAAAATGCAACAAGAGGACAGTGCCATGTCAGCCAACCCAACCCCAGCACCGCCACACGACACACCGTGCCATGTCATGCTAATTGCAGGTAAACAAAGTAATCCCCACAACATGACATCAGTCTCACTATGTACAGTGTCCCTATTAGAAACCTGCAACACCTGAAATGCTCACAGCAATGCCGGACCAACAACATACTTGAGCACGTACTACCATTAACATGACATCACAAATGTTAGATATTAGTAGTCTCACCACCTGGAAATGCCTGCACTCCCACCACTACCAACTGTGCAGTGTTGGCGCCATGTAGAGTTGTAGGTGCACTGCTGCCAACATGGACCCCATCTCCAGACTAGAGGTCCTTGTGTGGACATGAGGAAGGGACCTGCAAATTGGGAGGTAGACACAGAAGAAGAGTTACACATCAATGCAACATGCAGTGTACAACACAACAGCAATATGCACTAGGAATGTATACACAGTATTGACTACAGACTGCCCACACAGCTCATGGGAGTCCAACGTCACTGTGTAATTCACTGTCACTTGGGCACACCCTTTGCAAGCCCATGGAAACGGGAAGCAGGAGGGGTGTGTGTGACTCAAACCCAAGCATCTGAACCAAATACATTACAAGCCTGCATGTGCCCAGCCACAATGCAGCGTATGCCCACAGGATCCACGGAAGCCAACAGATCGTCCCAAAAAAATTGGGAATAAAAGAAATCAAAATAAAAATAAAAATAAGAAACAATCAAAAATGGCCATTGATGGGCCCGGGGGGGTTGGGGAGGCCACCCAGGAGGTCCGAGGACAGGATTCACACCAGAACCCACCTGCGTGGATCCTGGGAAGATAAAACACCTCCATGGGCTCATGGCCCACACGGCTACCCTATTGTGGGAGGATCACTGCTGTCGCTATTATCACCCTGTGCAGCTGCATCCGGAGGTGGTTGCACTATGGGAGGCAGCCCACGCAAGGCCCTAGTCTGCTCCTCCATGGCTGCAAGCATGCGGGTGTGGTAGGTCTGGTTCTGGAGGATGAGTGTGCGGAGGTCCCCATGCAACAACTCACGGGATGCCCGGACCTCCGCCCTCGTTGCCTGCATCTCAGCTGAGAGCGTACGGGTGAGACGCTCCAGCTGCTGTTCTGTCCTTTGGTGTGTTGAAGCCTCAAGCTCAACAAGAGTCGTCCTGAGGTGAAGGAGCTCCTGCCTCAGGGCTTCCCTGTGGCCCTGGGACTCAATGGAGATGGCCTCCTGCAGAGTCGCCAGTGCCGCCCGCCTGTCCCTGTTGGACCCCAACATGTCCTCCCTGTGTGACTGGCAGATGGAGTCGGTTGCCTGCTCTAGTCGCTCCATCAGCCTTTCTGGGGGGACAATGGAAGTGGCCACCCTATCCATGGCCTGAGCCATCATCTCGGATGATGCAGCCTGTTGGGTTCCCATACCGTAAATGGATTGCTCCCATGCGGTATTGCCGGGTGGCGTACGGCCACCACGTCGGCGGGCACCACACCTGTCTGGGGCAAGGCGAACTGCGCCTTGCTGTGCCGGCACTGCCTGAGGCTGCAGGACTGCATTCCCCCTCTGATCTGCTGGCCCAGGAACAGGATCAGATGTCGCGGAGTGTGACCCTGCATCCGTAACCACCGAAGGCGTAGCTGCCAACACTGACATCCCCATGGAGGGTTCTGACCCTGGTGCAGGTGGGTGAGACAGAACAGAATCCCTCCCTGGAACACTCACCTGCGACGGCACGTAGGTCTCATCCGAATCAACACCTGAGTACAGCTCGGGGGAGGTGCAGCCAGAGACACCCCTTGAGAGCACGACCTGCAGCACTTGTGGGTTCTCCCCCACCACCACACCACGTCCCTCACTGGTGGTTGGTCGGCCCTCGGACCCCTCCTGGGTCTGCACCATCTCCACAACCCCAGCAGTATCAGGTGCGTCTTCCCCTGCAAAGACATGAAAACAAAGAAATGGAAACAGGCATTAGCACCATGGCACACAATGAGGGCTGAGAAGCAAGAGAACCAGTACTTGATTGACACATGTCCCACATGACTAAAACCCTCCCATGCATGCACCCTCACTGCGTATGAAGTGCAGGCAAATGGCACACACTGATAACACCAAGATGGAAGATGAACACATTTTCTGCACGCTGCCTGGCAGTGGCATCACACATTGGCCTGTGATTGCCAGGTGAAACACACATGCCATCACACAGATGGCATGTACCATTGCTATTGAGTGAAGATGGAGAGGAGGGCAGCACCTATTCATTCAGTCCAGTTCCCGCATGTAATTGCTTTTCTAATTCTAACAGGTCAGATTTTTCACCTGGAGCTGCCAGTCTGAAATGGTCCAATTGCACAGGGACATGTGTGTACAATTGATATCCAGGTAACAAAGTCACTCCACTTTACCATACCCATGTCAGACATGTGACTAGTGGACAGCGACATGCCTAGTGAAGGTGGTGGAATGCAAACGAACTGACTGAATGAACAGTGAAAAATAAGCACATATGTTGTGGCAAGGTGACACTTCAAGGGCAACTGGCGTGCAGTTGGGCTAGATGTCTACTGTTGGCAGAAGGGATACTGCTATGGCCAAATGCAGCTGCGCACAGGGCTTTAAGTGGGCCGGGGCCTGCCGGGGCTGGGCCCCGGCAGGCTCCGAAATTTCGTTTTGAGGCGGGGCCCTGCCGGGGCCCAGTAATCTCCCCTGGCAGCCCCGGCCACTACACGAAAAGGCATTTTTTTCTACAGCCTGAAGCGCTTGCTCGTTTGCGAGAGCTTCAGGCTACAGAAAAAAATGCCTTTCAGCCATAATGGTGGCGCCGCACCTGCGAGGCATCCCTTTAATCAAGAGATTCCCGTCGGCCGGCGCCACCATTATGGAAAAAACGTGAGGCCGCTGAAAGCAGAGGCCTTGCTTTCTAAATACTGGAGCTGCCGCGCATTCGCGGGAGTTTCAGTATTTAGGAAAAAAAAGGCCTCTGCTTCCAGCGGCCTCAGCCTTAATGGTGGTGCTGCCCCACCCCAGCTGGCGAGGGGCAGCACCACCATTAAGGCTGAATAGGCAGGCGCTGTCCCCTGCCAGGCAAGCCTACACAAAATAAATGCAGAGATCAGCACCTTCTCCCCCATAGGGGAGAGGGTGCTAATCTCTACAAAAGGCTTCCTGGCAGGGGTGCCAGTAGCCCATTGAGCCGGGGCTCGTCAAGGGGGCGTGGCCTAACGGGCCATCAAGACCCCCGCTGTTAGGCCACGCCCCCTCGATGAGCCCCGGCTCGATTTGTAGTGCCACTGAAGGCACTGGCTGCGCAGGAAGGATTGCATGAAGCACATGGCTGACCCATACGACTCAGGCGCACACACTCTCACCTGGCACACAAACAGAAGCCCTCACACACACACCATGCACATGGATGACACACACATGCATGTGCACTCACCGGACAATGCCTCGTAATCAGCCAGATCTCCCACGCCTTGGATCTGTTCCTCCGTGACGTAGGTCCCAGCGACTGACTCATGTGGAGTGAGTTCCATGTCTACTACTGGAGACCCACCTCCAGTCACTAGAGTTGCGGCATGACTTGAGGCCAGCTTACTCTTTGCCCTGCGCTTTAGGTCATTCCAGCGCTTATAGCAATCATTGGCTGTGCGCCTCACGATTCCAAGGGCACTTACGATGTCCGCAACGGTCTGCCAGTGTGCCTGGCGTTGTGCAGGTGTGGTCTTGGATCCTGCAACAATGACCATCTCGTTGTCATGTCCGGACACATACTCGACAAGTGCATTCAGTTCGTCATCCGTGAAGCTGGGCTTCCTGGACGGGCCGGACTGTGTAGCCGTGTCTGGGGCATCAGCCTGTGCTGGACGAGCACTCTTCCTCTTCCACTTGGAAGGTGATGGTGATCCTGAGTGTCCTGTGCCGCTCTGGACACTAGGGGCAGGAGCCCTGGTGGACTCTGTATCAGGAGTGTGGGATTGCACACTCAGCATGGGAGTTGGTGCAGGCATTGGCTCTAGTGTGATGGTGTCAGGGGGAATGGCAGCAGCATGGACTAGGACCGACACTGTCCTGGCTGGGTGTGTGAGGGCTGGGGTTGATGGAGCCGCAGCTGCCCCTGCAGCCTCTCCGCCCTGCTTCCTTGGTGCAGCAGATGACCTTGCTGCCCCAGATCCACGTGGCATGATGGCATCAACGCGCACCAGCGCACGTGTCGTAGCCCTGATGACCTGGAAGTCAGCCATGGAGTCAGCCAGGTCTGGTGCCACAATGGGCTGGTCCAACAAGGGCTGAGCATGGATGGTGTCAGCCACATCAGCCTCAATGGGAGGGGGGGAGAGGGGGGATTAACGGTGCCCGTGACTGGTCCTCCACACATGGGGGGACAGGCTCACCCTGCAAGTTACGACCACCTCCCCTACCGGATCCACCACGGCCACCACTTGTGGCTCTTCCACCTTTGCCACCCTTACGGAATCCTCGCCTCCCAGCCATGGCACTGATGTTAATGTGCGTATGGGAGTGGATGTAGACTATTGTCCTGGGCAATTGGGGGTCAAAGGGGTTGGGTACCAGATGGTAATTGTACCCTAGTGCTCTAGCAAGGCTGAATGTAACCCCTGGGGAAAGATGACGGGTCACGCAACGCACAGGAGGCCCAAAAAAGGGAGATGACGTGCACGCAACCCCTCCTAGACCACGTGTGCAGAAAGAAAAACCTGCACTACGCTGTGGCACCCAGTAACACAAGAATGAACGTATGCGTGTCACACGCAGCCTAGAATGACCTCTGAAGGGGTAGGCTACACACGGGGCAAGCACAGATGTTAGATACGTGCGTGACTCACCGCCTGCCTGGTAAACAAGCGTGTAAAAGGAGCACGTTTGGTTGGCAACACCCCCGCCAAAAGAAGATTTGTACGCTGTCTGAGGAGACAGGACAACAGTAGAAGGGAACACTGTTTGAGGGAACAGGCCCAGGTAAACCAGTAAAAGAGAAAAAAGAGAAAAAGCTGTCAGAGGTAACAGGGAATACGAACTTGAAACGCCTTGAAGTAAATCGCGTGTGAAACGACAAGAAGTACAGAATTCACCCACTCGCTCACCACGAAAAGCACGTACAAGGAAAACGTGTTCTACACATACCTTTTATACAGGCCCACACGTCCAGCGTCACTTACGCGGCGTGTACGCGCTAGGGCCATTTCCACCTATTACATGCTTTGTCACTTCTGCGTGTAGGGCCATTTCCACCAATCACACGCTTTGTCACTTCTGCGTGTAGGGCCATTTCCACCAATTACACGCTTTGTCACTTCTGCGTGTAGGGCCATTTCCACCAATCACACCCTTTGTCACTTCTGCGTGTAGGGCCATTTCCACCAATCACACGCGATTACACTCTGACGTGCAGTCTTTCCACGTGTGCTCTGTCATCATGTGCTGTGTGGGAAACACCTGTGCGGGTCACGTCACAGACGCGCTTACGCGCTTTGGGCCTTTCCTCAGTTTTCACGCTGACGTGCAGGATTTTCACGTGCTAAATCACTCCGTACCAAGCTGGCCACGCGTACGCACACGGAATACCACGCTCCTGCCCGGAAGGCCGAACTACTGCCCCCCAGAGCCCGAGCACGCTCCCACCTGCTGCTGCCTGACTGCCTGCTGCCCCTGCACTGCTGGGGGGTGGGGGTGATAGGGGACATGAGTGGGGGCCTGGTGGAGGCTGCCCCTGGTGACTGGGGGGGTGGGGGTGATAGGGGACATGAGTGGGGGCCTGGTGGGGGCTGCCCCTGGTGACTGGGGGGGTGGGGGTGATAGGGGACATGAGTGGGGGCCTGGTGGAGGCTGCCCCTGGTGACTGGGGGGTGGGGGTGATAGGGGACATGAGTGGGGGCCTGGTGGAGGGTGCCCCTGGTGACTGGTGGGGTGGGGGTGATAGGGGACATGAGTGGGGGCCTGGTGGGGGCTGCCCCTGCACTGCGGGGGGTGGGGGTGGTGGGAGACATGGGTGGGAGCCTGGTGGAGGCTGCCCCTGCACTGCTGGGGGGTGGGGGTGGTGGGAGACATGAGTGGGGGCCTGGTGGAGGGGGCCCCTGGTGACTGGGGGGGTGGGGGTGATAGGGGACATGAGTGGGGGCCTGGTGGGGGCTGCCCCTGGTGACTGGGGGGGTGGGGGTGATAGGGGACATGAGTGGGGGCCTGGTGGGGGCTGCCCCTGGTGACTGGGGGGGTGGGGGTGGTGGGAGACATGAGTGGGGGCCTGGTGGAGGCTGCCCCTGGTGACTGGAGGGGGTGGGGGTGGTGGGAGACATGAGTGGGGGCCTGGTGGAGGGTGCCCCTGGTGACTGGGGGGTGGGGGTGATAGGGGACATGAGTGGGGGCCTGGTGGGGGCTGCCCCTGCACTGCTGGGGGGTGGGGGTGGTGGGAGACATGGGTGGGGGCCTGGTGGAGGCTGCCCCTGGTGACTGGGGGGGTGGGGGTGATAGGGGACATGAGTGGGGGCCTGGTGGAGGCTGCCCCTGGTGACTGGGGGGGTGGGGGTGGTGGGAGACATGAGTGGGGGCCTGGTGGGGGCTGCCCCTGGTGACTGGGGGGGTGGGGGTGATAGGGGACATGAGTGGGGGCCTGGTGGGGGCTGCCCCTGGTGACTGGGGGGTGGGGGTGATAGGGGACATGAGTGGGGGCCTGGTGGGGGCTGCCCCTGCACTGCTGGGGGGTGGGGGTGGTGGGAGACATGGGTGGGGGCCTGGTGGAGGCTGCCCCTGCACTGCTGGGGGGTGGGGGTGGTGGGAGACATGAGTGGGGGCCTGGTGGAGGGTGCCCCTGGTGACTGGGGGGGTGGGGGTGATAGGGGACATGAGTGGGTGCCTGGTGGAGGCTGCCCCTGCACTGCTGGGGGGTAAGGGTGGTGGGAGACATGAGTGGGGGCCTGGTGGAGGGTGCCCCTGGATGGTGGGGGGTGGGGGTGGTGGGTGACATGAGCAGGTGTGCAGGGTAGTCCCCTGTTTTGTGGGCTGCCTGCAGGGGCCGTGGAGGGTGTACAGGGAACACCTGTGAGGACCCACCCAGCCTAATCGCGTGTGTAACTTCCCACGCACCCCTGTAATACACGTACCAAGCCAAATCGCGTGTGAGAATTCCCGCGCACCCCTGAAATACACGTACCCTGCTGAAGTCGCGTGTAAAACTTCCCGCGCACCCCTGAAATGCATGCGCCCAGGCTATTCGTGTGTGGAACTTCCCGCGCACCCCTGAAATACACGCGCCCAGGCTATTCGCGAGTGGAACTTCCCGCGCACCCCTGAAATACACGCGCCCAGGCTATTCGCGAGTGGGACTTCCCGCGCACCCCTGAAATACACGTAGCACGCTGGGAGACATGAGTGGGGGCCTGGTGGAGGGTGCCCCTGGTGGCGGGGGGGGGGGTGGGGATGATAGGGGACATGAGTGTGGGCCTGGTGGAGGATGCCCCTGCACTGCTGGGGGGTGGGGGTGGTGGGTGACATGGGTTGGGGCCTGCTGGCAGGTGCCCCACAGTGCTGGGGGGTGGGGGTGGTGGGAGACATGAGTCGGGCATGAGTGGGTTCCTGGTGGAGGCTGCCCCTGCACTGCTGGGGGGTGGGGGTGGTGGGAGACATGAGTGGGGGCCTGGTGGAGGGTGCCCCTGGATGGTGGGGGGTGGGGGTGGTGGGTGACATGAGCAGGTGTGCAGGGTAGTCCCCTGTTTTGTGGGCTGCCTGCAGGGGCCGTGGAGGGTGTACAGGGAACACCTGTGAGGACCCACCCAGCCTAATCGCGTGTGATAATTCCCACGCACCCCTGTAATACACGTACCCAGCAAAATGGCGTGTGATTATTCCCACGCACCCCTGTAATTCACGTACCCTGCCAAATCGCGTGTGATAATTCCCGCGTACCCCTGTAATTCACGTACCCAGCAAAATGGCGTGTGATTATTCCCACGCACCCCTGTAATTCACGTACCCTGCCAAATCGCGTGTGATAATTCCCGCGTACCCCTGTAATTCACGTTCCCTGGACTATCGCATGTTGAACTTCCCGCGTACCCCTGTAATACACGTTCCCTGGACTATCGCGTGTTGAACTTCCCGCGTACCCCTGTAATTCACGTTCCCTGGACTATCGCGTGTTGAACTTCCCGCGCACCCCTGAAATACACATACCCTGGCACCCTGGCTAATCGCGTGTATAACTTCACGCGTACCCCTGATATGCACGTTACCCGCTTTGCGTTCCTTGTTTGGCAGCCCTGTAAACTGGTCCAGTGTTAGCGCAGCCCTTTGCGATGATTTAGCGATTTTGATGGCTTTTCCTTGCGCGAGGGCGTTCTTGGGGGCGTTACTGGCGCTGCTGCAGGGTCGCTGCGATACTCTGCGCCACGGCTGGTTTGGGAGCCTAAAATCCATGAATACGCTGTGCGCGGAAATCGGTTTTAGCGCACGTGCCTGGCGCAGACAATCTCACGCGGACACTCTGCGCCAGCCGCTTGCGACACTTTTCTGCGAAATTCTATGAATTACCCTGTTAATGTAGACTCAACAACCAAATTATATAATCAGCAGAAATCAACAGTAAAAACAGAGAACAGGTGTCTTGGCCAATACAGTTTGGATATAAAAATATCCCACATCAGGGCACATCTGTCTCATATGCTCTAAAACATCCACATCTGTCTAAGGTTAAGTTTGAAAAAAGCCTCTGTGTATAGGTACACAGGGCATCCAAAGAACAAACTAGCAGCAAGGGAGTCAGATGTGCCCCGATGAATGATATTCATTTCTAATATTCAATGAACAGCACCAGTGGTGCCTTCCTCTGTGAGGTCGCAGTATCGTAGCATGCAACTATAATCTCACTGTTGTGGTTGTTCACCTGGCAGTGCCCCCATGCTTTTCATAGTGCTCCTTATACATTGACCTCATTTTTAGGTACTTGTATCTGAATTTATTGCAAAAATAGTGGTGGTGACCACTCCTTTCTAGGTTCTTGCTTCTCCTCCCATGTGTCACATGATGGTGTGTTGCTCATCTACTCACTTCAAGAGGTGGACACTGACTGTGGTGTATCATCCACCTACCAGAATTGCTGCTGCTTCCTCCCACAAAAATCAAGCACGCAAAAGTCTCACACAAACTGCACTCTGGGATTGACTGCTCTTCCTCTGAGGTATCACCTAATGGCATGTGTATCATCCCAACACTTCAAAAGACAGATAGTTACTGCTGTAATACCCACTTCCCTGAATATTTGTTGCTACCACCTATAAATATCATGTGAAGGTAACACGCACTCAGGCTTCCTCCAGGGATTCCCTACTCCTCCTGCTGCTACTCACATGATGGCACGCGTCCCATCAGCTCACCTAAAGAGATCGACACTGACTGGTCAATTACCTGCCTCCCAGAATCTCTGCTGCTTCCTCTCACAAATGTCATATGAGCATCACTCTCAAAAGAACTGCCCTCAGGGACCATCTGCTCCTCTTCCCAAGTGCCACTAGAAGGCATATGTCTCTTCCACTTTCTTCAAGAGAAGGACACTAACTGGTGTATTATCTGCTTCCGTGAATCTCTGCTGCTTATTCCTACATAAATCATCCAAGTATAACTCTCACAAAAGCTGTACTTGGGAATTCTCTGCTGCTCCTGCTCCTCCTCCCAGGTGTCACCCGATAGCATGTGTCTCATCCCATCACTTCAAGAGATGAACACTGACTGGTGCCTCATCTACCTTCCCAAACCTCTGTAACTTCTAGCCACCACAAATTATGTTAGTGTGACTTTCGCTCAAGTGGTCCTCAGGGACTCTATGTTCTTCATGCTCGTCATCTAGCTGTCATCCAATGACACCTTTCATGTCCATTCTCTTCAAGCGACTGACACTGACTTGTATATCACCCTCCTCCAGAATCTCTGCTGCTTCCTGCTACTAAAATCCTATAGGCATGACTCTTGCACAAGCGATCCTCAGGGATTCCCTGATATCCCCCCCTCCGCTGTCAACTGATCGTGCCTGTCTCATCCACTCATTTCAAGAGATGGACACTGAGTGTTGTGCATCATCAGCTTCTCTGAATTTCTGCTGCTTCCTCCCCGAAATATCATATGAGCAGGGGTCTCGCACAAGCTGCCGACAGATATTCCCTGCTCCTCCTTAGTGTGACACATACGCCCGGATGCAAGTTTTATTTTCCTGTGGCATGTGTGTCGCTTGCAGTCACTGAGACACAGAATTCCTTGCTTCTCCTTCAGCCACCAACAATCGCTGACTTTTTCTTCAGACTTCTAGAGGTATAATACAAAATAAAGAGACAGGCGTGTGCGTGTCTAACAATCACTCAAGCTGCTCTCCCTCACAGGAATTATCACCCGGGGTTTCATAAAGGAAATCACTGTGCCAGCATATGGCACCCTGGTGTCATGAATCATGTCACCCTTGTCACACCATGTGCTGTTTTCTCACATTTCTGTCATGCACATCTTAGTATGACAAACAGCATTGCAAAATCCAGTTTCATGTAAGAAGGAAGGGAGCATTGGGAACCAAAAGAGGTCCTGTAAATCTATTTCAAAGGGGCCCCATATTGCACATTTCAGCAAGCCCAACAAGTTTTCTATGAGAACATTTGGAAATACCACACAAAAGAAGCCGAGGATGCAGAGGCCTACCGGGAAATCTCCAGAGTTCTCTATAGGCCAGTCCACCCCTGGCTGCCCTAGTAGTAACAACAGCCCGCTCCAACACGCTGATGCACTGGATGCGGGGAGGTGGAGAAACTTAGGAATGTGGCAAGATGAAGGCCCCAAGGCCTAGCCTAGATGAGCACCGCCTACAACCAGTGTCCTGTCCCCCACAAGGAACAAAGGTGTTAGAGAGACTGGAAGAGTCTCCACTGGCCAGGGTACCATGCCTGTAGAGGCACATGCCACTGGACAGACAGAATCCTTCCTTAGTGGGAGCTCAAGCCGCCAGCATCCACTCCACCTACCAGATAATGTAGCACAGTGTTTATTTCTCTGGTCAACCTTCCTACTCACTCAAAGATTTTGTAAGCTGCCACCATTTGGGAAGGACCTGTGACATCACAGAAAAAGGATCATCATACTGTGTTTTGCTGGCAGTGTTTGCTGCTTTGTGCTGTGCACAATGCAAACGAACCTCTGTGGGACTGCACTTTCTGTTATGCAGTATTACAAACCACTGCTGCACTATTTTCTGCGCCAGGACGCTCTGTGGCTCGGCAATCTATGCTGTGCAACAAAGCACTGTTGTGTTGTGTGCCAGGAACCTGTGATGCTCTGGACTGTGTCTGTACATGACCCTCTGCTGCTTTGGAGACCCCCCTGTGAGCTGCACCAGGACAGTACACCAAACCAAACATACCCACTAAGATATGAAGCCTTGAAGGTGATATCTCATTGGAATAGGGGCCAAGCATTTTCTTCTACAATGTATTGGATGAAAATTAAAAGTCACCAGAAAGAACCTGTATATTTCCACAGAAACACTTGAGTACAATGAGTTTCTCCCTAACACTCCCAGGTGAGTATCATTTGAGATAAGTGATGTTGCTTCTGGAACTGAGCAGAGTACTCCAAATGGTACAGTGCACCCAAATCCTGAACTCGCTGAAATGGTTTAGGAGTAGCCACTGAGACTGGAGTAAACTATGACTCAAATGGTTTTTCAGTAACTTTGCACCTAGTGAGCCAGAGAATGGCACCAGTCTTAGGTTGAAATCCACGTTCAGTCCAACAGAGAGCCAGACACCTAAATATTTATTCACCTTTGAGAGATGCATTCTAGGAGAATTGCAAGAAGTTCAAGATAGAAGACAAAACATATGTCATAATCTTTCAAACCAAGAAAGAGAAGCCCTCACAGCTTTAAATGCAAATCGAGAACTTGTAATCAAACCAGCCAATAAGGGGGACAGGATTGTGATATTCAAACAAGCCCAATACCGTAGCATGTTAATCGACTTGCTCCCTCCATCAAACAGGACATTTTGGAGAGTACGACATACAGACATCAAAGAAATTGTATAACTCAACATGAGTTTGAATTTCTAAATCATTCTCAGGGCAGATTCACAGCTTCCGCCGGGAAGATCCATAGTGTCAGGATGTGGCTCCATTGTGGAGCCAATTTGCAAATTCATTGACTATTTCCTGATTCCGATCGGTGCACTAATAGAATCCTACATAAGAGATCCCATGGCCACAATTCATTGTTTTCAGGGAGAGCCTTTCTACCCAAGCTATGCAATATTGGTTACAATGTAAATCAAAGCTCTAGCATACCTCAACACCATGATATAGAATGTTTCAGAAGTGTTCTTAACAGACCAGATGAGCACCAATGAGTACCAGTTGAATTTATTGTAGAGCTCATGCCATAGCATTAACCAAAAACGACTTAAGTTTCGACTATGTATTCTACCAACAAATCTGTGGTCCAGCCATGGGCGCAGCCTTTGCGCCCAGTTAGGCTATTATTTACATGGTATGGTTTGAGGAACAGCATATACATCCTAACACCAACACTTTCCACGCTAACATCAGAAAATGGAAACACTATATCGACAATGTCATATTCATTTGGAAAGGGTCAGTCTCAAGATTGGCTGAGTTTCACACCTGGGCCAATCAACAGAACATCAACATACAGTTCACTATAGACAGTGATTCGCAACATATACACTTTTTGGATCTAATATTACAACAAAAGAATGGCATAATAGAAGGAAGCCTATACAAGAAACCCACGGATCACAATACTTGGTTGTATTATACTAGCTTTCACCCTGCTATGTTGCAAGAAAAACATTACCAATGAACTGGATAACTGACTACGAGCAAGAGGCTATCCCAAGAACCTAATTTCACGATCACGGAAGAGGGCAAGATTTACCCCTGGAGAGACATTTTTGGAACCCAAAACATGGGACAAGCAGGGTGACACCTTAACCTGCGTCACAATATATGTCCTAACACTGAACAATTTCGCCAAATGATTAAAAACAAATTTGCTGCTTGTATGCTTGGCCTTGCCAAATGAACCATTTCCATACATTAGTTATTTCAAAGTCAGACAACTCAGAGGACACTATGGCATTTACCTTCCCTAGTTGGCCATTACCCATATGGCTCCTTCCCAGTCTGTAGATCTACCAAGAAATTTAAAAAATTTGCGGTACATGGCACGACCCGGGGACTCATGTATTTTTCCAATTGCAGAGCTGCAGTGCAATTTATTGTTAACAAAGTTCATGTGGCAAACAATGCATTCTACAAACTACACGACCAGTGCACAAATGCAACATTGAACGCAGGCCATGAATCAGGTGTACAAAATTAGATGCTCACTTGGTTATTCACTTCATTGAACATCGACACTCACCCGACAATATACTTTGGTGGGTGATCGATGTGGCAACACCCTGCGCTAACATCAGCAGTACTCTGTCCCATAAGGAATCATAGTGGATCTACAAGACCTGGACACACATTAATGGTTTGAATGAAGAACCTCCCTTTAACTAAAGAAAACCATTTCCGCACTGAGCCCATCAACACACTTTAGAACTCATGTTGACTAGAGTCTACGGCCCAGCCCCTATATTTACAACACAAGGGTTACAGTCCCACAGTTTAGTAACACAGGTGGATATGCTATCTCCTCCCTAGGGCATATAAAAAGGTGTGTCCAAACCAACAATAAACAGTTTTCATTCAAAAGTCGCAAGCAGCACTTGTATATATATATATGCATCATAAGGTACCAGGAACCACATTCCACATACTTCATTATGTACATTCATTAATTAGAGTGTACAAGATTTCACATCACTAGAACGCTTCACAACCTCATGCTTTAGTGTACAGTCCTGGTAAATTCACGTTGTATACCTGCCCTTGCAAGATGGGAGCAGCAAGCAGCTCTGTTAACAAAGATGTGAGCATTCTAGCCATTCAGTTACACACATCAGCCACTACATTTGTTAGATCCGAAAAGCCAGCAACATTACTGACCGCCCAGCACCTGCCCAAATTAGCTTGGGAATCTTTGCAGCACGAAATAAGCTGCAGGTAAGTCTTACATTTTTAAATGTTGCATTTCCGACATCTTGCCAACGAACAGAGTTTAGGCAATATTTTCCATGGTCCCTGCACCCTGACACTGACTAACACCAGGAGTTATCCCCGTAGTGCTCAAAATAACATATACACTATGTTTTGTTTGCAGAGCGACCTCTACATATAATTTGTGTAAATGTATCCATGCTTCAATTTAACTTGAAGTTAGAACAACATGTCCCAATGTCAAGTAGTGCCTATTCAAGCTAATTACGGAACAGAGATTTAAATTATTAGTAAACATGAGACAATTAATATACAGTGAGTCTAACATCGAGACAGTCATTTCAGATATGTTAATGCCCATTGGAGGGCTCTATTCCCCACAGTGACAAGAAGGCAGGGGACTGACATCTTGCAGAACTGCAACAGGAAGGCCACGACTTTTTTGCTAATTCAGTAGCTAAGCGCTAGCACTATTTAGTGAACAGGCATCCAAACCACAAACATCAAACACTAACAATACTACAGTATCTTTTTTGGACAGGGTCAGTCAATAACTGCACAGTCCTGATGAAGGCGAAGAAAGCAAGGAATTGCCGAAACGTCTTTAAACACAGAGTCAAACACTGTAGCTGAGGAGTTGAGGGCACATTTCAATTCTGGGACAATCATGCTAATCAATGATGCTATTCACATTAATTGAAGACGTCGACCCCATGTTCAGACCCACATTTGTTTACATTTGTAGTTGGTATTTATGTTTTCTCTTTACGGAGTAGCAGAAGTACTAAGGCTCAGAGCACATATTTTTTGTGAGACAGATTTCGCTTTGTGAAAATTGTTTGTAAAGTGTGTCAGGCCTGATAGCTATGAACGAATGACTTTGATAGATATGCCATGGATTACCAAATAACTTTACTTACATATTCTGCATTGACCAATAGATCTGCAGTGTCCCACTGACCCATTTGTGCACTTTCCATGCCATTACTGTAGAAAGGTTCTCAGTCAATAATAGTGTCAAACTAAGTCACATTGGGGGTGCTGAGTGCTTTTTCCTCCTTTTTATCTATTTTTGCATTGGCTTTCTGTATTTTTAAGTTTTATGCAACAGAATATTGTGACTATAATAAACTGTAATAAAGAAGTGCACTTTAACAGACAAAAAATGTCTGACAAATATTTCAAAGTGATATGGATTCAGTAAATGCTTGATCATGAATGTTACAGCATTAATTGCACATTTTTGACTCGTAGTAAAAGTTGCTGGCAGCACTTTTTGTATATTGCACTGAGACTGGAGCACATGCTCTAGAAAAGGTCTATGGAATAGTACGAAATACTCCATACATGGCTTCACGGAGTAGATGCCATGCTGCACGTGTGTGGCCTCTTTCACTGCATGCAAAACACTCAACGTCACCTCCAGAAATGGCCACAATAAGCCAGATCGATGAACCGTGGTTAATCCGACCATGGATAATTCCTGATGTAGGACAGATGCTGTGATTTTGGAATATCCCAGTTGGGATGTCTGGGCCAGACTTCCTGCATCCTCCTGCTGATTGTACTATGGTACTGAGATGAGCTTTCCTTTCTGGAACCATCCCAGGCTGCTACACTCTTTTCCACCAGCATCTCCAGCCTTCTTGTGAGTAGCTGTGTCACCTGGAAGGGCAGTAGGACACTCCCACCCTAACCCATCAGCTCCTTAGGCTGTCCTTGGTCACCTCCACTGCCGTCCTCTCCATGGGACCGTCTTCTCTGGCTGTGCCACGCTTCCTTTACGTGCAGGATCTTCTTTGCTGAGTTCCCTCGTCTTCCTCATGTCTTCCTCACTCAAATTTACACTGTTTACACTGTTGGCTCAATCATGGGAAAGCTGTTTAATCATGGCTTTGGTCGGCAGGGTTGCCGTTGGCCAAAGGATCAAGTCCCTGGACACTGTATTACTGTACACCGCACCTAGGACAAAGTTTGTACTTACCCAGGTTGTTTTCACTTACTGGAGCCTTTTTAGCCAAACTATCCATGGTCTGCGTTTACCTCTATGTACTGGCTTGGACACTTATTTGAGAAATTCACTCTCAGGGGTCCCTGTGGTCCAGGCTCAAGATTCTATTGAAGAGGGTCTATATTCTGCATTTCCCATTGACTAACATTGGGCATCTTCCTGCTTTGTTGCACCCTCTCCTGGGCCTCCTGATACTTCAACCAACCTCTGCATCTCTTCACTGGGGTCTCCTCTGACCCTGCCTGGGGTTTGTTGCTGCCACATCCAGACCTGTGGGGCAACATAGAATCTCACCTTTTTGTTCCCCATAGAAGGGAATGGCCTACTGACATTGCCCCATTGACATCTATGGCCATTCCAACTCACTTAGAACGCTCCTAAAGTGACTCTGGGGGTACTTACCACAAGGGGTTCTGGGAGTTATACATCAAGAACATTGTTTTTTTTAGCATTTGCCAATGATTTCTAATGTATTTTTAAGTTTTGCTTTTCTCAACTGTTTAAGCGGATACTGATTTACACTGTGTCTAGCTTCAGTGATTTTCTAACTCTTTTTCCTTGTAGTGATGTGTACTGGTAATTGTTTCTAAAATGTATTGTGAGTCTTTGTGTGTCGTTAGCTGTGCTTTGGAATTTCTATCTACCCTCTAACACTATTTGCATAGTGTTATATTATCCATATTCTATGCCCTCAGAGGCCTGCATTTTTGTGGAGTGTTGTCCTAAGTGACGTGTGACCCTGTGTGGTAAAATGTCTGGTTCCCTTTTCTACCACCTCCTGTCTATATGTGTTGTATGTTTAGCATCTTCTAAAGGGCCTACAGTATATAGCAAGAGCATTTGTACCTTTTCGCCATTTACTGTGGTTTTGCAGTCACTATGGATTTTACATCTGTTTAGAATGTCTGGTCCCCTTCCCCCCTCTTGCAACTATATGATGTGTGCCTATCTGTGATATAGGGGCGGAGTGTCCTCAAAGACATTTGTGTTTTTACACATATCCTGTGAATGTTCTAATACTGCGCATTATGTACTCAAGCACCCATCTACATTTGTAACATTTTAAATGTATATATTTTTCAAACTATCTGTGAGATGTATGTTTCTTTGGCTGGGTGTGTCTATTAATTGTACCTATGTGTTAGCCTACTTCCTCTTCCTTAGAGTTAAGCCTTGGCGCTCTGCCTTCCTTTAAGAGAGGCTTGTTTTCTCTCTTTGGTGGGGTGTGTTAGCCCCGTCCAGTTAGGGTTAGTGGCTGGACAAGCCTCAACATGGTGCTGTACAAAAACTGCCTCAACACCCATATAGGCCCCAGAGTGCAGTGTAGGTGTTGAGATGCTGTCATTCTTTTCCCACTAATATGAGGAACTTCCACATTTTGGGCCTCTTACTGGAGGTTGTCTTCCTCTGCACTTCTAGCCACAAAGGTGCTGGAGCATGTGACAGAGTGCGTGAGGTGGCTGCCACACGATGATCGTATTGAACTCTTTCATATGGAAGTGTAGGGGTGTCCTTTCCTCCCATCTCTTCAACTATGGCATTATTCTACTCTTTCACCTCTGCTGTATCACTGGTATCCAAAATCAAGTTTTGAGCAGACCTGGACTGTAATGTCTCACCACCTAGTTTGGTCATCGTCATTAACCTCCGACTTAACATCAGTGGATGTGCGTGCTGATAGAGGAGACCAGGAACATCTTACATACTTATCCTCTGCACATATTCCTCCAAAATTGTCATTAGAAATAGTCAGGTCCTTCAGACATGTGGGCTCACAATTAGATCGCATCCCAGGGACAAAATAAGATGGCAAGTTGCAGACTCAGCTACAGTCACTTTCCTCCTGACCTGATCTAGAATAGATCCTTCTCAGAAACTAGTGTTTTGGATGACCACTAAAAGATAAGACACTCAATTACATATCCTGATAAGAATCTCCTCCTTCTTACCTGGAAAATTATAAGACCTTTATTTTTGTAAACTAGTTGGCTGGACAGTAAAATATGGCTTCACTGATGCAACTAGTCCAGATATATTTGTTTACTGTGACATGGCATGTTTTGAACCTCAACAAAGTCTAATACAAATGATGGACATCTTAGACCTTGTAATCACTTAAGGTGAGTGTAATAAAAAAATGTGGCGCTCATAGTACAATATTTCATATTTATGACAAACATAACTAAAAACAGCTATCATTGCTTGACAACAAGTAATAAAATTGGGTCCTGAAGAAGGCATTTGAAGTTGTATTATGCCAAAACGTTGTTGAACGTCAAGCTATTTTAGGATCACTGATTTATAGTGGACCAGTTACTAATTCAAGAAAACGTTTTAATAGCTTTCTTGCACAAATGATTGGGTTCTTAAACCATGATGTTAGGAAATATTTAATTTGATTATTACCTTGGTATCTGTTTAGTCTTGCACAACTGCACTTTACATATTGTGGTATCTACTTGCTTTTAAAGTTTTCATAAAAAATATTTTGCTTCATAAAACGATTACATGTTTTGTGTTCTATAAATGTGAATACATGTACTAAATTGTGTATATTGGCAGGAACATTCATTTGCATACAGGCTTGCAGCCCTCAGTTTCCAGCACTAGAAAATTGCAGTTTCTAGGGGCATTAAGGGCAAAGCCAACAGAAGTATGTTCTTAAGTCTGGATACAGGCATGTACTGGCATGGCCAGCGTGAACATGTTTTCCTATCGTATCACTATGTGAATGAGTGTTTTCTTATGTGGGAATACTGGCAAATATTGGTGCAACCAACATGGACATGTATGAGCACAGTCAGCATATACTTGTTTACATTGGCAGAATATTGGCATATACTGAGCAAAGGCTTAATTATAATGATCCTGTACACTGTTGGTGACTTGACATCTAATGGATATGTTCATGTCTTATCCTACAAAACAGATAATAAACTGTTTGGCTTTTTACCCAAATGTTTACAGAAAGTGCAATGCAGAACTCTCCATATTATTATATAATTAAAAAATAATTCTGGGGGTGGGGGGAAGAGCCTACACCACCTTTGGTTCGGGTCCCTCACTATGCTCGATCGCTTACAAATATTCATGGCAAATGTTTACACCCACCCCCAAATAAAAATCTGTCAGCCACCACTGAATTAGAGGATTCTGCCCAAGCTTTAGAAGAAATCACATCTCTCTGCCAGCTGATCTTACCACTAGTTTCCAGAAACAGAGAGGATTAGCCCTGTTACTCTGAGCCTAGTTCATTAGACATTCTTTGGAGATGGCGCACCCTTTCTTTGCAATGTGATCCCTTGGCTCCACATGCGATCATCTGTTCCACACTTCCTTTGTCCAACTCCAATGGAAAGCTTCTCCTCGCCTCAGACCATTTCTGGGTACCCATCTCAAGTAAACCCACCCCATCCGCACTACGGCCTGGGTCTCTTAGACCATCATTGGCATTTCTGGAGCGCCTTCAAGCAAGTTTCCTCCTTAGGTACTAGTGGCCCCAGCTCCAATCAGTGATGCATGAGCGTCGTACTGCCCTATCAGTGCATGTATGGCATAACAAAAGCTCAGAACAGCCCCCTCACAGCTGGTTTTCAAACCAGAAATTGACATGAAATTCAGTCACTGAAAATATTTTCCTTTGCCTAAAAAGATTTAAGAAATGGCTTGTTGCTTTGAAACCATGGCACTTAAACGTTCCTATGTAAGAAGCTGTAATTGTCCCCAGTAGAGTCTGCATTTTATTCGGCAGACACACCTGAGCACAGCTATGTTAAATTCCTGTGGCGGCGAATCGATACATGGCCACAGCTAGAGAGGAGAGGGTGGCATCCACCCCTGCTTCCTTATTTCAGATATTTCACCTGGCAGAACCTTTCATACTGCAATCGCCTCCATAATCAGTGTCATATGTGCACGATAAGAGTACACAGCCTTTCAATGAACAGAAGCACAGTGGCATTTTCCCTGGGTTTCCTGCCTCCCATCAGCAGGTCTGAAAGAACAGATTAGTGCACGTGGAGGTCCTAATAACAGGTGGCTCGGCATGCCAAGAGCAAAACAAGGCACGTGACCAGGATGAAGCTAGCAATTTCTGTTGGCAAGTCGCAGCCAGGGCGCAGACGCCTTGACATTTATAACTTAATAGTGACATGAAAAGCTGTGATCAAGGTCATGCCCCGGCAGTTAAGGTATAATCTGCGATAACTATTGAGCGGTCAAAATGGCGGATAGAGCTTCTCTACTGGTGCCTGTGAGTACTTGCAACCGCTTGGGTGAAGGCCATGTCAATCATCCTGTCAACTGCTAGGAAAAACAGTCATTATACATGTTATAGCTCTGGAGTTGTGATATCATGTAAACACAATTCATAACATATGTCATGTATTAACTAGCACATGGAAGAATGCAATATCTGTGTAAACACCTGTAAATAATTGTCTTATTATTATAGCTTCGCTCGGCCTACCGAAGCTCGGGCTGGTGGGCCATTAAAGCCCATGTCCACCCCCAGACGGGGCATAAAAGCTATTTCAAACCCAGGATTTCCACGTGTGCGGATAGTTTTCTTTTTTTTTCGTCCGACGAGAGATGAAAATAAATGTCAAAAAGTTGCTGCCGCCATTAAAATAGAAAAGGGACTACGTCCCATTTCGGATGGCAGCGGCCATGGAAAACATTTCCCAAATTGGCTGCCATCATCCAAAAAGGGACCTAGTCCCTTTTCTATTTTAATGGCAGAGGCCAGGCACGAGGAGCATCGGGGACCGGAGCGGAAGGCTCCAATCCTGCACGTAAATTGTGGTGGAGGGAGGGGGATTGGGTTCTTCTAACATGGGGGGGCAACAGGGAGACCCTCCCTGTTGCCACCCCATGTTAGAAAAAAAAGGGAAAAAAGCACCACCCAGGGAAGGGCCTCGGGTGGCCGGAACAGTGGGTGGGGATTGTGTATTCTCGCCTGGGTGCGAATATCTAGTTGTGACTTCACTAGTAACCTGTAATGAGAAAATTACGTTAAACTGAACTGTATTACAAACTTATTACAGTTGAATAGTGATGGCACAACGACCAGCACAGCAGAACCAACAGAGAAGAGGGCATCCCCAAGAAAACGACTCCTTTTTACATAACAAGGGGCAGTATACATGTTATCAAGTAAAGTTCATAAATATTCATTACATACATGTATTCATATAATACACTTGAGATTTTGCAATGTATTTCTTTGCATTTTCTATTGTAAATATGAACTAATGTATTTATTTATACATGTTTTGTTTGAGAATATTATATTTTTAAATACATTTGAACGAATTATGCATACATGTATGAAATGAATATTTAACAACTAACCTTCAGATTGTGTATACTGCCCCTCGTTCCTTAAACAGAAGAAGATGGGTTGTCCTCTCTACTGTTGGTCCTATTATCTACAGCATGTGGCTGCAAGGGTGGTTTTCTTTTGTTTTTGTTATTGTTTTGAAAATTAACATAAAAAAACAAAAACAAAAGAACTATTTACCTAACTATTCAGGGGGGTTGTGGTTCTTTTGTACGGGTGCAGTAGCCCGGGGCAGTTCAGTTCAGCCTTCCCGGAAAGGGAAGCTCTCAGTTTTAAAGAGGAGCAAATACACTAAGCTATCAGTAGACAGTCTTTTTTTAAAACTTTCCTGAAAATGTGAATATTGCATCAAATGTAACAAGTGACTCTTTAATTAAATTAAAAGAAGAAATGCTTTGAGACAGACTACAAGGAATGCTACAAGGCCAATAATATCCCTCTCGGTCTGCAAAGTCAGACTGCAGCTGTCCATTTCTACTGAAGACGACGAATATAAAACTTGGTTTATCCAGATAGCCACAAAGTGTAAGAGAGGCCCAAAGCTAAACAATTTGTATGGCTTCTCATCACTATATGAAGTTAAGAGTTTAAAAAATCAGGGAAAATCGGTTTAGTATGGATGCCAAGACTAAGTTGAAATCCATTAACAAAGAGATAGACGAATTTAGAAATGTTAATGTACAGAAGAAATTAAATAAACTTAAGAAAGACAATGATCATTCTCCAGAGAGAGGTTGTATCCATACTTAGTTGTTTAACACCAATGCTTTGGGTCAGTCACAAATGGACAAATATGTTCCAAACAATAAAAAGAAGAACTGGGTTACATTTTCGGACACCGGTAGTGACGCAGCAGATCAAAAACAAAATCAGAATCAGCCAAACACTGAAAATAGATCTTTTTTACAAAGAGGACATCCGAGAGGAAGGAGACAGTTTCAGCAGATGAATTTCCCGAAACAGAAAGCACAGGCAATATTCAGGACCCATCGGAGAGCATACCAATGTTGAGGGTTCCTATTTTTTAAATTATCATCTGAGTCTTGGCTACACTCCAAAAGCAGGTATTGACTAAAGGCCTGTCATTTGTTCCTACTCAATGTACCTCTATGGAGCAAACTTAAATTGAACTTAGAAAATTCTTTCAGAAGATTAGACTCCTTTTTAATGGCAGAGAGAACAATGAACAGAAGGCCTTATCTAATTCAGGCACCATACACTTTTTTACTTCTAGATCAAGATATGCTGGTAGAAAGTCTTATGTTTGAGAACATGATTCTCAAAGATCTTCCACACAGTTTTGCCAGACCTATCTTTGCCCAGAGTAACATGCCCGACTATGCAAAAGGGCATGGAAGAGGGATTTTTGAGTCAACATGAAGCCATATTTTTAACACCTAGAGGCACTAGAACCCCACTATTGCATGCCCAAAATGTATATGAATATATCTAACCCACCAGAGAAGCCCATTGTTTGTCAGTGTGGTTCCATTTTGGTACCTAGTCGTAAGTACATTGATTTATTCCTGCAACCTATAGCTCAAGAAACCTGATAATTTCTCAAAGACACTAGAGAGAGGGATTAGAATTGAATTCAGCCAAGAAAAATTGGTAGCCAAGAATAATTGGCTACCTATGATGCAATCCCTGGATTAAAAAATAACGCAACGGGAAGCTCTAGACCTTGTGATGCAAAAGTTGCATGATAAACCATGGCCTCATTAGGTCCCTACTAAATTCATCAAAGAGCTATTGGAGATAACTCATTCCAAACATTCCTTTGGAAATTATTTATACTGGCAGACAAAGGGAACGCTATAGGAGCATTGTTTGCACCCTGTCTGGACAATATATATATATATATATATATATATATATATATATATATATATATATATATATATATATATATATATACGAAAAAAGGAAAGGAAAACAAACCATACTCCAGGCGAACACGTAAATCTCCACAGGTGATAAACAGTGTACTGAAGAAAATACAACTCAGCTCGTATTTAATAACATGCTGTTTATTGTTTAAAAAAAAGACTAGAAAAAGCACACCATCCTGCTAGAAAAGACGCGTTTCGCGCACCACTCAGCGCTTGTTCTCTCGTATATATATATATGTTTTCAAAATTGCTGATTTCTCTGTTCAAGCAAATTGAGTAGCACTCTCCATAGCGGTCATAATAACAAATCTGGATACACGTTTCTTCATCAAACCATTTCTTTCTTTATTAAGTAAAGTTCAGAGAAAAATACAGCAAACAAAAATAGCAAACCATCAAAATATGGTACTCCCAAAGTATGGCAAATAATTTGCTGAGGCGTTTACGCGTTTCGCGGCTCACTCGCCGCTTGTTCACATATGTATATGCTGGAAAAGATGTATTGATGATAATCTGATAATCTCAAAAGGCTCTATATCCAGCCTAGACAATATCTTATCTGGCTCAACTCAAGTCTGGAGTTCACTATGACATTTGACAGCAAAGAGATCTCCTTTCTAGATGTCCTTTTTGGGCATAAAGAAAACAATGTGTACACTACTCTGTACCTTAGAATTACTGACCAAAATTCAATGCTGTCATAGTCTAGTCAGCATCCACAAACTCAGAGAGGTAATTTACAGGTTAGCCTATTTCTGAGAATTCATTGCCACTGCACTTTTAAAGAAGACTACACTATTCGTGAAAACTCATGGATTTGCAGATTTGAAGACCACATATATCCACAAAAATTACTAAATCACTCTGCAAAAAGGTCTTGGTTTACCACTACAGAGTCATTATTTCAAAATAAGGAGAAACCTACATCTGAAAATTCCATTGTGTGTGTTACCACATTTCTAGATACACCGCCAAATTAAAAGAAAATATCTCACTAAACAATATTGGCCATTAGTCCAAGAAGGTGGTAGGTTCCTCATTGCCCCTATTGTTGCCCTGAAAAGAGGTCTTAATACAGCCTTATAGACGATGAGCGCCATAAGTTGGGGAAGGGTCATTTCTTGTATTTTGTATTGTACATATTAATGATTGTATGTTTTATATATTTTAGATAGTACTAGCAAAATGTACCCATTCTCAGAACGAGTTCTCTGGACAGACATGACAACACTCTCATCAATTGTTGATAATCAATGATCCTGTAAGACGATGTTCCAATTCGCTTATCTCTTGATTTGCTTTGTACTCTAAAGTAAACTGCACTGAGGAAGGGCGTGTGCTGGCAGGCTGACATACCCTGGAGCGGACGTTGGGGTGAGGCGAGAGTTGGTGTGCTGCTGCATACTCGGACCTACTGTTCTCTCGCCCCACCTGTCCCCTCACCCTTGCATGGTGCCATTTATTTTGCCATACATTGCGGTGCAAATATCCTAGAAACCGTGCCTTCTAGGGTTGAGGACTGGTCCTGCTACGACCACATTGATGTTTCGCCAATTTCAGGCAACCATCTCAGGTGTGAAGGTGCTGAAATCTGGGTAAAGGGGTGAGGTGTCCAAATGTTATGTAGCTAGTAATGTCCAGACGGTACTAACAGGTAACTATGCACAATTTGGTGCAGATTGGTGAAACGGTGTGGAATTGTATAAGGAACAACGCTTTGCCAAGCCACAAACCCACAAACAAATTCTGAGTTTTGCTGAAATCCAGGTAAAGGTGTGGGGTGTACAAATGTCCTGTAGCCAGTAATGCCCAGAGGGTCCTAACACGTAACCATGCACAATGTGGTGCAGATTGGTAAAACGGTGTGGAATTGCATACAGAACAACGCTTTGCCAAACCACAAACCCACAAACAAACCCACAAATGTTCAAGTTTATATATATAGATTATAACTTTCAATACATTTGAATGAATTATGCATAAATAATGAAAGGAATATTTAGGAGCATCACTTGATACTGTACAATGATCAGCAAAGGCCAGAATTTCAGCAGCCACTGGAGCATTTCATTAAAGGTGTGTATTAGAGGTGACCATTCTTTTAGATTCCTTTTTTCTAAACTGACAAATCACAGCCATTAGTTGATAAGGAGACATTTATGTCACTGGGCCTCATTACAGGTCTGGCAGTAAGTCTGCCGGTGATACTGGCGGCTTGCCACCTGACCTGTAAAATATTACTGGAACCTGACTTCCGGGTGCCACTGGGCTAGTCCGAGTCTGGCGGCCGGGAAGTCAGGCGCCGATAATTTTGTAATTTCCCATTCGCATTCAGTCCCATAGGACTCAATGGGAATGGGGGTCACGGGAGCACCGGTACCGTTAATAACAGTGCCAGTTCTTCCGTGAAACTCCACGGGCGGGTGCTGTTCCGCCCACTAGGTCTGACCCTGGCAGGCGGGACAGCACCAACCCGCGGAGTGGTAGTGTGCCGGTACGGAAACAACAGTGCCGGTAGTCTTACCGGCACTGTTGTTTCTGGACAGGCACACTCATAATGAGGCCCATTGTCTTAATTTCGCACACTATTGGAATGTAATGCAATAAAGTTGCCAACTCCCTTCAGGTTACAACTTATTTTAAACCACAATAATGGCTTCTGAATGCATTGGCTTCCTATGCTTGTTTGCAACACATTACAAAATGCACTTTGGTCATTTGTGAGACAAACTTAAAAGTTTCTGCACTTATATTCCATGTAATGTTATGTTAAGACAATTTGTAAAGCGCACAGTCACTGGAAAGTATCATGGCCCTGACAGAGGGAGGAGGAACAACTGATGATCCCCATCTAAAACAAATACGCCTTCAAAGACCTTCTAAACACCAAATGATTAGGCAGACTCTTTAGCAAGAACGGCAAAGCGTTCCACAATTGGGCTGCATCCACAAAGAAAGGCCGGCCTCCAATGCGGGAATGGCAAAAAGTCGGCACGCAGTGCAGACCAGCAGAAGCTGATCGCAATGCTCGATTAGGACAATAGCGGGTACATTTAGCCAGCAGATATTTTGCTGCTTCATCATGCAAAGCACGATGAACCAAACAAAGTACCCTGAATTTGATGCATTGGGCCACAGGTAGCCAATGGAAAGAACGCAAAATAGGGGAGATATGTGCCAATAAATACATATGGCCAGTGCTGATTGCTTGTTGCTATGAGGGCAAATAGTTCTTTCATAAACAGTGACAACAGCAAGTATTAGGCATTATCTATAATAGCAAATAAACCAGAGAAATGACTGCTCCCATAATGCCCCTGTTCGTTCCACCAATCACTGTCCTCTTCGTGCTCCAACCTTAGGCCTCATCCTCAATATGTTCTCTTTTCTGTTCTGCACCCAATTCTCAAAGTGAAGTCCTCTCATTGTATATTTCATGTGGAAAAAAGTCAGCAAACTCTTTCGTTCAACTTCAAAACAATGGCAGCCTATCCAGTCCCTGTGGGGATATAGGAAACTGAGGGAAAAGAACAAGAGCAGGTGAAAGAGGAGGGATAATACTCACCTCAATGCCTGTTAATAAAAGTACATTGCTCTGTCATCATACATTGGAACAATCAGTATTTTCTTTGAGAGCACAGATGCTCTTATGCACACTCAAAGTTGTGTGAGAAACACAGACGACGCATGCCCAACCGGTTTGAAGTAAATTGTATGAAATGTATGATCTTTGGACCAGATGTTCAGGATGTCTGAAAGAAATGCTGTTGCAGCATTGGCGCCTCTTGCCGAACGGGTTCCGAAGAGTGAAGGATCCACTCCATCCTGTGACATGGAATGATTTCCTACACGAAAAAAATAATTAAGAAGCATAAACCCTTAGATCTTAAGTACAATCTTCATAACATCATAAGCAGAGCATTGCACAGATTTTAGGGACATCCCGAAATCCTGGATATTGAATATATCTAGAGGCAGTTTTTGTGCATAGCTGGTGAGTTCAGGGAGCTGGTGAGTGCCAGGAGTGGATGAATGCAGGGAGCGGATGACTGCGTACGGTGGGTGAATGCGAAGTACAAGCGCAAACAGGGTGCATGCGAAGGGCAGACACGAGTGCATGCGTGGGGCAGTCAGGAGCGTGCAGGGCGAACTGGAATGCATAAGTGCGTCGAGCAGACCGGAGTATGTAGCACTGACGGGGACGCATGGAATGAATAAAAGTCCAGAGAACGGACTGGAGTGCATAGAACTGCACGACATACATAGTACAGTCTAGAATGCAGAGAACGTATGAATGAGCATGTAACCCATCATATCACACCCCACGCTTACCCTCTTCTTTATACCACCACAACAGAAGAAGGCAATCCCTCAATAGTTCCAAGGTGAGTTAGGCCCAGGCCCAACAAGGCAAAATAAGTACCACACATGCCTGTTGTTGTCAGATCTGGAGAAGGTGCTGTGATGTTATCATGGAGGAACGAAAAGCATAGAAACCCCCTTGATCACAATGGTGAAAAAAGCATTGGTTGGTTTTGCCTCTTGGTCGGCCTCCAGATGAGGAACCAGGGATGGTTTCAGGTGAGCTAGGAAGTAAACAGGTATATTTGAAAAGCAACATAGACAAACCATTCAATAGGAATGCTAATGGGTGATGTCTCCAAATCACCAAAGTCTTTAATATGTTGCCTGGTTAGCTTGAAATCAATCACTACAAGGAGCTACGTTTGGCTCGTAGGTCCAACTGGTGTCTTCCAAACATGTTAATATGGCATTAACTTTTAGTATTTGAGAGTGTCAAAGAAGAATTATAACACATCTAATACACATTTAAACATAATGGTTTCATAGGAAATTGACAAAAAGTAAAAGGAGTAATTCTGGTAGCTCCTGGTTCCCCAGAAGTAGCTCCTGCCTACAGGGTGATGCCTGACACCCAGGAGCTGGTTTTAGCTCCTGCTCATCAAATCTCAATTTCGATCCATGGCTACGTCATATGAAGTCAAAAACGTTGACACATATTTGCCAAGGCCTTTCACTAGCTTACCCTTGCACAGCATGTCCCCATCTGTAGGGATAGTATGTGAATCCACCAAGCCTCACAGCTTGGGGTTTATTTTGTGCAAAATTCTTTTCCCTTCTCTCACGCACCATGGAGGCATTCGCTACTCCCAAAATGCCTATGGCACAGTGGACCCATTCCCTCAGAACTTCTGGGTTGAATGGTTTTCCTGCTTCTTCAGCAACATTGAGGAGTGTATCCTGACAAATGCGTAGGGCCTTGTCCATTCCCTTTCCTGGGCTTCTACCGTTCTGGATAGAAGACAAAACCTTTTTCGATTCACTATGCAGGTTATCCCCTGTCTTTCTTGGTAGGTTGGTCCTGGAGCATTCAGACTTCATACGAGACCTGAATCAACTTTCTAGTTTAGCCCTTACCTGGCATGCGACTCATGGCCCACATGAACAAAGAGGCTCCACTTTGAGGAACTGGGATGTAATGTTCCCCAATATTAAACATGAGGCCTCCTAATTTGTATATAACCCGGGAAGGATCTCCGAATACACTTCTGCTGAGGATCATCCAGGGGGATCTCAATGTCCCAGTCATTTGGTGGCAATCCAGGAGCTCTGAAATATGTGTCTCTCCTTGCCACTTCCTTGCCCTCCACAGGGTTGAAGGGTTTCTGTGGTGACCATACATCACCTTCCAGCAGTCTTAAAACACCTGAAATCGGTTGGGGAAGATCAGCACCCTTTGCCACCAGTTTGCCCTTGTTGTAGAAGAAAGGATGGAGTGGGTTGGTATTCTTTTTTAGCTTATTATTGCATTTGGTTTGAACTATGTTTTAAAATCTATTGCTTTGCTGTTCATTGCCATTTATTTAGTTCCAAGCAGTAAGGACTGCACTAGTCGCAAATTTACTTTCCTCCTATTGCTCTTATTTGACTGAATGTTGCACATTTCAGCTACTTCTAGATTTGAAGTAGCAAGGACACTTGGGATCTGAAGCCTGCTGACTGCTCTTCCTGTGGCTCTGCACGCTACTTGCTTATTCCTCCTTCTCTTCTCAAGCGGTGTGCGAGCAGTGTAGTTCTAAGGAACTACATTTCCCTACGACATCAGCCCTCTTTATCACGTCACTGGCACATTAGCGCTGGGGCGTTTGGAGAGGTCCATTAAGGCAGTTTTGCACCTGGTGTGCGCAGTGTGCTGCCACAACTTCCAAGTCTTACATCCACGGTACTGTACCCATCTTCATGAACATTATGTCAGTTGTTCCTGATTTATCAGAAAGTTCACGGATTACTTCTTTGCCCGCCTATAAATCAAAACATGAAAGCATTCCGGAATGTTATCCTACTCCCTTGGATCAACCCATGTTAACGGACCCACCAGTTATTAGTCAGGACGTAATTAAAGACTCTGCCTGGTGCCAGTCAATACACAGCAAATCTTCAGCAAAAATCTCGGACCATAAACAAACCATCAGGGACTTGCGGGCGCAAGCCCTGGGGCACAGCCTGACCCAAACCACCTATGATATGATATGATATGGTATTTGTAACGCGCCTATACACATGTGTTCAAAAAATTGATCCATCTCATACTAATTTATTTACCTTTAATGTTGTTCAATGCTCTGAGGTGGAAATCCTCAAAATTGTACTTGCATTGAAACCCACATCCTCTTTAGGTGACAGTTGCCCTGTTGATATCTTTAACGGTTCACTTGAGCTTCTGATACCTTGAATAACCAAACTCGTTAATCTCACTTTTAGCGAAGGACTAGTTCCATCATCCATTAAAGAGGCTTGGCTCACGCCACTTCTTTAAAAGTGCATCTCCGATCCATCAGAGGCCAAAAACTATTGGCCTTTTACAAATGTACCCTTCCTCCTCAAGATCATGGATAATGTAGCCTACACGCAGCTGCAGGGTCATATTGAGGAACATAACATCTTGGGGGTATGGCAGTCAGGTTTCAGAACTCAGAATGGAATAGAAACCATTATGCTGGACCTTAAATCCACCTTAGCCAGTATAGTGGATCAGGGTCAACCTGCTCTGCTGATGCTTCTTGACCTCTCTGCGGCCTTTGACCTGGCACACTGTTCTGATTTAGTGGCACAATGGATGCCTTCATTTCTTGGCCCGTAGACAGCTATGGTGGCAGTCGGAGAGGCCAGCTATCTCCCAGTTATACAAACATGTGGCATGCTACAGGGATCATGCATCTCTCCAACACTGTTTAACATATATATCAGGCCACTGCTTAGCTTGTTGGACGACCTGGGTGTACAGTATACTAATTATGCTGGTGACACCCAGGTCGCCCTTGAGTTCAGAGCAAACCACATACAGGAATCTGCTGCCATAACAAGGTCTATGACGCAGTGCAGACCTGGATGGCTGACAACTCCTTGGCTCTAAACAGTGATAAGACTAAGATTTTGATTGTAGCATCCAGCGTGCGGCTTCAAAAACTAGACCCAGCTTTCTCTAGCTTCTGCATCAATGGTAATAACATCAGTGTGTCAAAGAATGTGAAGACGCTAGCTGTATTTCTCAATGCAGAACTTACCCTGAAGACTCATGTCTCCCACATCCGTTCATCTTGTGGCCACACTATCAAGTTACTGAACCACATTCGCCCATTCATTTCAGTCAGCAATTGCACTTTGCTAACCACAGCACTAGTTAATTCTAGACTGGACTATTACAACAGCCTGTTGGCCTGTTGGCTGGCACAACGCAGACCAACCTGCACTCACTACAGGTTGACCAAAATGGTGCAGTTCGTGCTATATATGTTCTGTCAAGACAGGCTCATGTCTCCGATGCTAGAAGGAAAGTGCATTGGCTTCCTGTTAAACATTGATTTACTCATAATATCCTCACTCTTTTTTTTAAATGGCAGACCAACGCAAGCCCCAACTATCTTAAGGCCCGTTTAAAAACCCACACTCCGGGAAGACTGCTGCGTTCCCTTGACCACCCCACCTTGTACCAACCCAGATATAATGCAAGTATGAGATTGAAAATGCATATGAACAAATAAACCTTTTGAAAACAACAAATATGTGATTAAACCATGTATACCAGGAGCGCAACCAGCATGAATGCTTTTTCTAATATAAATATAAAATAAAATATTGCAGCAGTCACAATATAAGCACCTTGTGTGCAGATCCTGGTAATAATTACTATCGTATTGGCACAAAAGATATCGCCTGAATAGGAATACAAAGCCGACAAGGACTGCAACTTTCTAATCAAACACTGGCCCACTTCAGAGGGACCCTGTTTGATGTCCAGGCTCCATTGTTATAGAATGCTCTAGCTGGTCCTATCCGTTCGGCAGATACAGTCAGCCTTTTTAAACAACTGGTGAAATACCATCTTTTCAATCTCAACCCTGACTAAACACTAGCTCCTTCCCTCCAGTTCTTCTCCATCTGATCTGATCTCTGTCTGTCCTTTTTGTCTCTTTGTGCACCCTGCGGCCTGGAGGCCTATGTGGGCTTGTGGTGCGCTACAAGAATTAAATAATAATAATAATAATAATAATAATAATAATAATAATAAAACAGTTGCTCTAGGAGAAGATGCCTTAGTGAAGGTCTTTTTAAGACATTCACGTGTTTGTCTGGTTAGTTATCCCCTTCATGTCGAAAGATACTCGTAATTTTACAAACATTCTAAATTGCATGCAGACAACTGTCAAGATTAGCACGTATGTGCTGTGGGCTTCCCTGCATGCAATTTTAAAGGTCTACAAGATGGAGCAAAGAAGAAAAGAGTAAAAGCCAGGCAAACTTGCTTTAACTCTTTCAATGTTCTGCTCTTTCTCAGGGAAAAGTAAACACAGCATGAAAATATGCTTTGCAGGCAGAATGTATTAATGGATGCCAATGAATCTATTCGATAGTGACCAAATATAAAACCCATGCTGATTCCATAGGAATCTATTTCTTGTAGGCCTCCATAAAAATCCCAATATACTCAATTTCAAGATTCCCAGGACATACTGGGCCTCATTATAAGCATGGCGGTCTGGGAACTACGGTACAGGTAAGCATGCCGGTACCGTAGTTCCCGGACCGCCATACTATGAGCTGTGCACGTGGGTGCCTATCAGCCCGCCAGGTCTGACCTGGCGGGCAGAGCGGCACCTGTGAACGCAGCATGTGGGATGCACCGCCACCGTCGTTGACGGTGCCGGTGCATCCGACGTCCCCATTCCCATTGAGCCCTATTGGGCTCAATGGGAATGGGGACTGACAGGTACCAGCACCCGGCAATGCAGGAATTACTGGGTCTGGCAATGTCGGAATTACCCAGTAATTCCTCATTGACGGGTGCCAGATAAATGCAACTGCGGCGGCAGCCACCACCAGGGTTATAATGAAGCCCACTGTGTTCTCCTTTTTTCCTCATGAAATGCAAGAGGTAGGTATCTATTAGGATCACATGGGCTGCAGTGCAATGAATCCCCCGAACCCAGAGTGCTGATTGCCTTTCATTTCTCCCCATGAATACTAGAGCTCAGAAAATATAGGATTTGTCCCAAGTTCACAAGGCACAGCCTGCTAAAGTGATTCAAATGCAATCACAATTGGCACTTTTGGTATAAAAATTATTTGTGAAATCTGAGGGGTACTATTCTCCTATTGTTTATATTTTCAAGTTGTTTTTTTTAATTGAAATTCCGTTGCAGTCCTGGTTAACTTAACCAACATCATTTTCCATGTAACCCTTGTGTTATGCATTTTCCTCATTACAACAATACAAGTAATTTTTGTGTGTATTGAATGTGTTGATATCCCTAAAAAAGCTACATGTATGCACTGGCATGTATGCTGGTACAACTTAAGTATTGCATCATATGAAGGAAAAGTTTCTTATCTTCCAGATAGGAACATAAACATGTAGTATCTTGTGGTGTTTGCTCTTTAAATATTATAGATCAAACAGCGAGGAGCAGTCTACCATTCCTAGTAAAACCTCAGTGTCTTGCAAGGGCCATACATCATGCTCTTAAGGGCAGCATCTGGCTCGTGGCTCATGTGCTGTGCACCACTGAATTATGGTATCATGCTAAATCAATCTTAGCATTATATGTAACATAGCTCCGGGTTAAAACACACACAGCAATACTGTTCTTCTATAATAGAACACAGTGATTCATTCACTTTAATTTGTCATTAGATTTACAAATCAAAGTTGTCATGTATACAGAAAATGCACACAGAATAAAAACATGATCAGAGTGCTAACATACATAAGTCGCAATAAAATTGTCTGGGGGCCCTTCGTTTTCCAAAATGGCATCCATGAAAATACTTCTTTAGTTAAGATGCATTGGCTCAATGTAAAAAGCACGTTCACCATCACAGAACAGTTGGTGTTTGTGGATTGGGTGCCACGTTATTTATATTCTTTAACCAAACAGTAATACAGGCCAAAAGTGGGGAAAACATTATGAAGTCCTCAAGCAGCATGCAATCAAAGGGAACTCTTAAAAGCAGCATTTGGCAAATCTCTCCTCATCTTACAGAGCTGCGCGATCTTCTGCAAAATATTAGACGCAAGAGCAGAAAGCACTCTTTATGTATTAAAGAAAGAACAGCTTTCAGAAATATATTATGTTATAGTTAATTATTTATTTTGACATTTGTAATGCGCACGTAACCCGGAGGTATCTGGGCGCTCGATTTTAAGACTACAGTGTGATAATGTGTCACTTAACCGTTAAGGTCAGTTTGGGTCTACATCACATAGTAATACATACATGCGTAAAAAGGTGTAACTTAACAGTTCAGTTCAGCGAGAAGCATATAGTTAAACGGTGATGGGAAGAGTGGATATGTAGAGTGGCATGAGAGAGGATTAGTTTAATTTAGCCATTCTTGTGTGAAGAGCCAGGTTTTCAGACATTTGCAGAAGTACCAGAAGGAAATGGGGGGCCATGCTTTATAAACTGTTTAAAAAACAACATCAATACCAAATATCCTGACTATTCTGGAGATAAACAGAAGAGGAGGTAGAGGCTGGCATGAGCATACACCTATCTATCTTATTTAATTTCCATCTGGTCCATTGAAAAAGCAACCTCATTGGCGGGTACCATAGGTATTATATGTAGCTCTAAAATCTAAAATAGAACCGCACCATCTCTTTGAGCCTGAGTTCTCAAAGACAATACTGGGACTCATTAGAAGTTTGCCAGTCTGGGAACTACGGTGCTGGTAAACTTGCCGCTACTGTAGTTTCCGGACCAGCAAACTACGAGTTGTGCTTGCAGGTGCCTTTCTGCCTGCCAGGTCTGACCTGGCTGGCAGAGCGGCACCTGCGAGCACAGCATGTCTGATGCACCGGCACCATTCTGAATGGTGCCGGTGAGTCCGACTTCCCAATTCCCATTGAGCCCTATGGGGCACAAGTGGGAATGTGGAGGATTCCATTCAGGCGCCCGCAAATTGGGAATTACTGACTCCGGCAGGGCCGTAATGACCCGGTAATTGAGCATTCACGGGTGCCTGAATTTTTGGGAAGTTTGGCGGCAGCCTGCCGGTATTACCCGAGCGTGTGAAGGGCGAGTGGTCTTCAGTACCTGACTGTTTGGCTGTTTGCTGGCTTGCTGGGACGCTGTCCGGCATGGTCGATTCTCCAAAGGCTGCCGCGGCTGTCTCGGCTCGTGGACTGCAGATTCATCATAAGACGCTTCAACAACGCCGAATGCTGAATCCTTGGACAGCCATTCCCGCAAAGAGCACCACAGGCAGCAAGGTAAGCAAGCAAGTAGTTACTCTACATGCACCTGCTGCCTCACTTAAGGTAACTGCTCTAGTGCACCAAGCTGCCCCTCCTGCTAACACTGACTCTCCCAGGCAAACATCCCTAGACGCGGATGACAACTCACCTAACATGCAGTGCGCTGCGTTACATGAAAAGACAAAGCGCTGCTCTCTCTTGCTAACTTAATTCTCGTGCCGCCTGAAGAGCATGCAATGGCCGGTGCCCCTTCGCTAATGCAAACTGACTCTTCTGATATTTACTTTTCTTCGATTGATCTAACTGACGTGGAAATTATGTGTGTATCGACCTTGGTACAGGATCAATCCACTGATGCTCCATGTCCCGCAGCTGCCATAATTGATGACAATGTATGCCCGAATTAAAGCACAGCTACTACAGAGTCAGTCTGTATCAGTTTGATCTCTCCCCCAAGACCCAGTGCTCAATTTGAAAGTGAACATGACTTGCATGGACATTTAACACAGGACTCGGCTAGTCGGCTGTCAACGACGCCAAAAGCCTTCGTCTCATTTCCTCAACAAATGTTCTCGCTTGATTTGCAGTTAGCATCGAACTCCCTATTAAATTCCACGCCACTGGAAATCTCTGACTCTGCCTTAAGAAAGGAACGCATTCCACAACATGAAACCATTCCTGTGGTTGGCGCATTGAGCATAGGCTGTGCTCCTGTAAATCTAGCCAACGGCCATATAGCTGCAACACCCGAGGTGCCTTTGCAATTGCTATCACAAAATGACATATTCAGTGCATCAATGCAGCAGTCGTCCCAAAACAACGAACGGCCCCAGTCAAAACGCCCTTCACCGAGCATGAACCAACGGAACCTAGGTGCTTGCAACAAGATATTGGCGGCTCCACTAACCTTGACGCCTCTGTCCTCACTTCAGTGTGGCCAACAAGGGAAATCTTTAAAATCGCAGAGCTCAGTCAAACAGCTGGAAGGGCGTTTAAGCACAAAAAGAACGAGTGCTCCTATGGCCCTAGCGACACCGTCAAAGCTCCTCACTCCAAACAAGGAGCTTCTAAATGCCACAAGTCCAGGTAATGAGTGTCTGAAGACTCCAAGTTCGAAATCTAGTCTGTCAGTCGCCGCTGCAATCCAAATCCACAACAATGTGCTTACGGCGTCATCCCAAGCAATGATAACTTTCGTGAAATAGTATGAGGCAATGAATGAAACCATTCGCGATCAAGCCTACTTTTTACAATCGCGACAAAGTGATTCTGTCACAATCCAGCAGGGGAGACATGAAAATCTGATAAAAGGTCTCCTGGACTCGGTAAAAGAGTTGGTGCAAATGTCCACTCTAGCTGGTACCTTAGAAAACTCTAATATGGTCAAGTCGACTCCTCCAGTACCCGGAAGCTCATTACCGAAGCCCCCTGCTCCAGATGCAAGACCAGATACCTCTGACCCAAAGCATGTGCCTAATGCAATCACAGTAGTTGCATCTACTGCAACAATATGTGCGGAAGAACCGTCAGAGTTAACTTCACAATTACCACCTGATGTTGCACAACCTTCCATGAATAACGATCTGCCTGCCATGATTGGTGACTGCTCTTCAACTGACATTGGACCTACAATACAATCCGTGCCACAAATTGATTTATCTGATAATCCATTTTATTCATTTGGCATCTTTTCTGGCCCAGCTAAAACAGGCGCAGTGGCAACCTCGTCAAAAACGAAAGTAGCTGTCTCCACTGCCAAGTCCTCGGTGCCTCAAAGGAAGGGAACGTTTACTACCACAGGTCAGAAACCAAAGCAATCAGTTCACTCATCTACCAAAAGCTTTATAAGGAACCTCACCAGACCACCCAGATTGGGCCTGTTCAAGCGCAATGCCGAAACCTGCAATGGCCCTTTACCTACCCAAAAAATGTGTCAACCTTCATCCTTGAAACCTGGAGCAAAACGGCGTCGCATAAGCTCTGATGACAGCTCACCCGCTGCTTCTGCGAAATCACCTTCACCTGATCTATGCGATCTATCCACGTACTCTTCTTCAGGTGATGATGAAATTCCTCAAATTTCTGGCGAGGCGGAGCTGCTCTCTTCACGTCCTCCTCGTGATACCTCACATCCTACGAAGAGCTCTATGCCTATGAGGCGTCAAGCAGCTCAGCCTCCAAGTCTGAGCGTGCAAGAAGAAGAGCCTGCAAAATCTGCTCTGGCGGGCTCGAACTTAAACCCAAAATTAACCTTAAATCAACGCAAACAGCTCACCAACCCTAAATCTGGGCGATATGAAAATAAACCATATCAGGCAGCTAGTTGTAGCTACAAACTAAGATTACAAAACATCCATAGAGACGACAAAGAGCTGAATCTCAACCGACAAATGTGTTGAGGCTGTTTAAACACATACCACCGTTGCGTTTGATTAATTCTGACGACATCAGAATTGTCAAATATGTAACTGAGCAATGCTCTGATGCAGTCTTGCTTCATATCGAATCAGCTGGGGCTCGCAACACATTACTTAAAGCTGCAGATGACCTTTTGATGTTTGGTTTTGACATTTCCATTGAACCTGAGATTGGCACCCCGAACAACAATTAGAAGAGGCTTGACAACAAACCATCTGCAGAAAAAGCAGTAGATATAACGCATTTGCGTAAGCTCTTGAGCTCTGTTGGCACACATGGTCAGCATTCTAACAGCAATCACGCAAGCCACCCGAGAGCACATGCACAGGAATAGCCATGATTGACTTCACAGGAAGCCCATTACTCCATTCTTTCTTGGAACACTTGTGGGTTCAACCATCTATTCAATGACTTTGATGTTCCACTTGAAAATGTGTTCGCAATTTGCCTTCAAGAGACATGGCTGCTTGAAGCTCCCATGAGAGATGGTTTCACCATATCAGTCAACGCGGCTATTAAAAATGCACAAGGCCGCCCAAGCGTGGGCCTTTTAACTATGGTTTGTTTGTCGCAAAATTGGTCAACGCCGGTATCCTCAAATCCAAATCCATTTGTACAAGGCTTAATCATGCATTCAATGAGTGACAGTTCAGAAGCAACAAAATCCCTCTTGATTATTAACTGTTACTGGAATCCGATAAAATCAACACAAAGGTTTTTGTCAAAGCTATATGCATTTTAATGGATGATGCAACTTTGAAATATAATAATGTAACAATCATATGCTGTGGTGATTTAAACTGCTCATGGTTGAACTATGATCTATCTATAGGCTCACTTCCAAAGAAGATCTCGGAGAGAGGAAACAAAGATGGTCTAACGCGATGAAAATACGCGACTGTGTGATGCTAAATGGTGCGGTAAGAGGTAATATGCCCGCGCAACCAACTTGGCACCGAGAGTCATCGCACAGTATTATTGACTACATCTGGGTCTCAAGATCATTTGAGTCAAAGGTCAATACATTGCATGCTCAAAAAATGAACAACAGCGACCATATGTTATTAAACCTCGGATGCCTGTTGGCTGCGTCACACTTTGTACCTCTTTACAATCTACCAGTTGAGGCAAATACGGGCGGAAATCGCTTGCGGCTCAGCGTGAATTAGATTGGCTGCCTAACTGAAAGACTCCTGAGCTCGCCACTTGGGGTGGACTATACCCCCCTCTTATCGATCTACATAACAGATAATAATGATTTAAATAAACAACATAAAAGTCGCTTGTATATTTGTGTTTGTTACCTTACCTTGCTTTTCCTTTTGGTCCCATCCTGTTTTTCTGTTGCCTAGAAGCGTGATCGGGTCTTGACTTACCTTCTAGAGAGAGTTACGGAATTTTGAGACAAAGTCTTGTCCTTCTGTCTTTTTTGGTACTGTAGAGATGTGAATGGTACGATATTTTTGTTACTTAATGAAGGATTGGAGCCTTTTTTTTCTTTTTGAAACAAAAGTTTTTTCTCTATGTAAAAACTGTAGTTTTAAAAAAAATAAAAAAAGAAAATTACCGGAAAGGCTACCGGCAAACTTATAATGAGGCCCAATATCGACAAACAAGAAGCATCTTCTGTGAGAGCAGGCTTTGCGGGTGGCTGCTGGAGGCTTATTAAGATCAGGTAATTCCATCCTCAGTCTACATTGTCCCGTTAACCTATCACCTTCACTTAGAGTGAACCAGCAATGAAAGCGTTGTCACGGTAAAGGAGATACCAACAGTAGCAATGGGGTTAAATATGAGTTGAAGTTGATGGAAGTATGTCACACATGCTGACTCACTAATACTGATACCACAGATACTGCAAAGTCTACGTTAAAAACAAAAAGCGCACGCCTTGGCTCGTCACACCATCGGTTGAAATTATGCTATTGTAAATATGGGAAAATCACACAAAATAAAAAAAAACATTTCCCATTGGGAACAAAAATAATAAATAACACTAATACCCCAGGAAGCCAAGTCATTGTCCAATAGAAAATGAAATTACTTAGAGATGTGCAGAATGTCTGCACAAATCAGTTTCACAATTGACAGCATGCACAAAAGATGCAAGTCACACTGTTGAAGGCTTCCTGCCAACACAGACAGGACTCCACTCCACCATGTTCCCCTGAAACTCACACCTCAAGCAAATCTTTACTAGTGCACTGCAAAAACACACCATGGAATCACACTTTTGGTAAGAACTCTCATAAGCAACCAGATCACACTACCAACATTTCCCATGTGAGCTTGCGCTAGCGCTCGTTGCCAAGGAACGGGAGGATGCTGATGAAACTGCAGCAGCTTCATCACAGGAGTGGAGCCCACGGACAGAGAGGGTACTTTGCCCCAGCATTTCCCTCTAGGTTATGTCATACCATGAGGTCTTATGACAGTATCACTTCCCTAAATTGGTTGATATCACAACTATTTCTCAACAGAGCAAAGATTTAAAAAAGTTTTGTAAGTAATTGGAAGATTCGTCATTCAGATCCCGAATTAAAGCAATGTTTTAATGACCTGCCGAGATTTTCTTACAAAAAGAGTAATTCTGTAAGGAATTTCTTGCATCGTGTATTGTGCAGTCAATAACCAATAGGCAAAAAAGCACATACGAGGACTCTTCCCTGTATAAAATGCTTAAACTGCAACAACATCATAAAAGGGAATACCCTTCAACACCTATGTACGGGTCAAAATATAGCATTGTATCATACCTCGACATGACAAAAAACGTCATTTATGGCATAAAGTGCCTTTGTGGGTTATTTTATGCTGAGATGACGTCTATAAAACTTAGAATTAGATGGTGTGTGCATAGTTCAAACATCTGTACCAGAAATTTGTCATCACCTATTGCAAATCACTTTGTAGCAAAATCCCATACTATTGCACAATTGCGTTTTATAATTTTGGAACAAGTAACCACATCAAAGAGAGGTGGCATCATTATTCAGAAGTTGGCAAATAGAGAGATATTTTGGATAAAAAGATTAGACTGTTTATCCCCTAGGGGGATGAATGCAGAATGGGACCAAACATGTTGTCTTTGATAAATTCTCAGAATATATTTACGGTATTGTGCGGGAAGGAACATAATTTCCTGCAACAAGAAATGTCTTATAACTGATTAGAATTTGGCGCAGCGCAAAAACAAAGAAATGCAATTTCTTATTAGTCCATTTGCAAGCCTTACCTTCTGGTTATCCCGCTCATGTCGCACCGCATCCCTCGCGCCGGTCCTCATCTTTCTTCTGTTTCATTAAGACGCCGTGGAAAGGGAAAAGGGACTACACTTAGTCCCTTCTCCCTGTTCCATGATGGCCATTTTCTTTCTTTACTTTTTTTTACATGTTAATCAATGGCCGCCATGGAAAGGGAGAAGGGACTCTGTGTCCATGGCAGGCATTTTCTTTGTTTACTATGGTTGCCACAGAAAGAGAAAACAGACTATGTTTTCCTGTCCGTGGTGGGCATTTTTTGTAACTTTGTAATTTTTATTTTTGGCTGCGAAATGCAACGTATCTTGCATCTGGAAAAAAACCCACCATTAATACCCTGGTCTAATGGGCCGGGGTACTAATGCCAATCAGCCCCTCAACTGCGGGCCATTACCACATATGGTAATTCCCCCGGGGGCTTTGTTAAGGCCCTCTCTACGCTTGTGCCTGTAACTATGGGCCATGGGGGCATTATCTTATGTGGTAATGGCCCGCAGTCGAGGGGCTTAATGCCTAATTCAATACCCCTTGTGTGAATACCAAGTATGATATATCATTGAACGGTATATGATCCCATATGACCATGAAATGATTGAGGATTGATGTAGAGAAACTGTAAAATATGCTACTTATATGTATATGATCTGAGATGATATTGAACTAATTGAGTATTGCCAATTACCTATGTACGAATGTACACATTCCAAGATGGCTGATGTTTTTGTTTTACTGAGCTTACTCTTGTGTCAAAAGAATAGAAGAACTTTCTGGTATAGATCTATAGTGTATGGTTTATTAAATGTATTGATATAATGTAGGGAATATAGATTGACACCTTTGGATTAAGTATATTTAACAAATATACATGTGAATCTGTTTACCCAAGAAAAAGCCCATTCCTAAGTGGTGCTCTTGTTATGGATTTAAAGAAAACAAATTAGCATGAATCTATTTTCAATGTTTTATTACATTTATTGACACAACGTAGGGATGATAGATTGACACTCTTTCAGAGTGAGTACAAATACACATTAATCTGCTCATATAAAAAGCCCATTCAGTAATGGGGCTGTGATAATGAAGGGATGATAGACTGACTCTCTTGAAGAGCGTATAAATACTTACGTCAACCGGCTTGCATGAAAAAAGAGCCCATTCCAAAATGGCATCAGTACTTAATGTTATCGAAAGTGTACAAATTCTTCTGAGGCGTTGGATTATGACATCACACAGGTTTGAAAGTTGCATTTCTCGCCAAGAAAAGAGTAGTTAAATCTCACCATTAGAGGCACAGGAAGGCTCGATGCAACGGGAGACATTAGCAAATCGCTATATGTTTTTCCTCATAATGGAGTTAGGGAAGAGAACGCTGCTTATAGAACTGTGTTGCACATTGACATTTTTGTTGAGAATTCTTCCTAAACCTCAATATATGTATTTGTAGGTTGTGTGATGATGATACATATCCAAGAGATTACATTCATAGGAAATCTTGCTATGAAGATATGTGAGTTTGGATCGATATTTATTATTTAATGACTTGATTGTAGATGACGCAGTGTTGGAGTTACTTACTGGAATTATGACTTTCATTTCCCAGAGAAGAAACCTTGTTAGGGAACACAACTTAAATTGTACTAGGGGGTGCTGACCATAATTGACGGTTAGTTATAAGTGTCTGATATTCCCTGAACGAAATACATTTATTGATTTTAATAGTTCCGAACACATAATTTAATCAATTTTCTATGTTTTAAGATATTCCTAATGTTAAATCCTTGAAGATGAATACTTTGATGTTCGAAACACATTTGAAGTAGAAAACATATACCATTTGTATTGGTGAAGATTCACAAGATTTTTGTTTCAGAGATATATACAAATTTATGTCAATATGAAGATATATGGTGCATAATTTGAACCCATATATAAAATGGAGTAACTGTGTATTTGAAAATTGATTGTAACTACAGTTTGAATTTAAAATGAAAATAAAAACTATAGAAGATCGTGTAAATTAGTATATTGACACAATATAGGATTGAAAGAGCATTTTTCTAAACTTAAAGAGTGCGAGAGACTTGCTCCATGATTTATTGGGGTATCACAGATTGGCAGCATCGCTTCTCTCATCATGTGATCATGGACATGTAGCAAGTGTGGGAGGTATGGGATTACACAGGGGAGAAAGAGTGTCGACTGGAATTCCAGTTGCATATACATTGTTTGGAGATGAATGCAAGATCCTCTGCAGGCAGTAAGATGTGTCAGAAAGGGTAAATTTCAGTGTATAGTTATAGAACAGATGGACAATATGTGTGTGTGAGAGGGAGAGAGAGTGCGAGAGAGAGAGAGAGAGAGAGAGAAATAGGGTTTAAGTAAAGTGAGAGATGGAGTGTGTGAGAAGAGAGAGGAGGTGCAAGGAGTGAAAGACAGAGCAAAGGGGGGTGTGAGGAGAGTGAGAGACAGTGAGATGGCGCAAGAAGAGAGAGAGAGATAAAGAGAGGAAGAGAGAGAGGCAGAGAGAGAGAGAGAGAGCGTGAAAGAGAGTGTGCACATGGCTACAAGAATGCACCTGAGTGAGAGTCCTGGAAACTGAAATCCTTCAGATGTATGAATGGCATAACACTGCGAACTGAAGCACCTCAAGGCTCGACTTCCTGAAAGCTTAAGCAGTTATTATATTGATTGCATTTGTTTTAAAGATGCTTGTAATTCGAGAGCACTCTATTGTGAGAACATTTGTAGGCAGTTTAAGATCATGAATTTTTAATGTCCATCAATGGGCCTCATTACGAGTATGAAGGCAGCCATGCCCTTAACAAGGGCATGGCTGGCTCCATACCGGGTCCCAGTACCAGGTTCCTTCAATGAGGAATAACCGGGTCATTCCGACTTCGGAGGACCTGGTAATTCCTCCTTGAAAGAACCCATCCACATTCCCATTTGAGCCCCCATAGTGCTCAATGGGAATGGGGAGGGAGCTAATAACGGGCCTGTTAGTAACGGGCCCGTTATTAGCTCCCTGGTCCCCTTGCAGGACCCGCAAAGGACGTCTGGTCTGACCAGGCGTCCTTACCGGGTCCCGCAAGGGAACCTCGTAATAGGGCATCCCGTAATGAAGGGTGCCGGTCCCATACGGCACCCTTCATTACGGGAGCGCCTATGTTGTAATGAGGCCCAATGTCTATTAAAAATACATCCTGCACCAATGTATGCCAGCATTCCCATGTATGAGCACAAGAACATGTTCATTTTGTATTTGCCTATAAGCAAAACAAAAGGAGTGATGGCTGGAAGGTTTTGAATTGATCTAAACCTCTCGCAATTCTTCGGGGCAACCCTCCAGACCATCATTCTTCAGCTTGTCAAGCCATTATGGTAAGGGTAAAGAACATATGCAAATCTGTCTTGGTACCACCCCAAAAGGGGCAGTCCAGCCCAAACTGCTTGGTAATATCCTTTCTGCACAAGACCAATCAGAGGCTTCTCGGGAGATTTGTAAAGTATGTCCAAGTTTGTGCATCCAATTAGGTCTCCTAAAGGAAGCTCCTCCACTATATAGGGCCCATCTCACTTCCTGTTTCTTTGAGGGTGTGCAAGGGAAGCCGTTATACAGAACAGACTGTGAAAAATCTTGAGAACCTTGAGGGGTGGCTGCTCCTTATAGGAGAACTAATTAACCTTAGGGGCGAGTTGTGCCCTTTAAAAATAAAATGCAAACCTTCAGAACTGGCTTTGCCCTGTAGGAGAACATGCAAACCTGTGAAGAATTACTGAAAAGTGTGTAGTCGGGATTAGCAAACATTACATACAGTATAATGGATGCTTCAGAATGTGTGAGACAGCCAATGGTGAGGCCCTCTCTGTCACAGTCACTACTACAGCTATCCGCTTCCCAACCACATGCACCACGAAATTACGTTGCTCCCCTTTCCAGTATCTGACATTTATTGGGTAACAAATCATCATAATCATCATCTGAGCTGGTATGTTGGCAATAGGTAGATGTCATTCCATGGTCTTATGCAATGAAGTAACCGGTATTGTTTACACATTTAACATTTTCCAGCGAGCAACACTGCAAGCCTTCTCCTGCAGTTAGAGGTAGTAGCCCGGCCACACTAGAAACTCCCATGAATTGCACGATTGCAGGTAGCCAGCTTAACGAGTCTACGAAAACTTGCAGAATAGCAGCTGGCCAGACTGACCTCTTGCTATGCCACTGCTGTAATAGGTCATCATTCCTTTCCATGGCCGAAGAGTCCAATAGATAGTCATCAAGCATCGGGGCAGCTGACAAGCCACTGTTCCTGTTGATTGGTAGTCGGTGCCACAGTGCTTCCTAGGGCCAGTAGCGAGGAGTGTAAGGACTGTGCATTGATTGCTTAGTAAGTAACTAGCATGAGAGAAGCTGTTCTCCGATTTCTGTTTTGTGTGTTAAATATAGACTGTGATAACAGAGAGGACAAAGTACCCTAGATTGGAGGTACACATTAAAAAAGTTTACCTGTGTTGTCTATAGCCTGTTGATGACCGATCTGTATTCAAGATGCTGGGTCACTGAGTGAGGGCGGACCACACATTCTCCCAGGGTTTGCCTGCACTGCTCACAAAGCTTACAACATGCGCCAATGATGCACTGCCCATTAATGCCATAAGTGTTCTTGAGCTTGCTAAGTCCGGTGTCATTGGCAAAATTAGGGCTGGATGGTTTTCTTCCCACTGCCTGTGTCCATGTGCCAATTGATGTTGCAAGCATTGCAGCAAAGCGTCCTGGCCCATTAGCACAGTGTCACCTCCTTCGGATGCTTAATATGAGACCCCCCTCTCCTAAGATATGTGGATGAACAGCATCTATTTTTACTTTGAAACGTAGGGCCACAAAGAAAACCAGCAGGGACTCAATGTTACCTATAAAATCCAACCCATGGACAACCATGCAAAATTCAAAGCAGTAGCCCCGCCGGCAGTGCCTCATCAACATCACCTACCATAGCATAGGCCTTTGTCATGTTCCTTAGGTTGAGCTCAAGCAGCTTCACCAGCGTGAGAAAGTCACTCAGGGGTGGGCTGTGATGGCTAACCCACTTAGTGGCCTTCTCAAAATGTCATCATATAGCAGTTGACACTGGCACAGTGTTAGAAATGGTGTATAGTCAAAGTTTTGAATACATAGTTTCGAAATGCAATACTTTCGAACCAAAAGAATAAATTAAAAAAAACATTTGAATGCACTTTATTTTTTATTATTTTTGGGGGGGGGGTCCCCCACCAAACACCCGTTTTTGGGGGAAAAAACCACACATTTTTCCTATATGAACCCCCCCCCCAAAAATAAAACATTAAAAAAAAGCATTTGAATTTTTTTTCCGATCTTTTTGTTTCGAAAGTATTGCATTTCGAAACTATGTATTTGAAACTTTGACTGGACACCGTTAGAAATACCCCATTCTAGAGCTCTGGTGTGAGGATTGCAGTAATGCGCTAAGTAGAGTTCAAATGGGCGGCTACTGAGGTCTCTGGGATGTCCAGTGGCAACTTGTGCCACACTGGCAGTTGGTGCGGTTGCTTTGTGGCATGGTAAGTCTGGCCATTTCTTTGGCAAGTGCTCAATTGCAGGCACCGTGTGTGACCACAAAGTGAAAGACGTGCAAATCAGTGGACGTGCATTATCTTGCCAATTCGTCAGAAATCACATTTGATCCATAGTCTGCTGCAGCAAAGCCCTAATGCAAACAATGAGACCTTAGCCAATGTGCCTCCACCTCCTCCTCCACCTTATCCCAGATGTCTACAACCCTGTGGAATCTGCCCTGAACAGCTTGCATGAACAATGCTGTCTGATACTGAGCGGAATACACCCAATGCCCCTTGGATTACTCTGGGACCCCTCCTGGCTATTGGAGGAAGGAAAGCCCACTCAATGTGCTGTGATGGCTAGCTTGGCACTGCCCTATCCATTGTGATGTGGACGTTTTGGTCCACTGGCTTCTGTAGCACTCATCCCACTATCATTGTAGAATTCTGGACCCACTTTAAGAGAGGAAATAATGCTGGCCTGTATTTTCCCAGTGGTGATGGTCTTTTGCCTTGAGGTGCTGCAGCCCGGTACTTTCCACAAATGAGTAGGTCAAGCTATCTATTGCCAATATTATATTCAGGTTAGCTTCGAACAGGCTCTGTCTGTCATGGCACATGTGATACTTATGACCACGCTCAAACACTTTCATAGTGCTGCACTTATGCCATGGGGAATCACAGCTATGCACCGCTGCAGTACAGGGACTAGAGCTTGGTGACCTATTCCCAATGCCAAGCACTGATGCAGCTGAAGTATGTTCAGAAGTATGTGTGTGGATTGGGCATGCTGCTTGCCTGATCTTATGGAGAGGGATAAGCCTCCGATATGTTCACGTCTTTCGATTGCTGTGCGTGGGGCCGCTTCATACGATACCACATTGATGTTGTACCAGCGATTGCCCCTGCCTTCCCTTGTCACACCGCTTTCTGGCAGAGTGTGCATGTGGCCAGATTTGGTTGCTATTTATACTTTGTGAAGTACTGCCACACGTTTGACCTTCGCAGCGGGCTAGTAGCACACAGGCTGGATTCATGTGGGCATGATGGTGCTGGCGCTGGTGGTGCTGGTGGTGATCTGGATGCTACATAATTATGTGATGAGCTTTTTGATCTGTAACAGGAAGGCTGTTTCTGAAAGAAACTGTACACAGGCAGGGGGTGATCTTCTATTAATAGTCCAGCTGTGCGGGTGTGGTTTCATTCTCCTCTATCACCTCGGTAGTACTGCTTTTCAACAGACACGCCTGTCTGACCCAGGGGATGATGGTGGCAGTGATAGAGTCATGGCATTTTCAGTGTCCCCACTCTCTTCAAAACTCATCTTTTGTTCTTCCCAGATCTATATTAGATAAAATCTACACACCTCCCCCATCTGGCCACTAGATGCTGAGAGAAAGTGAACGTACAATCTCGTATGTCAGTCTGGGTGGATGTACATTGTTGTGGTGCAAAACACGTGCATTTTATTGTACTGGTGGATGTACCCCAGAGTGACTTGGGTTGAACCTGAGCTGGATCATACCGTCAATTAACTATGTGCAATTCTGTCCTTCCCAGTGCACACAGCAAGTGCTGCTGCTGGATTGAAAAGATCACAAAAAGAACATCTCCTGACTATTGCTCATTAGCTTGCTAACAGTAGTTCCAAATGTGTCTGTGTGCCCACCACTGGTACCCTGAATCTCTGCTTCTCTCTCCCAGTTAAATCAGGCAAGCATTACTCTCCCACAAACTAACCATGAGGATTCCTGGCTCCTTTCCGCTCCTCCGCCCATGTATCACCTGATGGCAAGTGTCCCATCCACTCACTTCAAGAGACAGAGACTGACTGGTGTCACATCTCTGGAGCTGGGACTTTTTGTTCTTCACCCACTTCAATTGTGTCACACAGTGCTAAGTAAACAAAACGAACCTTAAATCTTTCTCTTTGACTGGCTCCCATTGACGCACTACCTCTCCCTACCTTTCTTCCGACAACTACTCTAAATATCCCTACATGCTCCTAAATATCATATGCATGCCTCCAGCAGTGACTTCCTGCCTCTCTGAATGCTACTTCTGGGTGAAAGGGAGATCCAAGAGTCGAACATTGACTGGTGTGTCACCCACTGCCCCAAATCTCTGCTGCTCCCTCCCACAAAAATCATGCAAGCAAGACTCTCCCACAAGCTGCCCTCAGGGATTCCAAGGACCTCACACTTTTCCTCCCAGGTGCCATCCGATCGCACATGTCTCATTCACTTGCTTCAGGAAACACCCACTGCCTTCAATCTCTTCAGCTCCCTCCCAGTACAATCTGCAGAGTGTGACTCTCACATAAGCTCTCCTCTGTGATTCCTACCCCCCACATTTAACGTCACACAATTGCTTAAGGCTTGTTCACTCACTTCAAGAGTCCTGTACACATAGTTCAAGCTAAGGACACTGACTGCTGTGCCACCTGCCACACTAGATTTCTGCTGCAATCTCCCAGCAAAATCAGACAAGCGGGACTCTCCCTCGTGCTGCCCTCCAGGATTTCCAGGGCTTCCCACTGCTCTTCCCAGGTGTCACCCAGTGACATGTGTCTCGTCTACCCACATCAAGAGACAGGCACTCGCTGGTGTGTCACCCACCACCACGAATCTCTGCTTCTACCTCCCAAGATAATTAGGCAAGAGAGGCTCTCCTGCGCTGCTCCTCCTAGGTGTCACCAATGGCGCTTGTCTTGTCCACTCACTTCAGGAGACAGACACTGGCTGCTGTGACATTGCCCTCCCAAAATCTCTGGAGATGGCACTTGTGTTGTTAACCCACTTAAATTCTTTTTTTAATCCTACTTTATATTAGAGATTTTCATGACTCACAACAGAAGGTGATACATCGTGCATCCATTAAAGGTTACAGAGTTATTCAATGTAGCATAACACTGCATAACACAGATCGGATTAATGTAAGATGATCTTCTGCCTTTCTTGTTTCGGATGATTATAAAACATATGCAAATTAGTCAAAACAAACTTGAACCAACCCAACCAACTGAACCAGCTGCCAAACATGGGTTAGACTGCCGTACAAGCTACAGGTCTTACAGAGCCGGGATGATGTGGATGGGCCAACGCCCCTAAGTCTTTACACAACAGCCTGTTCAATTCGGTAATGGGTGGCATGGTTAAGTGACGCTGCCTGTGTGCTGTAGCTGTCTCTCACTAGTGTGATGCTAGTTTTATGCCTGGAAATTCTGTATGCAGAACACTAACTGTCCTCTGTAGCTGCAGAGAGATACTTGCCCCATATGCATAGGAACACTTCTCTGCCGTGCACTCTGTATATCAACCTCTCATATGCCACTATCTTTGTCATGTCCACCTCTTAGGACATAATCTGGGGTACAGCTTGCGTTCCATACCCTTAGTATGTCTTGCTTGGCTACCAATATAGGCGTGATTAGCCACTGCTTCTCTTGAACTGCAAGGTTTGCCACCAATGTCATGTTGTGAAGAATGCATATCGCAGGATCCAGTGGGAGCATTTTCCCTATTGTAGTCTGGATCTGTTCATGTGTATGTGCCCAATAGTCTTTTGTTTTAGCGCAGGACCATACTATATGCCGAGTATCTGCTGCTGTACCTTGCATCTCCAGCACGAGGCTTGCAGCTGGAGACCCGCGGCCTGTCACATTCTAGGTTTCCAATACCACCCTTGCACTAATTTAAACTGCATGGACTGAAGCCACGCTTCCCAGCCCCCTTTCACATAACTCTCCATGATGCTGTCGGCTGAATGGTCTGTTAGCTGTGTGCCTGTCTCTCCTCTCCCTCAAGCACCCCTTTCCTGGTATCTTCGTCATACAGTGAGTCCCGTAGTGTGGCATACATGGACCCCATCAGAGCTTTCCTCTCACCCCAAAGCCCGGTAACTCTTGCTAACGGAGAGCTTTTGCGGACTGATCTGCGGTCTTTGTACACCGTATTGGTACAATGCATAATCTGCATACCTTTCCAAACCTCCAAAGGCCCCAAGTGATATCTGGCCTGGAGGTCATTATGACTAAGTGGTTTCTGTCCATCCCATATATCTTTGATGTGGCGTATTCCCCCGATGCTCCCATCCAGCCCATCTTATACTGCCCCCTCATATCATCACCACCTTGTTGTTCCATATTGGGGCTTCTAATTGACAGTCACTGTATATCTTGAACAATGAGTGGGCTCTGTCCCAGGCCTTTATCATGGTTCATAAAATGGGATGTGCTAGGCTTCCTGCACTGTCTTCATATACCATCGCCGACCACTCTCTCTGTCCTAGTCTTTGCTCCAGTTGAGCTCAAGTCATCACCTTGTGGAAAACACCACAGCCTGAGAGAGTTGTTTTGCCAGATATTATTGCTCCACACTAGGTACATTGAGGCCTGCCTGCCCCCGTAGGCGCATACAACTTCTCTAGCTTGAGTCTAGGTCGCAAGCTTCTCCACACAAAATCACATATGCGTTTATCATGGAAATCGCTTGTTTTCTTAAACAGTGTTGCGCCTGAGCAGAGTCCTGGTCGGGTTTGCGGCTCACTCAACCATTCACAACACACTTGAATGCATTCAAAGTGAGCACACCCAAATCAGAAAATGTGGAGGCCCCACTGCGAGCATTGCTGAGGCCCTCTCCACCCTCACCACACCCCCAAGCTTATTAAAGCACAGGGCACACCACACCCTAGGGCGGCCCAGACCAACATGTGTGCGCAATGTGTAATGCTCACCTGATTCCCGCAGAGGCGCCGGTCTTGACTGGGTGAATGCCGTATCTTCAAAGGTGATGTGTAACACACGGTTGGCTCTTTGGGCTGGACCTCTGTGCACTGTATGTCTGACTCGAAGAGTAAGATGTCTGCAGATAGAAAATATGGGATTAATGAACTGGGGTTATTGGGTGCCTCTCTCCTCTTCCCTTTCTCTTCTCCTGTAGAACCCCAAAGGTTAACACCCTCGCCTTAGGTAAGTGAACGCCGAGCTCTCCATCTGCCTCGGGGCAGGGTGCCGTAACCAGTTTCTTCACTGGATAAGGGTGCAGGCCTCTTGACCTCAGAGGACTGCTGTCCGTCGTTAACTGCACGAACGGTAAGTTCTGGGCACTTCAAATGTCTTAAAAGTCTTTTGTAATGATATCTCTTGTTTTGCAGGGTTCCGGCGATGGCGGATGGCGGGCTGATGAGAGTTGAGGATCGAACCCGCGTGAGGAATAGAAGCGCCTGGAAGCACGTAAGTAAGCGCTTGTAGCCTGCTTCACGATGCGCACTAACTGTCCCTTTTATCTTGCAGGTACAAGTTCGGAGCTTTAGAGAAGCTGAAGGGTGCTAGAATACCCACTGGATTCGGCGTGGGAAGGAGTAATGGCACGTGAGTAATAAAGTTGCCCAATGTCTTTAAACGCACCTTCTTTTGTCTTTCAGATGCGGGATGCAGCGCCGAAGGCCTCCGGAGCGTGCGAAGAGCTGGTAAGCTTTTGTCTTTCAGATGCCGGAATGCAGTGCGAAGACCTCCGGAGCATGCGAAGAGTAGGTAAGCCTTTGTCTTTCAGATGCCGGAATGCAGCGCGAGGCGTTGGTGACAGCCGATGGACCAGGTAAGAGATCCGCTGCCACTGAAGACCGTAGTGCTAACCTGTTCTTTCTTTGTCTTTACAGGTGCTGCTGAAGACTGGATTCCAGGATGGTAAGCCTTTGTTCCCTTAGGCCCAGGATCAGAAGCAGAAGACGCGATGAGCGTTCTGCTGCAGAGAATGCAGAATAACGCAAAGCAAGATTCATCCATCGGGCGTGGTTTAAATAGCCTCCTGTAGTGCTTAGGTGTCTCCTTCCACAGCCACGCCTAAGAAAAGAGTTCCTGCTTTCCAGAAGAGTTCCAGTGTTCTGAACCTAGGGAGTGGCTCCTGCCCCACCCAACAGGAAAAGTAGTCCCAAACAGAAGAGGATCAGGGGTTCAACTGGCAGGTAAGTAAGCAGCATGGTCTGCTGCAGGTAAGTCCACCCAAGCATTATGAGCCCGGCGCTTCCAGCGCTGGGACTGGGCATCTTCAAGAGCCTGGTGCCACTGGCACCAGGACTGGGTCCAAAAGGTCCCAATTGGGACTGGCTGGCACTCGGAACCGGGGTTATGGGTCTGCTTCCAAGGGAGTCGGGCAAGTCCTGATCTTTTGAAAGCAGAGATCATGACAGCACCCCCCCTCAAGGCCCCTCCCAAACCGGGCTTCTCCGGGGGTTTGGGCTTGTTAGGAAATGTTCGAGGAAATCTTTTGATTAGACGAGGCGCGTGGACATATTCTGCAGGTTCCCAGGATCTTTCTTGGGGACCGTAGCCTTTCCAGTCAATCAGGTAAAATAGTTTAGATTTGGAGATCTTGGAATCCAGGATGCTTTTGACTTCAAACTCGAGTTCTCCAACTAGAATAGGTTTTGGAGATGTAGTTAGTCGGGTTTGAGGTTGCACGGGTTTTAATAGAGAGACGTGGAAGACCGGATGCATCTTCATGTGAGGGGGCAAGTCCAACTTGACCGCTACTGGATTTACTATGGTAGTGATGGAATAGGGACCAAGGTATCTTGGGTTGAATGTGCGTGGTCCTTTTAGAGGTAGATATTTGGTGGATAACCAGACTTGATCTCCTACTTGATATTGGGGGGCTTCCTTCCGATGTTGGTCTGCTCCTTTCTTGTATTGTTCTTTAGCCCTTTGAAGGTGAGAAACGGCTTCCTTAAAGGCTTGGGTGATTGTAGAATGCAGGTGGTCTACTGCTGGTGTTCCAAGATCTTGGAGTGGATCCAACTCCGAGGTTCGAGGGTGACTACAGTATAAAAGAAAAAACGGGGTCTTCCCAGTTCCCGAGTGGACAGAGTTATTGTAGGCATATTCGGCTATCCAAAGGATATCTTTCCAAGTTTTTTCAGTTTGTCGTAGCATGCAGCGCAAATACTGTTCCAGAGTTTGATTGGTCCTCTCGGTTTGTCCGTCGGTTTGAGGGTGGTGGCTGGTCGAAAGTCTCACATCAATTTGAGCCGACCGACAGCAACTTGGCCAAAAATGAGAAATAAATTGACTACCTCAATCCGAAATTAGAACTGAAGGAAAACCGTGCAGTCGGACGATGTTTTCGAGAAATTCTCGGGCCAGAGTTGCTGCTGTTGGTAAGCCTTTGAGTGGAATGAAATGCGCCATCTTGGAGAATAGGTCCACGATTACTAGGATCGTATTGTATCCGGAGCATGGAGGTAGATCGGTGATGAAGTCCATAGAAAGCGCATGCCAAGGGCGAGGCGGGATGTCAATAGGGCGTAAGAGGCCAGCTGGTTTTTCCTTTTGACTCTTGTTTTGGGCGCATACTCCACAGGACATTATAAAGTCTCTGATATCTTTTTTCCAAGACGGCCACCAGAAGTAGCGCTTGATCTTTTCCAAGGTCTTGGTCATACCGGGATGTCCTTCCATTAAAGAATCGTGATAACAAGAGATTACCTTTTTCTGTAAATCTGTGCTGGGCAGGTATAACCGTTCTTGGAAATATAATAGGTTGTCCTTCACCGTAAAGTCCTTTCCCTGCAGATGCCAATTCTGTATGTCTGCTGGAGTTACCAGTAGCCTGGCTTTATCCTTAACTTCCTCTATGGATTGTGTGGCGATTACACCTAGAATTCTTTGTTCGGAAATGATAGGTACAGGTTTAGGATTGATCAAATGTTCTTCCACTCCCATCCGAGAAAGGGCATCAGCTTTACCGTTTTTTGTACCAGGTCGATAGGTAATTATGAAGTCAAACTCGGCAAAGAATAGTGCCCAACGGAGTTGCCTAGAGGATTGAGCTTTTGCGGTTTTCAAATATTGCAGGTTTCGGTGATCTGTAATCACAGTAACGGTGTGTCGGGCCCCCAGAAGATAATGCCGCCAAGCCTTAAAGGCGGACTTGATAGCTAGAAGTTCCTTATCAGTAATAGTGTAATTGATTTCAGGAGGCGAGAATTTGCGGGACCAAAATGCCACGGGATGCAACTGATTGGTTACTGGGTCCTTTTGTGATAGAACTGCCCCCATGGCAAGGCTCGAAGCATCAGTTTCAACGATGTAGGGGAGTTCTGGGCGAGGATGTTTTAAGATCGGTGCAGAGATAAATCTAGTCTTCAAATTCTGGAAAGCTTGTTCCGCCTCGGTAGACCATTCAAAACGTTTGTTTTTCTTTAACAAGGTGGTGATGGGCTGGACTATTCGAGAGAATTCGGGGATAAACCTGCGGTAAAAGTTAGCGAAGCCTAACATGCTTTGAACACCTTTTACGGAGGATGGCGATGGCCATTTGAGAATTGCATCGACCTTCTTTGAATCCATACGCACTCCGCTAGGTGATAATATGAATCCCAAGAATTCAACTTCAGTCACGTTGAAAACACATTTTTCCAACTTAGCGAAAAGTTTGTGTTGACGCAATCTCTCGAGGACCATTTTCACGTGTTTCCGATGTTCAGTTTCCGATGAAGAATAAACGAGGATGTCGTCAATGTAAACAACAACACACACATCTATGAGCTCTCTGAGGACATCGTTCATAAAATATTGAAAGGCGGCCGGGGCATTGCAAAGTCCGAAGGGCATGACCTGATATTCAAATAGCCCATACTTGGTGCGGAAGGCCGTCTTCCATTCATCGCCCTCTTTTACTCGTACCAAGTGGTAGGCTCCTCTAAGATCCAGCTTTGTGTATATGCATGCTTTTCTGACTTGGTCCAGGAGTTCAGGGATCAAAGGTAACGGATATCTATTCTTAACAGTGATCTGGTTCAGGGCGCGATAATCTATACAAGTTCTAAGGTCCCCTTCTTTTTTTGGAACGAAGAACAAAGCTGAGGAAGCAGGGGACTTGGAAGGACGAATAAACCCATTCGCTAGGTATTGATCCAGGTATTGTCGGAGGTGAAGATTCTCAGGCTCGGTGAGGGCATAAATTCTACTACAAGGAGGAGTAGATCCAGGTATCAGGTCTATCTGGCAGTCATAAGACCTATGAGGAGGTAGAGAGTTAGCCTGATCCTTCCGGAAAACATCTTGGAATTCTAGGTATTCAGGAGGTAACTGAGGAGCCTCCGAGGAAATTGCTGCCAGTGCAACACCAGGTCGAGGGTGACAAGTGGAGACACATTCTGGAAACTGAACCGTTCTTGCTCGCCAATCGATCTGAGGATTGTGCTTCTCTAACCAAGGAATTCCTAGAATAATCTGGAACTGGGGGGCCTTGATCACATCGAACACGATCTTCTCATGGTGTCCATCTTGACTTACTAGCGTCACTTCTTGGGTGGTATGCGTTACTGGTCCGGAGGCTATCTCCGTACCATCCACCGTAGTAATGACGTCCTTTACAGCCTTTGGACAAAGAGTCAGATTCATCCTCAAAACCATTTCATGATCCACATAATTTCCGATGGCACCGCTGTCGACGTAAGCTTCAATCGCATGTAATCGATCCGGATGTTCAGAGCTAATGAGGACCATAGGTATCACGAAATGCGAGGTCACGGAACTGGTTTTAACGCTCGGCAAGAGGACCTCTATTCTTGTCGGGCGAGGTCGTTTCCCTGCTCACAGTTTGTGACCCTGGTAACTGCAGCTCCTACTGCCTTCTTGGCTGGTTTCACCAGACAGTCTCGAAGAAAGTGCCCCGAGTTTCCGCAATAGAGGCATAATTGCAGCTGTTTTCCCCTTTCCCGCTCCTTTTCTGTTAGTGGTCCTTTCAGGCCCCCTATTTGCATGGGTTCCCCGGAGTCTACTCCTTTGGTAGGAGTTGGTGGTTTGGAAAATACTCGAGCATCAAACTTGGAACGATCGGCCTTCCTGTTCTGCAGTCTGTGGTCAATTTGAACGACTAAGTCAATATAGTCCGAACAGTCTTGCGGGGGATTCACTACTTGGGCTAACACATCTTTGAGCTCTCCACGTAGACCTCTATAAAACAGCGTAATCCTTTTGTCCTCAGGCCATCGAGTTTCCACTATCAGTCTGTTGAAAGACGCAATATAAGCCAAAAGGTCTTGATTACCCTGTCGCAATGAAAGGAGCTCATTGTCCAAGGCCTGCCCCTGTGAATGTCTTGCAAACAGTTTTTCCATACTGAGCTGAAAAGCTCGAAAATCATGGAGAACCGGATCATCTTGATTAACTAGAGGGATCGACCAGTCTGCCGCATTGCCACTAAGGTACGAAAGCACGAAAGCTACCTTAGCTTGATCAGTTGGAAAGGCTGCTGGCCGGCATAAGAAATGCAACCGGCACTGATTAATAAATACTGCAAACCTCTTTGGGTCACCAGAAAATCGTTCGGGCGGAGCCAGAGGTACATTCCCAGGTAGGTTGATCTGCACTGGGTTCGTAGAGGATGTTGAAGGAAGATTTGCCCCTGATGCGGGTAACGGAGTTTGTCCGGCTTGTGACTGTGGCAATTGTCTAGCAAGATCGTCTGTTCGCTCCTTGGAAATAATCAGTTCCCTTGTTAGAGCATTCGTTTCCTGACGGGCTGCATGCACTTCTGCTCTTAGTTCCCCAAGTAACTGGGCTAGCTGGTCGGTATCCGAGGTTTCCATAGCGCCTGGGTGGGAGTTTTGCGATAGGCTTTGCGTTCTGTAACGCTCACCTGATTCCCGCAGAGGCGCCGGTCTTGACTGGGTGAATGCCGTATCTTCAAAGGTGATGTGTAACACACGGTTGGCTCTTTGGGCTGGACCTCTGTGCACTGTATGTCTGACTCGAAGAGTAAGATGTCTGCAGATAGAAAATATGGGATTAATGAACTGGGGTTATTGGGTGCCTCTCTCCTCTTCCCTTTCTCTTCTCCTGTAGAACCCCAAAGGTTAACACCCTCACCTTAGGTAAGTGAACGCCGAGCTCTCCATCTGCCTCGGGGCAGGGTGCCGTAACCAGTTTCTTCACTGGATAAGGGTGCAGGCCTCTTGACCTCAGAGGACTGCTGTCCGTCGTTAACTGCACGAACGGTAAGTTCTGGGCACTTCAAATGTCTTAAAAGTCTTTTGTAATGATATCTCTTGTTTTACAGGGTTCCGGCGATGGCAGATGGCGGGCTGATGAGAGTTGAGGATCGAACCCGCGTGAGGAATAGAAGCGCCTGGAAGCACGTAAGTAAGCGCTTGTAGCCTGCTTCACGATGCGCACTAACTGTCCCTTTTATCTTGCAGGTACAAGTTCGGAGCTTTAGAGAAGCTGAAGGGTGCTGGAATACCCACTGGATTCGGCGTGGGAAGGAGTAATGGCACGTGAGTAATAAAGTTGCCCAATGTCTTTAAACGCACCTTCTTTTGTCTTTCAGATGCGGGATGCAGCGCCGAAGGCCTCCGGAGCGTGCGAAGAGCTGGTAAGCTTTTGTCTTTCAGATGCCGGAATGCAGTGCGAAGACCTCCGGAGCATGCGAAGAGTAGGTAAGCCTTTGTCTTTCAGATGCCGGAATGCAGCGCGAGGCGTTGGTGACAGCCGATGGACCAGGTAAGAGATGCGCTGCCACTGAATACCGTAGTGCTAACCTGTTCTTTCTTTGTCTTTACAGGTGCTTCTGAAGACTGGATTCCAGGATGGTAAGCCTTTGTTCCCTTAGGCCCAGGATCAGAAGCAGAAGACACGATGAGCGTTCTGCTGCAGAGAATGCAGAATAACGCAAAGCAAGATTCATCCATCGGGCGTGGTTTAAATAGCCTCCTGTAGTGCTTAGGTGTCTCCTTCCACAGCCACGCCTAAGAAAAGAGTTCCTGCTTTCCAGAAGAGTTCCAGTGTTCTGAACCTACGGAGTGGCTCCTGCCCCACCCAACAGGAAAAGTAGTCCCAAACAGAAGAGGATCAGGGGTTCAACTGGCAGGTAAGTAAGCAGCATGGTCTGCTGCAGGTAAGTCCACCCAAGCATTATGAGCCCGGCGCTTCCAGCGCTGGGACTGGGCATCTTTATGAGCCTGGTGCCACTGGCGCCAGGACAGGGTCCAAAAGGTCCCAATTGGGACTGGCTGGCACTCGGAACCGGGGTTATGGGTCTGCTTCCAAGGGAGTCGGGCAAGTCCTGATCTTTTGGAAGCAGAGATCATGACACAATGTCCATGATGATTATGCCGCTGCAGGGGCATGCACTATTCCAAGTAAAAGAAATAAATATGTTTTTGAATCAAAGCTTAAATATTTCACCTAGCGTAGAAAGAAGGGGCAGTGCCTGGTCCCAAAATATATTAGCCACCAGTGATTGCGGGTGATTTGTTTTATTGGAGGGTGTAAATATTTGCCACAAATATGCAATTTGCCACCGAGCATAGCTAGAGGGACCGAACTAAAGAAAACAGATTTGAGAAAATGTTATGAATAATGGGTTCAAATTGTGCATTGCACAGCACACTTTCAGTGAAAAATTGGGTAGAAGGCCAGACAGTTTGCAATCGGTTTTGTAGGGTGTAGAACTCATGGAAACAAGTCCAATAGATGCAATTCACCAAAAGTGCACAAGCGTATTTCCCAGTGCATTTTCATGCCAGTCCCTTCAATATATGCCAGAATAAAAAACATTTTCATGCTGGCTGTACCCATACATTTCCATACTGGCTCCACCAATATATGCTAGTATTCCCATATAAGAACATACTTATGTTCGCTTTGAGATTTTTGTTTATAGTATCATTACTGGCACTAGGCACAAAGCTGGCTCTGCCAATGTATGCCATTATTGAAAGTGACATGTCAAAATAAGTAAACTTGTCCAAACTGATTCCAAAGTAAGGCAATCTAGACCCATAAGAACACTCATCATCCTTGCTTATCATAGATGCTCAGTTAATAAAAAAGTCATGTTACAGTAATATACAGGCCGCTACACCAAAATGTCAGTCTAGGTAATACTACTTATCATGCTTGCTTTATCAAAGATGCTGAGTAATAAATGGCATGCCACAGTAAGCAATGGCTAGACTGGCTGTACTAAAATGCCAGTCTAGCCAGGTAATGACACAGATGAACTTGGCTTTGCGCGAAAATGCCAGTAAAACATGCAAACTCAATAAAGGATGTGTCAAAAATGCTCTGGTGATCCCCAGTCTCTCGGGGCCTTACACACACACACAAACACACACACACACACACATACACACACACACATGCAGGCATCCCCTTTCACCCACCTATACATCTCCTCTTACATTCATTCACACTACATTCACCACATAGGCATGCACCCACCCACCCAGAAAATTCACACATACACTATCAAATTCATACCCATTCACCCACCAGTCACTAACCCATATACCTTCTCTCACATACACTTACACTGGCACACACACACACACTCCCTTTCCTGCTCACTCACCCACCATTCTCTCACCCATAAACTCTCACATCTACTTGCACTGCATTCTCCACACAGGCACACACCGACCCATCCAGAACACTGAAACACACCATCACATTCCTACTCCTTCACCCACCATTCACTCACTCATACACCTTCTCTTACATCCACTCTCACTGCATTATCTGCACAGGCACCCACATACCCCCACCCAGAACATTCAAACACACACACACACACACAATCACATTTTCTCTCATCCACCCACCACTCACTGACCCATACCACATATATACATCTGACACGCACTTCACACATCCAAAATGGAAAATGCACACTGCATTTTTATTTCAAAAAGCCTTCCTACCGGTTTTTCTAGCCTCATTCCGTCACTCCAGACCACCCTCGGCTCCTCCGTGCTGCTCACAAACAGGAACCAGGAAGCTGGGAGAGATTCTTGGTTCCAGTATATGAGCCGCAAGGAAGCTGAAGGGGGGTTGGAGCTGAACATGGCATGTGACATGTGACATACGTCACAGTTAACTTCAACCCCTAATGAGCGATTCCTTCTCGTGCTGAAAGCCCCAGCACAGCATTCACCCTGATGGGTGAAGACTGCGCCGGGGCACCCTAAGCAAGGGAGAACACAGGGGTCAGAGCTGCGACCCCTGGTGAACCCCAAAATGAAATCCTTGCTGGCCCTACCCTCTCCAACTCCCCCCCTACTTACTCATGACATGCGTACATGTTCACAGGAGAGGTCTTGCAATCCTTATGTTCTGAGTCTTCCTTGAGACTAGTAACAGTCTAATCTGATAGTCCAGGAACCATCTTGTCTGCCTATTACCTCATATCGACCCCGTTTTTATCCATAACTTCTCGAGGTGTTTCTGCATCGTAATGATCCACCTGCCTAAATTAATCAGTCTTGATTCTGAGATTTCAGGGAAGACCTTGACTTCTACCTTAATCTATCTGCATTGGTTATTTCTCTCATTGGCTACTTGTCATTTATAAGGTTGTGGCAGCCCATTTGAGTTCTGTCCAGCATGCCCTCTCTCCTCTTGCCCTGTTACCCCTCTTGCTGAGAATCTTCTCTGGTATGCCCATCTTCATTCCTATACTGTGATGTTTCCATCTCCTGCACTTCTAGCCCTTGCAGGAAGTCCCACCGCTCCGATGGGTCTGTGAACGCTATTGTTTTTTGGTCCTTCATGACCAGCTTTTTTTCCGGGTCCAGCGGCCCGTATCTTAGATGCCATTTTCTTATTAACTGCCTCAAACTGAGAAACATATTTTTGACTTTCAGCATTTCCTGGGAGAAGTCTGGTGAGATATACATGTTCTGGCCTTCCTCATGATCGGGTTTTTGCGCTTAGTGGCTGCTAGCAACAGGAAACAGGCTATTATTGGTCCAGGTGCTTGAGAATTGCTTATATTCCGTTTGCGCATGGGGTGTGTTGTATTTCTAGGGTTCTTTTGAATTCCGTTTTTAGATTTGTTGGTATCCACTTCTCCCAAAACACAATTCGGTCTGTTCCTTCCACTTTTTCTGGAAACCCAAAGAAGTGGATGTTGCATCATCGACTTCTGTCTTCCAACTCATTGTTGAAAGTGCGCAATATATCCATTTGAGCATTTGGGATGAAGACTGTCAGCCACCTCCTTCACTCTCCCCAGTCTCGTTTCCACTTCTACCAGTGTGTCTGTAAACTTGCTAATTTCTGCCTTAATACTGAGGACCTCCCCATGTGTCTCCTTTGCTTATGCGTCCACATTTGCCGCCATCTCTTAGAGTTTCGTAATCTGCTGCAATGTAAGGTCCAGTTTTCAGTTCATCTGACAAGCCACCTGTCTCCTCTATTGATTGGTTTGCCATTGTGTGTGGGTGATTAACTCTGTGCCCCTTGACGTCACTGTTGCCTTCTTAGTGTCTCCTTTCCCCTCCAGCGGTCCTACTGCTCTTTCCTGTCCTGTGAATTAATGGAAGAGATCCCCTCTGCGCCTGACTTGGACTCCAAAAACTGTATGCGATTCCTCCTTGAGAGCGTCCCAGCATTGAGAGCACAATCCTTCAACTTGCCTCAGGCCGTGACCTTGCCAAATCATCACTGCCGAAATTCCCCCTCCCTCCGCGCATTTATTATGGCCAGGGTGAAGTTCCCATGTGCAGCTGCCTCCCTGTAATAGGTGACAGTAGTGGCCCTGGGGTTCGCCCAATGTTCCTCATGAGGGCAACGAAAATTGCTCTTCTTGGGCCCATGTAGAAGCACTTTTTGAACAATAAGGGCCACGCACGTTTTTGTTAAAGAGATTTCAGATGTAAGAGTGACATTTGCTTAGTGGAGAAAAAGCTGGGTGTCTGTCATGTTGTTCATTGACAATCCACAAGCCGACCGTCAGGCAGTCCTCTTTCCTTTTCCATTGCTTCTCTGTGTGCAGTGGCCCTGCCTCCTGTCGTCCTGCTGCCATAACCTTCTCTGCCACACCGGCTCCTGAGCCTCTTGTTCGCCACATGGAAGTGTGCTGGTCTTATCGAACCTCTGATGACCCTCTGTCTCTCACAAGTCTCACAAGTCCTGCTCCGCCCGGTCTCCCTCAACACCCTGATGCCACAATGCTGTCTCCCGACTTGTACAGCCACTGCTCTGCAGCCGCAGCTTCCCTGCTGCCTCCTGGGCATCACTGGAGCCGGGTTATGCTCAACAAGCTCACGACCTCCAGAATACACACCATAGCCTCTCCAGGTGGCAGGTTAGGATCTACCTAATGGCCAGCTGCCATTTTCTAAATACTTCCTTCCAGGGGTGTTGCTAGTTCTGGAAAAGACCCGGGGCTATGCTAATGTCGGAACTGTCGGGACTCGGGGCTAGCCAGCTTTTTGGTTGTAGCTCCTGAGATTCTATCCATGCTACAACCAAAAGACCAGGGGCTATATCCCCCTAGCCCCCCGCCCCTGGCAACGCCTCTGCTGCCTTCTGGTCAGTCAGAAACGAGTCACTGGCAGTTGATGTAGTCCCTGCTCTCCAGTCGTGTGTATGGCCTCTCAATTCTGTGCCACTGTTACAGCGCCACCATTTCCAGCACTTTAGTGAGGTTGATGCTCCTCGCACTTGCTCATATTTCGGGAGGGGTCCCGAGGGGAGTGAGGGGGTCAAGCCTGAGCAGCCATTTTCATTGGCACCGCCCTCAAATTCAGCGAAAGTATCACACAGGGCTGTGTAAGAAAAACTAACCATACATCTCACTCCCTGACTGTGTACCAGGGATTCCCTACCTCTCTGTAAACTTCTTCAAACAACTACTCATAGTATATTTACATTTCCTTAATGTTCCATGACTGCCTCTAGCAGCAACCTCCTGCCTCCGGTATGGGATGAACTTCAGACGTACATTTCAGAAAGGTCGTCCGAGGTTCGTCCTTGAGAAATCACTCAAAATTCAGATAATTCAGGTTCCTTTTGGGGAAGTTCATCCAGACCTACGGCTCACCTAACTTATTATGTGTGACAATTGACCTATGATGGCTCTAGAGGTATGCAAGCCTAAGTAACAATTGCAGGAAGCAATACATTCTGTGCTTCAGCAGGTCTACCCATCCATAATCCTGGTGTCCATTTGCTTATGTTTATTTCCTGCTGCTTGCATGTTGGCACAAATGTTAGAAGCATTCGACATTTGGTTATCAGTGATGCAAACATACCTTAAATTGGTCACATACATGTATTGCTGTTATCCACAAACTACAGCACTGCGCCAAAGCAATGCTTTAGGGAGACCTTATTCTCACAGTAATAATTTGTAATCATAATGATGTATTGGGTGTGACCAGTTAGTTCGACATTAAAAACATCTCTTTTTATCAGTACAGAATGCGCGCTCCTACCTAATGCCTTTATGAACACACATATACCCTCTTCTAGACAGAAAAGAGTCTCAGATTGAGGGAGTTGTGAGGTATCCATATGACACTCTGTTGAGGTGGCCAGTGAAACCTTAAATCAGGAGGGTAATGCAGGCCCTTACAAATGACCACAGGGCTAGAAGACCACCGAGCTATCTGACCTTTTTGTAGAACGTGACAATTCATGGCCGCCTCTTAGCTGCGTTTGCTTTTTAGTGGCGGTAAAACAAATCATCTGATGTCAAAATGGCGGGCGATCTCCTATAACCTCCTTACGACTTCCAGAATGAACTATATGGACACTAAGATGTATAAATGCATGGCTGTGGCGGCTAGGACAGTACTCAGAAGCGCCTAGAATGAATGATGTTACGTAACGGCCTCTCCCCTTCCTTGCGTTTTAAGATCAGAAAAAAGGCCTACTTTCTTTCTTATTATTCTCGAGTTTTCCTCATTTTTAAAACATGCAGAAACGCCTGCGATCAATATGTGCGTTCGCCGCGGGCATTTCATGCTTGGCTATGTACTGTAGTAATCAGAATTTTTAATTGGCTTGTTACATGAAAATGATGCCCCAGGGTAAACGACATCTTGTGGCTTTTAATAGCTTATGCATATTAATTGGAGGCAGTCATTAAAGCAACGTGATTCACACATGGTATGGATTCCAGATGGATAGTGTTAAATGAATGCGCATTGTAGATGTAGTGGGAGTTGCATATGGAATCTCACTCGAAATATGGACTCATACCACTATTTCCCAAAACAGGGAGCCATGACCTCAGTTTGTCCTGAAAGTGGAAGCACAGAGATTTAGGAATTTCAAAGAGCTCAGCTATATTGGTGTCCAAAATCAATTCTCAAAGTGTTATGCATGGCAAGGAACTGCTCTTGCGTCCACTTCTAGTAGCAATGCCAGTGGCCCATGTTCTGAGAGTGGTTGTGATGTGGTCTTGACCAGGCTCTGAGTTGGGAATCCAATCACCTTGTTACAGGATGGACTTGTTCCATCTGGCTGATGCATCCAACGTTCTCCTCTGTCACATGGTTAGGTATGAAGTGACTTCATGACGCTGTTTCTGCTTGTGTGCTTGCTGCCCTGCATTGGTGCAAAGGGCAAAGTCACTTTGCACTGCAAAAATACACTTTGCCTCGCTCTGTGAATCAAGGTGCTTGTTGGCAGTGCAAAGTCACTTTGCACCGCACAAAAAATCAGGCTGTATAGAGGAGGAGCTAAGTACCTCCACCTCATCCGTTCCGCCCCTTTTACCTGTATGTTGGAAGCCAAAGTATGTGACATACACAGAACAGTTGAACCAACAAGGAGCAGAGTATGGATTTTGTGCAGTACCAGTGAAAATACGGACAGCAAAAAGACTCCTGGAGGCAAGGTTCCCATTGAGAAAACCATACCTGGATACAAGAAAATATGATGGCCATTTGAATGAAATCCCTGAAGAAGCAGAGCCAATAAACGGCAAGGAAGAATGGTATACGTCACAAAGAGCTGAGATGGCGTACATAGAAGAGCTGCAGAGACCAGAGAATGCAGATATTCTATAAGGCATCAAGAAAGTATCAAGCATAAGTGACATCTTGCGATCAAGGTGAAGAAGCTTATGCCACAGAAAGAGATGAAGACATTGAGTCATTTTACACATGTACAGATGCAAAGAAACGCAAGCAGGCAAAGTAATCTTGAAAGCTAGCCTCAAGCTTATACATATATACCTATGGACAAGTAAAAGATGGATGTTTCCACTACGCATTATAGCAGTGCTGGACTGTAGCAAGAAGGCCTAATTTCTCATGTGTCGCAGTTAAAAAGCAAATTGAATTACAAAGTGAATCTCAGTAGGCAACGCTACGTGAGCCAATGAAGCCAAGGTCTCATCAAACTGGAGTGAACTGACATTGGATACAAATTGTGTGAAAGAACTAAACTCCTGTTCAGAAGGCATGAACATAACAGGGAAGATATCAGAGGTCCATTAAAAAATAGTATTAAATGCACCAAAAGCCTCGATTCCATGGTCTCTAGTCAAATGAAAGCATGAAGTTGGACGAAAGAGATGGTCACACCTACGCACGAGGGCAGACCGTGCTTTTGTTCAGAGCTAAGAACACTCTCAAGGCTGAGCTTAAAAGCCTAATTGACAGTAGACCACTGAGGTGATGAGAGATTGATATGCTGATTGGTGGGAAGCAATGGTTAAGGCGAGCTCACCAGCACCTAAATGGCCAGGCTGCATGCTGCTAGATGTTGATGGAAAAGTACTGACAGAGGTTAGAGTGCCAACCAATTGTAGAGAACTGTGTATTTAGGGGTCCTATAGTTGTGTAAACCAATAGGGCATTGTGTATTTAGTGACGTTCATAGTGGGAATTTTTAGGGGAGGGCTCAGTTGCCCCACCTGATGTTAAGTAACCAATCTCAAATTCACACTTTTTTTAGACTAGTATGGATTGTATACTTAGATATTCTGTGGGGTACATTTATTAGCCCAGCAGAACTCCCCTACATCACCAAACTGCATTTTCAGCAGTTACCAGCAGAATGGCTGCGCTGGCTCTACTGAGCGCTAGACCCTTGCATGAAAACTGCGTTTTGCACTCACAAAAATAATGGCTGCGCTGTCTTTGCCAAGCACATATGGGGCGAGATGGAATCTGGAGCACCCCAAGAATGGCTGCCAGTGATTTCTTCATGTGCACCAAAGAAAAGAATTCAAAGGCAGAGCTGCTATGCTGCCAATTCAAAACTTCCCACTTAACAAGAAAATGTTCTGCATTTAAAATGACTGCACACTGATGCCCTTTTCATCCTTTCAGCATTACCCAGTTTGGTTCCAGTAAGACACATTAATGTTCACCCATATTCAGGGTGTACATCAACAAATGGGGGCATTCCTCACTGAATGACATGTTTCAGACAAAATCTGTGAAAGAGCAGAGAACTACACTCCAAGCCGTACACCAAACGCTTTACTTTTTGCAACAAAATAACCCAAAAAATCCTTTCATAAGAAGCCCTCTCTCTCTTTGCTTATGTCAGTTTCAATGGACCCTTGCCTTGGACAGATTCCTGTGTAGTAGAAATTGATTAGGGCTATAAATAATGTTCAGAATCTAGATGCGAGAAGAATCCGCATTTGAGAAAGTGACATCCCAGAAGAATTAACCTATGTGTAAAAGGGTGCTTTTCACAAACATGAAAATGCTAGCACTTTTAAAAAGTGAAATGTTAAACTAAGGCCCTGTGCTAGCATAGACAAGTGATGGGGGCTTGCTTGAAACATATACATGATATTTCTTTCTAAAAGACTTGCTTTCTGGTTAAGGAAAGGGAAATAAATAAATAAATACAATTACTGTGAAGCCAGCAAAACAGGTTTGACAGGCCCTGGCTTCAAAGGGCCCTGCTTCCATGGGAACAGGATCATCTTCCCCAAACTGGACCAGCCCCCTGGAAACTATGAATGGGCCAAGGCGCAGCATCTCGCACCCTCGTCAGACGAAGTGGCACTGCTCCAGCAGGAGACAATGGGCTGCCAGGCCACAAAGGTGTGAATTCCTGGTGACACCTCTCCTCAACTCAAGCTGAAGGGCTTCAAAAGTGAATCCATGACAACAATGGGCTAAACTGACAGAGCCCGACATTTGGCTGTGGCCTGGAAAGGAATGCCCATATTTGGAACACAAAGCCAGCCCCGTTGATTTCAGAGACTATGCAGCTCATGTCATTTATTTCAGTAACCAAAATACATTAATGTGAAATTATGACCATTTAAATGTCATGTTTGCGCCATTAAAATAAGACGTTGTAGGTTTTTCTAGCATGTTGGAGATGCAAACCCTAGGAAAATGTGAATTCTGGGGAAAACATACATGATACTACTTTGAAAATGAATGAGAACATGACCAGTGATAATATGTATAAATATATAAAACTGTAGAATTTTAGGTGAACTATTTTCCATGGAAATGGCGAAAGATTACCAGAATGACTAAACAGCATCATACCGTCTTGGGATTTGGATCAGCATGTGTCTTGTAAGATGTGTAGTCTGGCCATAAAAGTTTCCTGATGATGACATGTGTAAATATGAGTAGTTTGTTCCATAACTGATTTTGGCAACAGTAACTTTGGTAGAACAAAGCGCATTGTAAAAACGCCCACCATAAAACTGAGTCACCTCCTTCCGTCCAATCTGCTTCCAGGGAGGTGTTAAGAGGTGTGTCTATCTTGAGTCAGCCCCATAGTAAAATCCTGTGATATCATGCTCCTTATATGAAGGGGAGGCATAGGGAGCTCTACACTTGCTTCCGACTTTGCCAGCTCCTGCACATCCAGAGATCCAGACATTCCAGATTCACCCTGCAAGCATTCCAGATTCCACTGTCAGGCCAGAGCTAGCTGACCCTATTCAGGCAGAACCACTGATCTAGAAAAAACCCACAAAAATGCCAATAATTCTGGCAGAAAGGGGAAAAAGCTGTGGTATGCTTTTGGGAGTATCCTGTGACCAGACAGGTTTTTGCCTTGCTACCTGATTGCCCAGCTGATCCACCTCGCTGTCCGGTGACCAGACCAAGCCCAGCCATCCCCTTCTAGGAGAGCCTGCCGCAGTTTGCAGTGATCATACCTTGCCTCGCTGTCCAGAAACCTTGTCCGCTGTCCAAGCTACCCCATTCAAGTGCTTGTTGTGAGTATTTCCCATCCCCAGCAACCACAAACTGCATCCCTTGCTTTGGTACCTTGTATTAGGTCCAATCCTATAGAGATTCTATAACTGCCCTAGCAAAAATCCTTAAAATTGTCAGAATCCTCTGTGTACCTTGTTCTTAGGAAAATCTGTAGTGATCTCCAATTGTTAGCGCCATTCATTCCAACTAGTTTCAGTCCTTGTGTAAGTCCTTAGTACAATTTTGAATACATTAATTAATTCCCCATAAACAGGCACATGGCGTGAGGGGGTTGAGACTGCAGCTTAAACTTTTTACAGGCGGCATACCTATTTTATAGCCACTAAAATCTAGTTTCAGTAAATCTTGTCATGTCCTTTCCAAACCGATTTTCCCTGTGCAACTACTTTAATTTTTTTAAACCGAATTTCCTTGCCCGTTAAGAATCTCATCCTGTCATCCATTCCGAGTTACCCTTTCACTTTAATATCATACCTGTGATGTGCAATTGTCCCTTAGCATCAAAACTGCATTCCGATTTTGTCTGTTTAACCCATTTTCAAGCTGTTTTGTCATTTAAAACCCATGAAAATAAGCAAATGCAATTTCTCCACGTGTGATTAGGCTGCACTGTGTTTTTCCTTCCCAAGTCGATTTTCTGAACTATGTGCCCGTTGTTAGTACATTGCCTTGGTGTTTGCTAGTGTTCTTACATCCTTGATACTGCTCTACTCATTTCGACCTCATGCATTCAACCGCACATGTAAAATAAGTATTCAGCAATTCCGAGTGCTGTTTTGCTCAATTTTCAATGGTTTTCAATCCAATTCAGAGAGGGATGGTTGGATTTGCATTCTGTTTGTTGCCTAATATACCTGACTCCTTGCTACTCCTTTCTACCCACACACAATTCGGTTCACAGGGGATTGAGGCAGCATTTCAGGGGGCAATACTAACTGTGGTGCTATCAAAAAACACCTCCCAAAAATAATCTTGTCTGTATTCACTTGTGCATTATATATCTGATATTAGAAGGTCAAAATAAGTGTGTTGTATCATTTTACAGTGTAATTATCACCACACTGGTGATTGCTACCCCACATTAAATGTGTGTGATTTTCATTGAAATTTAAAAATAAATAAATATTGTATTATTACACACCAGCCTGGTTCATGGTCCATTGTGACCTGAGGTGTTTGTAAAGGTGGGTGTGAGATGGGTTGGGTGTCTTCTCAAATTGAATTCATAATAAATAAAATAAAAGTATTTTGATTATGCGCTGCATCCTCGGCCAGTAGAAAGGGTCCTGGTCTGGAGTGTACCATGCCTTTGAAATCCTTAACAGAGTGGGGGCTCGCACCGGGATTTGAGATAGTGTCTCAACCCGTGACAGCTTAACACAGCAGGCTAACCAAGAAAATGTAGTGATACTTTTTGTGGTTAGAAAACTGTGTTACACGGTCCTAACAGATTTTACACCACCTACTCTACACAGGCCATAGGTGTACTGACTTTAATCCATAAATCGATTAAATTCATACTCCACAAAAGCTACATTGACCCTGAAGGCAGGTATATCATCTTACATTACACGATGGTAAATAGGGAATACCTTATTGTGAATACTTATGGTCCCAATGTGATCTCCCCAGACTTCTTTGATGCGGTTGTTTCCATCCTGCTGGGATATGTGGGAGTCCAGATCGTATTGGGCGGTGACATGAACCTAATACTCGACACTGGATTAGATAGAATGGGAACGGCACCTAGTAGCCTGTCGCGTGCGGCACGTAGACTGCAGATGCACAGCACAGCACTTGGCATTCGGGACATTTGGAGGACTCTCAACCGACAGCGGCGAGAATACACTTACTATTCGTCAGTAGATTATAGCTCCTCCAGGATTGGTCTCTTAATGGTGTCCTGTGGCTTCATAGGGAAGGTAGGTAAGGCCCAGATACTTACCTGTACATTGTCTGACCATGCCCGGTCACCCTGTCTGTTGAGTTGGGATTGCTCATGCCCACACTTAGCACATGGCGCTTCAAATCCGCTGCCCTCCTCGATATAGTGTTCAAAGCTGACATACTGGCGGATATCATGTCATTCTTTGAATGTAATACCTTAAAGGCCACTACTGCTGGGGTCCGCTGGGAGGCTTTCAAAGTATACATTAGGGGAATGCCCATCTCTAGGGAAGCGGGAGTGCTGAAAGTTATCAGAAATGACCTGAATCTCTCTAAGTCCAAATTGCGTGAGTTGAAATTGGACTGTGCAACCGCAGCTGACCCTGCCAAACTTGCACAAATTAGTGAGGAACTTGAGGCCTTCCAGGCTCATGCCTTGAGGGAGGTTCGCTATCTCAGTTACCCGCAGGCCGTATTCTGGAGATATCGGGGAAGGTGTGAGACCGGGGTAGACACTTGCTAAACTAGTGAGAGGGGAATGGGGCCAGGCCCAGATTGTGTCTGTTAAGGACACACTGGGTACTCCACAATGGTTGGACCAGCAGATTTTAGAGATCTTTACTGAATTTTACACTAACCTCTCATTCAACCAGGGACCAGCTCGATTCCTCGATCTTGTTGGAGGAGATTGTTAATGACATCTCTGACCTCCCGAAGGGGAGGGCTCCTGGTCCAGATGGTCCCACCCCCGAGTTTTATCAGGAGCATGTCTTGATTCCCGCTCCCAAGTAATTGGAGGTGTGGGCCGAATGACTCTGGACCTCCATCCTCCCTCCTACCCTGTGTGAAGTTGTTATAACTGTGTTACCTAAGCCCAATACACCTGGCGACAAATGTGGCTCGTACAGGCCTCTCTCGCTCATGAACATTGATAATAAGATTTTTGCGAAGATGATAGCCAACCTCTTCCTCCCGATCATGACACACCTGTTGCACGAAGACCAAGGGGGCTTCGTGCCCGGGAGATCTACTTGCCACAATATCCGGCGGCTCTTTAATGTAATGGAGAGAATTGACCAGGAAGCAAATGCTGTAGCGGTCACGCTGGATGCTCAAAAGGCATTCGACATGGTCTCATGGCAGTACATGTGGTTGGTCCTGGAGACAGTGGGGGTTGGTCCCAACATGATTGGCTTCATTAAATTGTTATACGTGGCCCCTGTGGCGAGGGTCCGGGTCAATTCTCAAACATCCACACCATTTACACTCTTCAGGGGCACCCGCCAAGGTTGCCCGTTTTCCCCAATCCTCTCTGCATTGGTGATAGAACCAATGGCAGACTATATCAGAGCATGTCATGCCCATAGAGGTATTCGCTTGACAGACACCCCCGAAATTATATTTTTATATGCCGATGATGTGTTACTATATATCAGAGACCCCGCCACCCACCTCAACCCCATCTTGCGCGATATTATGCACTTGGGTACCTTTTCGGGCTTAACAATCAAGTACTCTAAGTCAGAGGTTTTCCCACTCACCAATACAACCCAACAACCTGCGTCTGAGTATCTGCTTCGCTGGTCCCCTGGGGGAATCAGATACTTGGTAGTTTGGATGTCACTGTCCAAGTCCACCCTGCTGGCCGATAACTACACTGCTGTGGCACAACTGGCTGAATCGAAAATGGTGAGGTGGCGCTCACTCCCGCTGTCACTTGCTAGTAAACTCTCCCTTGTCAAGATGATTTTGGTCCCTAAACTTCTCTATATCTTCAGCAACATACCCATCTGACCTGGGAAACAATACTTTGCAAGATTAAGCAGGTCATTTTCACAGTTCCTATGGAATGCGGGTGCGGTTCATAAGAAATGGCTGGACAAGGCGCTGCCATACAAGGAGGGGGAATTCTGTACTGGGCGGCTGTTCAGGCCCAGTATGCCACATACTGGTACCCGAGCCCTCTGACTCGCCCACACGTTAAGCTAGAAACACTGGCTGTGCCTGAGATTCATATCATGACCCTAATATTCTGTAGAGATTATGTGCCGGATTCCCCAGTCGATGCAGTTGCGACTACCCTACTCACCTCGGGCCGTCTCCTGAACCCACAAGCTGAATCCTACCCCTACCACATTGTGTGTAGGCGCTATATAAATAAACTATCATATCATATCATATTATAAATAGCTTCCAATTTGGGGATTCTCTGGGCTGAAACCAACACACGATAAAGCCTTGGCTCGACGTTGGGGGGCTTTGGGGTATCAGCCATTAACTCACCTCTTTCCTGAAGAGAAGTTTATTGATCCACAGACGTGGAGGCAGGGCCACTCTGGCTCTGCACTTGAGATGTTACAGTACTATAGGCTCCGTGCCGCCTTCCGTGCCAGGTGGCCCTCCTTTCCTGATGAGCCTCCCGACACTCCGGGCATTGCCCATATAGCCAATTCAAGTGGTGCTGGCAGCGTTGTTTCCTCCATATAAAAACTGTTGTTGGCGGGGACCCCTACTCAGCCTTCTAGGATATGCACTGAATGGGCAAACAAGCTCAACCTCGAGATCTTAGATCAATTATGGAAGAAAATGTGCTTTCACACTAAAAGGGTATCCCTTAATTTCCGTTAACGATGTATGCAGTATAAATTGCTGAATAGGTTGTACTACACTCCCTGAAAAATCTCTAGGTTCACTCGTTATAGTACATACACCTATGCCCGCTGCAGGATGGAGGGGGCAGACCACCTACACATGTTTTGGACATGTCACATACTGGGGGATTTCTGGGATGGGATTTTGAAGGCTCGTACTGACATGATTGGTGCGGTGGTTGATCCCTGCCCGTTGGGAATTCTGTTTGACATGTGGAATTCAGATAACACCAGGAGGATGGCTAAATTCCTAAACATAAGCTTTATGGTGGCCAAGAAATGTGTGCTTCAGTGCTGGAAGGGCCCTCCCAACCTTTCAGAAGTGGCTCAACGCACTCACTTGGTCCCAGACTTGTGAAGTGGAATACCTCACTATGCTTCCGGAGCACTCTTGCCTCAAGAACATATGGTCGACTTTCAACAGCTATCTTGCCAATCAAGCTGAGAGTACATCCAGAGTGGACTCACCTGGGATCACGTAAGGGTGTTTTGGTGTGTTATAGAGACTTATATTTGACTGTTTGCTCCTCCTGTAAGGTGTTATGCTTTTCCATGTGAACCGTGAACTTTGAGTGTGTTGATTATATATTGTGCTCTGACATGTGTGTTTGCTGTAAACCTCTGCCAATAAATAAAAATATTTAAAAAAAGAAAACTGTGTCACACTGTAGAAGCGCCTTCCTAAAACTTAGACCCTGAGTATTAGGCCTGTGTGTCAAAATAAAGTAAAATCAACCCTGAACTAGACAAAAAGCAACAGAATACAGGTTTACTCTTATATAAATAAATTAATAGAGAAAGAACACTCTCCATAATGACCACAGTAGAGATAAACATGGCTAGGCAGCACCTTCTGCACAAATTATTTGTCAGAGGGGAATGGGTGCAGCAAGATGAGGAGGTCTTGCTAGGAGAAATGATGCAACAGGTCAAGAGGGCAAGACAGTGGCCTATTACATCAAGCCTTGAGCGAGTTGTATATGACTCCAAGCATTAAAGAGGAACAGATTAAAATGGTCCGATTCACAGACTACCTATATCTCCAAAAGGAGATCATGGAGGAAAAATATGAAGAAGATAGAACCCTTGCGCAAAACCAGCCTAAGCGCTTAAACCAAACCCAGACAGACCTAAAACTAGTAGAAGAGAAATTGCAAAAGAGCCAAGATTTTGAGGTAGAATTTGAAACTACATCAAACAGCTAAAATAGGACTTGGCTCTACAACAACAAAATAATTCAGACCAAGAGGCCCAATTTGAAGCATTAAAAGTGGAGTGTCAGGAAAAGGTTGAGAGAGTCAACAAAAACCGAATCAACAACTAAAATATAGCAGGGCCTGCTCCGAACGAATAGTCATGTTACAAAATCAGATCAAAGAGTTGGAAGAGGAGGATAAGAAATAAATCAGTTATGTTATGTTACTTGGTATTTATATTGTACCTTATATATAATTGGTATGACCTCAAAGCGCTGGTAGGTTGAATTCCCTCGGGAACCGCAGTTCAGGTCAGTAGAGAGAAATAGGGCCTCATTACGACCCTGGCGGTAATCGCCCGTCATTACCGCCATGGCGTAATGAGCGTTTACGCCGTGGGACGATGGCGTAAAGAGCGCCACATCACGACCCATCGCGCACGAGCATTACGCCATGGCGGTAATGCAATTAACGCCATGGCGGAAAAGGCCCCTACCGTCATCGCTAAGCGAGCAAGGTGCCCTTCCGCCAGCGTAAGTAGCGGCCACCGTAATTTACAGCCACCGTAATTTACGGCCACCGTAATTTACGGCCACCGTAATTAGCGGCGGCCGTAAAAGGCCAAACCGGAAATAGCGTCATCGCGCCGGAACGGGAAGCAGCCCGTCGGCCATCTTTAAAAACACAATCCATCGCCATCCTACCAAACAACACCAGACCCAACCCTGACACCTGTCCCAACCAAACACCCACCCATCCAAGTTCCAGAAAATGCCAAAATCCGTGAAAAAGGCATGTGACCGCCAGCGCCAGGAGCGATTCAGCCGGGAGGAACTCTGCATGCTAGCGGAGACCCTGCAGGACAACGCAGGTGTTGTATTCTCCCCTGAAATGACCAGGACAGCAATCGGGAAGAAGAAGGCCATCTGGGCCCTGGTGGCTGAGCGCGTCAGCGCGGTGGGGACCGTACCCCGCACCCCACAGCAGTGCCGGAAGCGCTGGGATGACCTGCGCATACGGGTCAGAGCCGTCATCTCGGCAAACCGCAACCTTGCCCAGGGAACCGGTGGAGGGTCGGAATCCCCCCTGAAACTCCAACCGTGGGAGGAGATCTGTGCTACCACCATCGGCATGGAATCCATCGAAGGCGTTGGAGGGATGGAAAGGGGAGCCCCGACATCAGGCGATGAAGGTAGGTGCCTCATACAAGACATGCCATAGTCACAGCAGTCCAATCATGTGTAGCACAAGGTTGCCCTAGAGTGTAAATGCAACACAAATCAATACTGCCCATAGCCACATGCGAGCACCACCCTGCATACACTGCTGGCACCCGCATACCTGCATCCACATACCACACCAAAAGGAGACAACCTGCATGGCACTGCCTGAAATCTGCCTCATCCACTGGCCAAAATAATGTCAACCATTGTCATTCAGAAGTCCGTAGACCCATCAATAACGCCCTCCCACCTTTGCTCCACCACAGGCACAGAATCACACCCAGAGGACCAGGACACCCCTGCGCCGAAGAGAGCGAAGTCCAACGACAACCTCCCTGCACCCTCAACCTCAGCTGCAGTGAGGCAGACCCCACGACAAGCAGGTCCCACTGCAGGCATACCGGAGGTCCCACCGGCAAGCACCCCTGTTGGCAGCAGGCCAGCAGCAGCTGCTCCACCTCCACCGACATTGCCTGCCACAGAAGGCAGGGGGTCAGCGGCCAGCAGCAACATCGGGGAGACAGCTGCAACAGCTGCATGTTCTGACTCGGACATGGAGCAGGAGGTCAGAAGCCCCACTGACCAACTACATTCCCCCTGTTTCTCAGACGCCAGCCCCCATGAGGGCGACACACAGGGGCACACTGAGGCAGAGGAGTGGCCTTCCACCCCATGCCCTGTCCACACTCCACAGGAGGGGACCAGCCCCTCCATCACTCCACCTGCACTGGCCATGGGCCAGCACGGCCAGCCGTCCCTCGAGGACATCACTCAGCGGCAGCATCAACTGTCCGCAATGCTGGATGAGCATGCCGCGGAATGTGTGGGGGCTAGGTTCAGCATTGAACAGGCCACGGAGACACTAAGGGCGGAAGTGGCGCAGAGCACTGCCACCCTGAGGGATGCCATGCAGGCCATGTCCAGGGACATCTGTGCCGAACTTGCGGGCTTGCGTCGTGCGGTCACTGACCTCACCCACACACGACAGGAGCTGCATGCACAGGGGCAGCCAGGGACATCCTCCACTGCCAGTTCTGCGCAGAGCAGCCCTGTGCGCCGTTCTGGACGCAACCTGCGCTCCACAGCCAGGGGTGCCCCGGGTGCCGGGAGAGGGGGCTTGTGACGGCCTGTGGACACGGTCACAGGCATCTGTTGACAGCTACATGGGGTGTGTTGGGGTGTGCAGGGGGGAGGTGGGAGGGGGTGTGTTGGGGTGTGCAGGGGGGAGGTGGGAGGTGGGAGGGGGTGTGTTGGGGTGTGCAGGGGGGAGGTGGGAGGTGGGAGGGGGTGTGTTGGGGTGTGCAGGGGGGAGGTGGGAGGTGGGAGGGGGTGTGCTGGGGTGTGCAGGGGGGAGGTGGGAGGTGGGAGGGGGTGTGTTGGGGTGTGCAGGGGGGAGGTGGGAGGTGGGAGGGGGTGTGTTGGGGTGTGCAGGGGGGAGGTGGGAGGTGGGAGGGGGTGTGTTGGGGTGTGCAGGGGGGAGGTGGGAGGGGGTGTGACACGACAGTTCATAGTTCCAATACACTTTTTTCTTTCAAAAAAAGAAATGTGTGGACATTTTCATTGCGTATGTGTGCTTTATTGGTGTACAGTCCACAGTGTGCATGTCCCAGAGACACACAGTGCCCCAAGTGCAGTCTCCATGCGATAAACACCAGCCGTGTGTGCTAGAAGCAGTGGTCGATGATACTTTGGCGCATGGCACGCCCCTCCTGTGCATCGCCTCCTCCATGTGGTGGCGCCCCATCTGCACCCTCCTCATCCTCATCGTCAGGTGGTTGCAGTTCTGCGTCAGGGGGCAGGGGCACATTCCGTCTGACGCACATATTGTGCAGCATGACACATGCCATGACGATCTTTGCCACCTTCTCATGGCCATACAGGAGTGCCCCACCAGACCTGCTGAGGCTTCGGAACCGTGCCTTCAGGAGGCCGAATGTCTGCTCTATGACCACACGAGTACGTGTATGTGCACGGTTGAAGTCCTCCTCGTGCTGGTTCTGCGGGTTCCGGACTGGCGTGAGGAGCCACCTCTTCAGGGGATAGGCTGCATCACCTGTATGTAGGCGAGAATGTATGTGTCAGTCATGTTGTCTGATCAGGAACATGATGTTCCACCATGGCTGGCATGGAACTGTTACCTTGGCTCACTTCTACATGCACTAATTGATTCACACTATGCAACCAGTATATGCTCATTGCTGCCATGGCCTGTTTTGCATGCCATCACCCTATGTATGCAGAGGGGTTTTGTGCATTGTGAGTGCCCTTCCTCTGTATCCGTTCTCTGTGTTACTCACAGCCAGGTGGAGTATGCATCTTCCCCCCCCCCTTTCTGCCAGGTGGAGTATGCATCTCCCCCCCCCCCTTTCTGCCAGGTGGAGTATGCATCTCCCCCCCCCCCCTTTCTGCCAGGTGGAGTATGCATCTTCCCCCCCCCTTTCTGCCAGGTGGAGTATGCATCTTCCCCCCCCCCTTTCTGCCAGGTGGAGTATGCATCTTCCCCCCCCCCTTTCTGCCAGGTGGAGTATGCACTGGTACGTCATTCCCATGCCCACTTCCATGACATTGCACTCACCGAGTAGCCAGGATCTTGGGCCTGCATGTCGCTCCATGTAGCGTGGTATTGTGGAGTTCCTCAGGACCATTGAATCATGGGTTGATCCGGGGAATCGGGCACAACAATGTGTGATGATATTGTTGGAGTCACAGACCATTTGCACGTTGATAGAGTGGAACTGTTTCCGGTTGCGGTACGGTACCTCCATGGCACGTGGAACCACCAATTCCACATGGGTGCAGTCGATGGCACCAATGCAACCGGGTATGCTGGCTAATGCATGGAAACCCACTTTGGTGTTTGCAATCTCCTGGGCAGTCCGTGGTAATGAGATGTGGTCGTCTGTGTGCTTGAGGAGGGCATCGAGCACTTGGATGAGTGTTCGTGAGAATAATGGTTGTGAAATGCCATGCAGGTGCCCCACTGTGTGCTGGTAGGTGCCTGTGGCAAGGAAGTGGAGTACAGCCACTACCTTCAGTAGGGGGGGGATGGCGGTTGGACTTTCTATCATGCTGACGATGTCGTCGTGTGTCATGTCTACGATGGCGGTGATGGTGTCCCGGTCCAAACGGTACAGGGTGTGGATCTGCTCAGCAGTGAGGTTGTTTGGATTGGCTCTGATGCGTGGGATTGGGGGCTGCCTGCGTGGTAGCACTGGCTGTGCTGGTGGGGCTTGCTGGGCCTGCCTTGCCCTCCTTCTCCTCCTGCGTCTCCTCTGTGCTGCCTGTTGTTGTTGTTGTTGCTGTTGTAGTAGCACATGCATTGCTATCAGGTCCTCCAGCCCCAACATTGCTAGTCGTATTGCCATCATTGTGGAGTGTGACTGGGTGTGGGTAGGGGTGGGGTGTGCTCTTTTTGTACTCCCCTGAGTCTGTATTGCCTTCACCTGTGCTGTTTCTGTGCACCTGTGGCAGCTGCATTCACTTGAATTGGCCCTTTACGGTTGGTTCGCGATGGCGTTATTTGCACCATGGCGGTAAGGTACTTAGCGGCCTCGGTGATGGCGTTAGGTGCATGTCCGCTTGGGTCGGCATTTGCGTACCTTTCCGCCATGGCGCTAAGTACGGTGTGGGCGGTCGCGTGCGCGCACCCTTAGCGCAGTTAGCGGCAGCGTTAACTACGATGCCGCTATTGGCATCGTAGTTTACGGTCAGGAGTCATGATCGGACCTGGCGGAAAACGATGGCGGTAACCATTTACCGCCATCGTTTTTCACTTACCGCCAGGGTCGTAATGAGGCCCATAGTGTTGTATGGTGCGTGGGTGCACCGGATATGTGTGCAGCAGGTGTAGTTGTCGGATGATAGCTGCTTCCTAGCGATAGGTGTGGTGCTAGAGATATCAGTTGGATGTGTGCAGTCTGGTGGGTGGACACCCTGATTGGGTTCTGGCTGTGTTAGGCCTGAGGAACGCCTATGTGAGCAGCTAGTCAGAATGTGCTCAGCTAGCTGCGTTTTATTGGATGATGGGTGTTCATGGGGTCGTATTCGTATGTGAACAGCTAGGCCGAATTATATGGGGTATAGCTGTTTTCTAGTTGAGTGATGGTGTATAGTAGTGGTGGGATATGGTGGTTATCTGTAGGCGCCTGAGACCAGGCACATGAACAGGATGGTGGGGACATACATAGGAACATACGGACACATAGGGACAGGTGACAATACAGGTATAAGTGGAGATACAGATATACATGAGGATACAGATGTGACGCAGGCTAAAGTTTGCAATTTTATCCAACTCTGGTGCAGGCTAAAGTTCACGGTTGCATCTAAGTGTGGTACGTGCTATCATTAACATTTCTATCTAGATGTGATGCAGGCTGGAGTTCACAATTCATCCGGGAGTGGTACATGCAATCATTCTCAATTCTATCTAGTAAAGAACTCCACCTCCAGACAGAATTTAGCCAAGAACGCCAGACAGTATATACTATCAAAAAACATCGGGATAACCTGGCTGAACAGAGGGGCTCCCTGTTTCAAGAAAAAGATGCTCTATCTCAGGAAGTTAGCAACCTAAAAACAGGTCTACAGAAAAGAGAGTTAGATCTCCAGAAACTAAATGAACTGCAGGTAGAATATGAAAAGTTATTGGGGCACACCAGGCGAGTGGAAGGTACTCTAGAAAAGAACACCCAAGTTAAAAATGTGCAAAATCTGGAGATGAATCTCCTGCAACAAAAATTGTCTCAGTATTTCCAGACCATACATGCAGCACAAAAAGACAATGAGACCCTCTGTGATGAGAACAGTGAACTCCAGAGTCAGGTAGCAGCTCAAGAAAAGGTCATAGAAGTAAGTCAGTCCCTGATAGCAGAGCAAAATGCACAGATCTTTGCCTACCGTCAGGAAATAGGGGCTGAATAGGAGAAACTGGGGCTGTTAGAGAAAGAGTATGCCAGGCTGAATCCAAACTTGAGGGACCCTGAACAAGTAGAGAGGGACAGGGCAATACCTGATCACAGTGTGATGCTTCTGTGCTAAGGGCCCTGATTGAGCAGGAGGCCACCGCCCATCAGAGATTGATGGACGGGCATCCGTGCACTAATTCCGAAATGTTATGGCTGGAATATCTGATCAGGAAGACTCCTATGAGGAGAAACTCAGGGAGCTAGACCTACAGAACCATCACTTACAAAGGAACCATTTGGTTCACTTTGCAGAAAAATATTTTGAAATGAGGCCCCAAAAGAGCATTCTAAAATCCTCCATCCACACAGGGCAGTTGGGGGACCCTCCACTGACCCTGGAAGCAGAGAGGAGTCAGAAGACCACTCTCCTGTTCGAAAGACGGAGTCCACGGGGAGTGACCCAGAGAGCCCAAGGTACAACAGGAGAGAAGAAACTAGGCCCCACCATTCTGAGAGCAAATCACAAGCTCAAAGAATCAGGGAGGGCCTAGAAGATAAAGAGGGGACCTCAAATAGTGGCAGCTCTGAGTGGACTCAGGTAATGTGGCAAAAAAAGGCCAATAAACAAAAGAGAGCTTGGGTGAAAGACCCCATTAGACAGATTAAGGCTATTAGGAATTTTATAAGCCTGTATCACAAAAATGCAAAATATTCTGTCTGCTAGCATCTGGAACTATATAAACAAATGATGGACTCTTTTCACATCAAAAATAGCCAGAACTGCGTAGATTATGCCAAATGGACGTTCTCTCCGGAGTACTCCAGCTTCTTTTTGGGGCTGGAAGACCAGAACTATTCCAGGTGGTTCACCTATAAGGCGGCCATGTTGAAGCACTTTTCTGCCCACAGACACCCACAGGAGGCTCGCAAAATGGCCTACAATCTGCAATGCGGAGAGGATCAGGCCCCAAGTGAGTTTGTGCAAGAGCAACGCGCCTTTGCACAAACCACCAGGTGGGTGCGCATGAATAGTAGACAATTCATAACCACCTATTTTCATGCGCTCCCAAAATATATAATGACCCAGTTGGTGAGGGATTTTCACGACACCAGAACCCTGGACTGGGTTGTAGAGCAGGCTACCCGGATCTATCAACACCCCTGCTGCTGTTAAGGTGGCAGAGGTGAAGGTTGCCCCCATTATGGATCTAGAAATGGGGGGGGCCTAAAAGCACATCTTCCCAAAACCAACCAAATCAGAGGCAAAGAAGGCCTTCTAGTTAATCAGCAGCAGGGGGTAGTCAGGTAGGTAACCCCACCAGTGGGACCCCTAACTCTCCTGATTACATCAGTCCCAGATATAAGAGCAACATGCCTATCTTGGGGTACATATTGACTCCCCCAGCCCAACGGGGGGATCCAACCAGGTGAGTACTGCCCCAGGAAACTTCCCTCCTAATTTCCCTCAGGAGGGCAGTAATCCCCCAAATCCTTGGTTACGTTTCTTTCCCTAGTATCCACCAAACCCCAACCTGCAGGACAACCCTCCTTTCTTTCCCCGCTTTCAGGAGTCCAGACCACCCAATCCGGGAGAGGGGTGGCCATGGGTGGATGGTTACCAAGGGAATCCCCAATATCCAGGGTTTTCCGGGAGAAGGGATAGTTAGACTTCCCGAGAACCACCTAGGCTTCAGCAAAGACCCCTATACCAGCCAGTATGGGTGTCCCAACTGGAGCGCCAGGTCCACAACCTCACACAGGATCTGAGTCGCATGTTGAGGGCTCAACAAAACCCTCAGTTGAACCTGGCTGCTCAGAACCCCTCAAACCAAAGGTCTGGCACCCCTGAACAATGACAGGGAGAGAACCCCGACAAACCACCGGTTCTAGAGGAGGAGGCACAGGAGGAATGAGAGTGTAAAGCCCTAGAGGAAGCTTCCTTCCTCACCCGTAAAAAGCCCCTGGATAACCCGGAACCGGAACTAAAATCTCTTGCCCCCGAAAACCTGCAACCCAGGGAACAGTGGTTGGGTAGGAGAAACAAAGACATCAAAAAGACCCATTTTGTGGAGGAAGTAAGTGTCCTCCAGTTTGAAGGGGGACAATCCTTGGAAGATTATGGGAAGACAATCTTCTCCTTCAGGGATGGGGAAATTCCTCCCAAAGAGGAATGGGTCCCAAGAGACCTGAATGAAGACTGGGTGGGTGAGGGGACTGCTTCAGTATCACCCGTCCCTGAACCCCAAAATATGAATGGAGGGATCCTCCCCACAAACTAGTTCTAGTGACTGCCACCAGGTAAAGGGGGGGCGGCACAGAGCTAAGGGAAAAAGGGGATTCCAAAATCCCACATATTTCAGGATGCCAAATTTTTGTTACAGATTCCCAGACTCTGGCACAGAAAATTTCCCAAAATCCCACAGGTTCAAAATAAAAAAATTGACCGCCCAGCCTGCCCCAAATGCCCATTACCTTTGCCCATTGGAGGAGAAAGAAGATAGATTCTACACCCCCGTCCAATTGCAAGGGCAATGTACATTTTCAGCACTGATGGACACCGGATCCCAAGCCACTCTTTTGTCAAAAAGGGCATTTGAGCAGCTAAATTCAGGAAGGGGGGGAGAGACACCAGGTCCCTCTCACCCCTCTTTCTGGACAACTCCAGAACTTTGACAGGAATGAAATTCCTGTTGAGGGGACTGCGGATCTGGAAATTAAAATTGGGCGACATAAGGTGAAACACCCGGTCATAGTCGTGACTCCAGAGGGAACCCCTTGTCTATTAGGGTATGACATCCTTCCCAGGTTGTGTCCCCTAATAGACTGTGTCAACAAGGTCCTCCGGACTCAGACTAACCATCCAATAAAATTAAAACAAAGTGTCAACCATGTTAGTTTAAATGGCACATGCCACATGGTTGGACAAAAATCTGATCATATTGAGTTTAATTTCCAAAATAATCAGATAGTCGACATTACAGAAATTGCTGTAGGACAACAAACTGGTGATGGGAACCCCTCTCAGTTCCTGAAAATCAATCTTCCTTCCAGTTTCAAGTAGCATTACACACTGGAAGGAAATACTTTAAAATTTTAGACCAATTCACAATTTGAAAATCGAAACTCTATAGCCAAAAGTGATGAAAAACCATCTCAAGGTTTAGCTGACATTCAGAAAATTAAAGAACAGCTGTTACTCCCTATTCAGTTAAATGAGGGCAAGGAGTCTGTTCTCGCCAGAGTGTGCCTGAACAACAGAAAGAGCTACATCAGCAAAGCCATGTTCAGAAAGCTCCCAAAAGATCAAACCATTCCCACATTTAAACTGATTGATAAGTGGGAAATGGGCATGGAAAATCCCAATTCCAAACATCTCCTGCCTAGCAGGTCTATGCTCAAAATGTCTATATGTGACAAAAGCATAGAGCATAATTGTTGGGTCGTGCGAGATGTGCCTGCTGCATTCTATTTAGGCAGTGATATTCTCAATCAGTTTTCAATTAATTTGTACCTTATAAATCATTAGGCCTTGTCCCGACTAGGGGGCAATCCCATGGGCTTTGATGATTCGGAAAAAGCATTTTGGTCAGCACCAATTGCTGCCTTATGTGGTTGAAGTTCAAATTGGAGAGGAGGTCACCATCCCAGGACAGACCCGATAAATAACACTTGACTTAAAAATTAAAAGAGGACAGAAACTACAAAATCCAGACGCCTATGTACACCTCAATGCCCATCTCCAACAGCAGGGGTTGGGGTTAAACCCAGCACCGTTAGTCAATGTAGAACACAACACCATTCCACTATTTGTGGATAACAGCGACCCTAGAAGTATCACTCTGGGCGCAGGCACCATTATTGGAATGGCGGTTGATGACCAGTATTTTTCCATGGATCTAGGAAATTAACTGATAGGACCAATCCCCAATGACTGCTATGACGATGACAGTGACAATGACATACCACCCGACAGGATCTTTACCCGGCAAAGGGGGAATTTACTGGTGTACTCTTCCTGCCCTTACGGGGTGGAAGAGGTGACCTGTGACATCAGGCAGGATGAGGTGTTATTCCAGGTCCACAATGACTGCCTCTCCTACTTGAAACCCTCTGTCCAGGTCAACACTTTAAACAGAGACCTCTCCACCCAGCTGGAAGAGGCCACTGGTATCGCGAAACCCAAAGTCTTTCCAGGCTTCAGGCAAATGGTTGAAGAGCGGGTCAACCTCGCTGATGCCTGTGAGACTGAGTAACAAAAGAAAAAGTTGAAACATGTGTTCTTAGATTTCCACAATATCTTTGCGGTGGACTCGTGGTCACACCGAGATACATACTACCACAATTCCCACGGACCCTGGAATGACTCCTGTGTTTGTGAAGCAATATCGCTTGCCTCTCGCATCTATGGAGTCCCTGACAGAAATAATCAAAAATCTAGAGCCGATTGGGATAATTCTTCCAGTCCACAGCACTTTTAATAATCCGGTGCTGGGGATTTTAAAACCAAATGGCCAATGGAGACTTTGCACAGAACTTAGGGAGAAGAACAAACGGGTCCACATGTCCCAATGGCCTCTCCCCTAAATTGACCGGGGCTGGCCCAGATCTAGGGGTCAAAGTTATACACCGCCATTGACCTGGCAAATGGATACTGGACCGTGCCCATCCGTAGGGAGGACCAATACAAGCTGGCTTTATCTTCGGGGGGCAGCAGTACACGTGGACAGCATCTTCTTACACAAGGCCATGCCCGACTTGGGTGAAAGGGGTAACCTGGCCTATGTGTATGATGCCCCGATGAAAAGCTCAACTGTGGAGGAACACATAGCGGAAATCCGTTATGTTCTGACCCAGGTGAGGGTTGCTGGAGCAAAACTTTCCTTCCAGAAGGAACAACGGTGCAGGACCCGTGTCAGCTTCTTGGGACATGAAATAACTCCTTAGGGTCTCTGTCCCCCAGGAGAAGAAAGTGGAAGCACTACTAAAACTAAAAGACCCCACAACTCTGCGTGAGCTAAGAAGCCTCCTTGGACTGACTAATTATAGGAAGTTAGTTGAGGATTACGCAGAGGTCACAAGACTCCTGGTCCATCTGTTGAAGGGAGGGGTGAAGGGGAGTGGGGTCCAGAACAAGCTGAGGCAGTAAAGCAGCTCAAAAGAAGTCTCTCAAAAGGGCCTTGTCTAGCTTACCCTGTCAAAAACAAGGAGTTCTTCTCGGAGTTGGGGTTCTCGAATACATGCTTGACAGCAGTATTATACCAAAAGAATGACAACGTCAATAACGTCAACCCCTATGCAAGCAATACTTTATCCTCTGTGGAGGAAAAATTCAACGATTGTGAGAAGGCACTCCTGGTAAAAGTGTGGGCATTGAAAAATGACCCCTCGTTCATCCAGGGGGAGCACATCACAATACAGACTCAACACCAGCCTTTGCAATCCCTCCAAAGAGACAGAATACGGGCAGGAAATGTGAGTAATTCCAGAATTACTTCCTGGATTCTGTCCATGCAAGGCTTTCCTGTGGAGGTCAGATATGGCCAAAACAAGAGTCCCCTCACGCAAGGTCTGGCTGACTTGCATGATTGTGTCAGAGAAAACTGGCTCCAGAACGAAAGTCTCAAAACCCAGGACAACATGGAGGCATACCTGAATTCCCCGCACAAAGTCTATGAAGAAGACAAGTGCGAGGGAATGCCCACAGTTTATGTGGACGGGTGCTCCTACCATGTTGACAACAAAGGAGAAAAAAGGAACTGGTGGCCGGCGTTGGAAATTCCTGGGTGAATGATGTCCCGGAACCCTCTGCTGGGTACAAAATTGGTCCCTGCAGTAGTCAGGTGGCGGAGTTGATGGCAGTTCATCGGGCCATCCTCACTGCCGTCCAACACCAACTCCACAAACTGGTCTTAATCACTGATTCAGATTATGTCCGGAACGAGTTCGTGGAGCACCTGGTCAATTGGAAAACCAGAGGTATGCTGTGCGCTAATAACAAACCACTTAAACATGGCAAGCTAATACAAAATATTGATGATCTGGTCACCTCTAATGGGATGACCATCTATTGGAAAAAGATTAGGGGTCATTCCAGAATGGAGGGGCCAGACAAAACTGGAAATGACCAGGCTGATCAGCTGGCCAAAACCAGAGCCATCCAGGGGGATCTCCTTGAGATCGATACCCTGTTGGGGGAAATCCAGGTCACTGCTGTCACCAGGTCCCAGACGAATGCTCACAATGAACTCTCAACTGCCCAGTGGAGTAAGGAGACCCCAGATGCTGATTTAATCACAACACAAAAAGGGGATCCGATTATTGGGAAATGTCACCAATTTGAGGACCCTGCGAACCCTGAGAACTTTCCTCTGACAGAAACCAATTACATTGGGAAAGCGAACCTCAGGCTGTTGATGAAGTGTCCCAAAATGTTCAGAATCCAAGATGGGTTGTTGGTAAGGAGCTCCATCTCTGGTTGTGACCAGTGGGTTGTACCTACCTCATTCTGAAGCCTGATGCTAAGTCACGCCCATGACGTGGCCAAAGCCGGTCACCAGGGGTTTCATACTACTCTAGAAATCTTGCAGGAGGTTGCATACTGGCCACACATGGGGCAGGACCTCGACCAATATTGGAAGGGGTGTCTTGTGTGTGCACAATTTCAGCCAAGTTCACTCAAACACTGAGCTCCCCTCCAGTAGAGGGAGATGACACTGCCCTGGTCAGATTTACAAGTAGATTACATCGGGCTCGTGATTCGCTCGTCTAGGGGATACAAGTACATGTTAACGGTAATGTGCTTGTTTACCATATGCGTGGAATGTCTCCGGCCCCATATTGCAAGGCAGAAACAGCAGCTGCCCTGATGATCAACCACATCTTCTCGCGTTTTGGCCTACCCCAAAGGATTGAGTCAGACCAAGGAAGTCACTTCACCAGCGATGTGATGAAAAACATGTGGGAGATACTTGGGGTAAAACCGAAACTTAATATTGCATACCACTGTCCTCTAGCGGGGGATTTGAGAGGTACAATAAAACAATTGTAAGCATTCTAAAAGGTTTGTGGCAGATTCTGGGCCATGTTGCAACATCCGATTACCACTTGTCCTGATGGCCATCAGATCTACACCATCTTCTGTCTCCATTTGAGCTAATGACTGGATGAAAAATGGTGCTACCTCAGCATCTGCTCTATAGAACACAAGAGCAAACACTGATAAACACCTCCACAACACATGAATATGTGGAGAATCTAAGGAAACACCTTCAGCATGCTTTTGCATACGCTCAGCGGAATCTGGAAAAATCAGCAGAGGGGATGAAAACTCAATACGATTTAAAAACAACCAAAAAGGAATACCAATTAGGAGACAGGGTCTACTTGTACAATTTTCAAAGGAACCAGACTAAGGAGCGGAAATTTCTCCCTTCCTGGTGCTGTCCTTTTGAAATTGTAGATAAAATTTCACCTGTCGCCTACCGAATCTGCATCCACAAAGGAGAGCTGTCAAAAGAGAAATGGGTCCATATTAATCAGTTAAAAAGTTGTCACCCCAGGCACACTTTGCAGCTGATTTAGGAGCCCAAATAGTCAAATAGAGGAGACCACTGGAGAATAAGAAGCAAGAAAAAAAAAGCAGAAGGGAATAGGTAGGTCCATAGGTACATCTATCAAACAGGGAGTACTTTTCTTCAGTGTTATTGGAAAAAAATATGTAATGAAAATGTGGTGTAAAAATGTCCTGTCTTTGTATTGTAAATTGATGTTGTTCAAGTACCCTGATGAATTGTAAAATTGTAAAAACACCCACCATAAAACTAAGTCACCTCCTTCAGTCCAATCTGCTTCCAGGGAGGAGGCGACACAAATAAGCTGACCTATCCAATGTTAAGAGTTGTGTCCACCTTAAGTCAGCCCCAAAAAATCCTGTGATGCCATGCTCCCTATATAAAGGGGAGGCATAGGGACTCTCTTCTGACTTTTCCAGCAACTGCGCATCCAGAGATCCAGACGTTCCAGATTCACCCTGCAAGATTCCAGATTCCACTGCCAGGCCAGAGCTAGCTGACCCTATTGAGGCAGAACCACTGATCTAGAAAAACCCCACAGAAATCCCAATAATTCAGGGAGAAAGGGGGAAAAGCTGTGGTACCCTTTTGGGGGTATCCTGTGACCAGATTGGCTTTTGCCCTGCTACCTGCTTGCCCAGCTGTTCCACCTTGCTGTCCAGTGACCAGACTAGGCCCAGCTGTCCCCTTCTAGGAGAGCTTGCCGCTGTGTGCAGTGACCAGACCTTGCCTCGCTGTCCAGAAACCCTGTCCGCTGTCCAAGCTACCCATTCAAGTGCGTGCTGTGAGTATTTCCCTTCCCCAGCAACCACAAACTGCATCCCTGGCTTTGGTACCTTTGGTACCTTGTATTAGGTCCAATCCTATAGAGATACTATAACTGCCCTAGCAAAAATCCTTAAAATTGTCAGAATCCTCTGTGTACCTTGTTCTTAGGAAAATCTGTAGTGATATTCAAGTGTTAGCTTTATTCTTTTCCAACTCATTTCAGTCCTTGTGTAAGTCCTTAGTACTATTTTGAATAAATAAATTAATTCCCCATAAAGAGGCACACTGCGTGAGGGGGTTGAGACGGCAGCTTAACCTTTTTACGGGCGGCATTCCTCTTATAATCTAGTCTCAGTAAAACTTGTCATTTCCTTTCCAAACCGATTTTCCCTGTGCAACTGCTTTCATTTTTTTAAACCGAGTTTACTTGCCCGTTCAGAATCTCATCCTGTCATCCATTCCGAGTTACCCTTTCACTTTCATATCATACCTGTGATGGGCATTTGTCCCTTAACATCAAAACAGCATTCCGATTTTGTCTGTTTAACCCATTTTTCAAGCTGCTTTGTCATTTTAAACCCTTGAAAATAAGCAAATGCAATTTCTCCACATGTGATGTGTCTGCAATGTGTTTTTCTTTCCCAAGTCGATTTTCTGATCTGTATGCCTGCTGTTAGTACATTGCCTTGTAGTTTGCCAGTGTTCTTCCATCTTTGATACTGCTCTACTCATTTCGACCTCATTCATTCAACCGCACATGTAAAATAAGTATTTAGCAATTCCGAGTGCTATTTTGCTCAATTTGCAAAGGTTTTCAATCCAATTTTGCCTCCAATTCAGAATGGGGAGGTCGGATTTGCATTCTGTTCGTTGCCTAGTATACCTGACTCCTTGCTACTCCTTTCTACCCACACAAAATTCGGTTCACAGGGGTTTGAGGGAGCTTTGCAGGGGTAAATACTAACTGTAGTGCTATCAGAAAACACCTCACAAAAATAATCTTGTCTGTATTCAATTGTGCATTATATATCTGATGTTAGAAGGTCAAACTAAGTTTGCTCTATCATTTTACAGTGTAGTTATCACCACACTGGTGAATTGCTGCCCCATATAAAATGTGTGTGATTTTCACTGAAATGTAAAAATAAATAAATATTGTTGCATTATGCACCGGCCTAGTTCATGGTCCATTGTGACCCAGGTTGTTTCTAAAGGTGGGTGTGAGACGGGTTGGGTGCCTGCTCAAATTGAATTCATAATAAATAAAATAAAAGTATTTTGATTTTGCGCTGCATCCGGGCCAGTAGGAAGAGTCCTGGTCTGGAGTGTACCGTGCCTTTGAAATCCTTAACAATTCACTCAGAGCCAATCACCCATACTCGTAGGTTTTTGTAGTTTGCCACGTAGGATGATGTTGGTTCATATGTAGGTTAACGTCATTGGTGACGAGTTTTGCTTCTAAGAACTCACAGGGTAATTCATAGAATTTCGCAGAAAAGTGTCGCAAGCGGCTGGCGCAGAGTGTCCGCGTGCGATTGTCTGCGCCAGGCGCGTGCGCCAAAACCGATTTCCGCGCACAGCGTATTCATGGATTTTAGGCTCCCAAACCAGCCGTGGCGCAGAGTATCGCTGCGACCCTGCAGCAGCGCCAGTAACGCCCCCAAGAACGCCCTCGCGCAAGGAAAAGCCATCAAAATGGCTAAATCATCGCAAAGGGCTGCGCTAACCCTGGACCAGTTTACAGGGCTGCCAAACAAGGAACGCAAAGCGGGTAACGTTCATATCAGGGGTACGCGGGAAGTTTTACATGCGATTAGCCAGAGTAAGTGTATTACAGGGGTACGCGGGAAGTTTTACACGCGATTAGCCAGGGTACGTGTATGACAGGGGTACGCGTGAAGTTTTACACGCGATTAGCCAGGGTACGTGTATTAAAGGGGTACGCGGGAATTATCACACGCGATTTGGCTGGGTACGTGTATGACAGGGGTACGCGTGAAGTTTTACACGCGATTAGCCAGGGTACGTGTATTACAGGGGTACGCGGGAATTATCACACGCGATTTGGCTGGGTACGTGTATTACAAGGGTGCGCGGGAATAATCCCACGCGATTTGGCTGGGTACGTGTATTACAGGGGTGCGCGGGAATTATCACACGCAATTTGGCTGGGTACGTGTATTACAGGGGTGCGCGGGAAGTTACACACGCGATTAGGCTGGGTGGGTCCTCACAGGTGTTCCCTGTACACCCTCCACGGCCCCTGCAGGCAGCCCACAAAACAGGGGACTACCCTGCACACCTGCTCATGTCTCCCACCCCCCAACCCCCCCAGCAGTGTGGGGCACCCTCCACCAGGCCCCCACTCATGTCCCCTATCACCCCCACCCCCAAGCCACCATGGGCAGCCCCCACCAGGCTCCCACCCATGTCTACCACCACCCCCAGCACTGTGGGGCAGCCTCCACCAGGCCCCCACTCATGTCTCCCACCACCCCCTCCCCCCAGCCACCATGGGCAGCCCCCACCAGGCTCCCACCCATGTCTACCACCACCCCCACCCCCCAGCAGTGCAGGGGCAGCCTCCACTAGGCCCCCACTCATGTCTCCCACCACCCCCACCCCCCCAGCAGTGTGGGGCACCCTCCACCAGGCCCCCACCCATGTCTCCCACCACCCCCACCCCCCAGCCTCCATGGGCAGCCTCCACCAGGCCCCCACTCATGTCTCCCACCCACCCCCACCCCCCAGCAGTGCAGGTGCAGCCTCCACCAGGCCCCCACTCATGTCTCCCACCCACCCCCACCCCCCAGCCACCATGGGCAGCCCCCACCAGGCTCCCACCCATGTCTACCACCACCCCCACCCCCCAGCAGTGCAGGGGCAGCCTCCACCAGGCCCCCACTCATGTCCCCTATAACCCCCACCCCCCAGCACTGTGGGGCAGCCTCCACCAGGCCCCCACTCATGTCTCCCACCACCCCCACCCCCCAGCCACCATGGGCAGCCCCCACCAGGCTCCCACCCATGTCTACCACCACCCCCACCCCCCAGCAGTGCAGGGACAGCCTCCACCAGGCCCCCACTCATGTCTCCCACCACCCCCACCCCCCCCAGCAGTGTGGGGCACCCTCCACCAGGCCCCCACCCATGTCTCCCACCACCCCCACCCCCCAGCCACCATGGGCAGCCTCCACCAGGCCCCCACTCATGTCTCCCACCCACCCCACCCCCCAGCACTGTGGGGCACCCTCCACCAGGCTCCCACCCATGTCTACCACCACCCCCACCCCCCAGCCACCATGGGCAGCCTCCACCAGGCCCCCACTCATGTCTACCACCACCCCCACCCCCAGCCACCGGGGTCAGGCTCCACCAGGCCCCCACTCATGTCCCCTATCACCCCCCAGCAGTGCAGGGGCAGCCTCCACCAGGCCCCCACTCATGTCTCCCACCCACCCCACCCCCCAGCCACCATGGGCAGCCCCCACCAGGCCCCCACTCATGTCTCCCACCAACCCCACCCCCCAGCCACCGGGGGCAGCCTCCACCAGGCCCCCACTCATGTCCCCTATCACCCCCACCCCCAGCAGTGCAGGGGCAGCACCACCAGGCCCCCACTCATGTCCCCTATCACCCCCACCCCCCAGCAGTGCAGGGGCAGCCTCCACCAGGCCCCCACTCATGTCTCCCACCCACCCCACCCCCCAGCAACCATGGGCAGCCCCCACCAGGCCCCCACTCATGTCTCCCACCACCCCCACCCCCAGCGACCGGGGGCAGCCCCCACCAGGCTCCCACCCATGTCTACCACCACCCCCACCCCCCAGCAGTGCAGGGGCAGCCTCCACCAGGCCCCCACTCATGTCTCCCACCCCCCCAGCAGTGTGGGGCACCCTCCACCAGGCCCCCACACATGTCTCCCACCACCCCCACCCCCCAGCCACCATGGGCAGCCTCCACCAGGCCCCCACTCATGTCTCCCACCCACCCCACCCCCCAGCACTGTGGGGCACCCTCCACCAGGCTCCCACCCATGTCTACCACCACCCCCCAGCCACCATGTGCAGCCCCCACCAGGCCCCCACTCATGTCTCCCACCCACCCCCACAACCCCAGCCACCATGGGCAGCCCCCACCAGGCTCCCACCCATGTCTACCACCACTCCCACCCCCCAGCAGTACAGGGGCAGCCTCCACCAGGCCCCCACTCATGTCTCCCACCCCCCAGCAGTGTGGGGCACCCTCCACCAGGCCCCCAAACATGTCTCCCACCACCCCCACCCCCCAGCCACCATGGGCAGCCTCCACCAGGCCCCCACTCATGTCTCCCACCCACCCCACCCCCCAGCACTGTGGGGCACCCTCCACCAGGCTCCCACCCATGTCTACCACCACCCCCACCCCCCAGCCACCATGGGCAGCCCCCACCAGGTCCCCACTCATGTCTCCCACCCACCCCCACAACCCCAGCCACCATGGGTAGCCCCCACCAGGCTCCCACCCATGTCTACCACCACCCCACCCCCCAGCAGTACAGGGGCAGCCTCCACCAGGCCCCCACTCATGTCTCCCACCCACCCCCACCCCCCAGCAGTGTGGGGCACCCTCCACCAGGCCCCCACCCATGTCTCCCACCACCCCCACCACCCAGCCACCATGGGCAGCCTCCACCAGGCCCCCACTCATGTCTACCACCACCCCCACCCCCAGCCACCATGGGCAGCCTCCACCAGGCCCCCACTCATGTCCCCCTGCCCACAGGCCCTGACAATCCTCAAGCATGGGCCACATGGCCAGCCACCACAGCCCAAAGACACAACCAAGTATTACATGCGCCCATGATACTACTCCAATGGAAACAATGTAAATCAACACATGTGTCTCACACACACACAATGGTTGCAAGTGAACCTGAAAACCCATATCATGACATGCATGAAAACAATGAGATGAAACCACACATTGAAGAATGAAAAAATCAAAATAATGTATTAAAAACAACAGTAATGGCAATCAAAATTAAACAAAATACACAAGTAAAAAAATAACAAAATTAAGCTGGCTGTCCCTTTTCAAATTAAAATCAATAAATGATAATCCAAAAAAATGTCTTCCAAAGTTCAAGTCCATAAAAAGGAAATGAAGGGAAAAAAGAAATAGAAAACCATTGCTCCATGGAAAAAAATATTCATAGTAAAAAAAATATCCAAATCCAAAGTCCAACTATGTACAAAGTATTCAGGGTCCATCATCCCAACAGAAGAAATGAAACCTACCAAAAAACCTATCTAAAATGGAACTATATACAAAAGGTGGAGCAGTGTCCGTCGACTCCAAATAAAAATAAACTATAAAGGAAACCTATCACTAAATAACTATATACAATGGCGGCGGGCCAGTCCAGCGGCTCACTTAGTGGTGTTCCGGGCCAGGGCATCATCGAACTCCTCGTCTATGTCCCGGAGGCGGTCCTGTTCCATGGCCCCGAGGGTCTGCAGGGACGCCGACATGTTCACCTCCAACTGCCTGCGGATTGCCTCGAGGCACTCGGCCCGCCTCAGGGCCCTCCGCATGGAGTTCTCCGTCCTGACCATCGTGAGCCGCGCCTCTTCCGCCCGCCGCCGCTCTGCATCTATGGCATGGCCCAACCGCTGCCACACGAAAGACACTTCCCGTCCAGGGTCCTCCTGCCCTCCGGCCGATGCCTGCCCCTCCGATGTTTAAGGCCCCGAGCTATCGTGGCTCCCACCTACAGCCTCCTGCTGCTGCAGCTGCTGCTGTCCATGTGCCCTGTCCGATGGTGCCTGCACATCCTCCTCCAGCTGGGGTGCAGTCGTTGATGTGGCCACCCCTGCTGGACGTCCGACTCCCGACTGTGGCAGGGATCTGTTGTCCACCAGCCTGGCCGCACGATCGGAGGCAGCTCCACAGGGCACCCAGGTGACACATGGGTGGGAAGATGGCATGGAGGACGACTGGGGCATAGGGGGTTCCGTGGAGGAGGGGGTCGGAACAAGGTCCAGGAAACAGAGGAATCCAGCCCTGGTGAGCTGTCCCAGTGGGTCAACGCGGTCAACGAGCCATGCGAGAAGACGTGCAGACTCATCATGAAAAGACTGCAGGTCAGCTCGCATGGCCCGTTGACGCAACGCCACCCCACCCTGGACAGGCTCAACCTGGTGCAGGATAGCCACATCCGCAGGGAGAGGAAGGCCAGGTGTTGTAAGCCAATCCCCTCCCTGAGAACGGGTCTGGAGGTAGGCATCCCCGCTGGTGCAAGATGATGCAGTGACAGGAGTAGGGACAGGATTGCACACAGGCACCTCCGCGGCGGCCTGTGCTGCCTCCTGTCCCTGATCCTGCACTGCACCACTAGCACCAGTGGAATCCCCACCTCCAGACCCCGCCTCTGTCGCTTGCACGGCCTCCTCCTCCTCCAAACCCCCCACCAACCTGGATGACTCCGTGCCATCTTCCTCCGTTGGGCCCTGTGGGGTCCCAGCTGCCCCTTCTGCTGCCGAGGAGTCCAACTCCAACCTCCGCCTCTTGGACCTCCCCTCGGCAGCTGCGGCCTGGGACATGGCACCAGACTCCTCACTCCCCGACGAGACCAGAACAATGGGTTTTTGTCACACACACCCCTCCTGCTTCCCGTTTCCATGGGCTTGCAAAGGGTGTGCCCAAGTGACATTGACGTACATGGTGACATTGGACTCCCACTACATGTGTGGGTAGTCTAGTCAATACTGTGTATACATTCCTAGTGCATATTGCTGTTGTGTTGTACACTGCATGTTGCATTGATGTGTAACTCATCATCCATGTCTACCTCCTAATTTGCAGGTCCTTTCCTCATGTCTACACAAGGCCCTCTACTTTGGAGATGGAGTCCATGTTGGCAGCAGTGCACCTACAACTCTACATGGCGGCAACACTGTACAGTTGGAAGTGGTGGGAGTGCAGGCATTTCCAGGTGGTGAGACTACTAATTCCTTACATTCGTAATGTCATGTTAATGGTAGTTTTGAGGGTCAGTAGCTGATAAGTGTTATTGCTAAACACCTGCTCAAGTGTGTTGTTGGTCCTGCATTACTGTGAGCATTTCAGGTGTCGCGAGTTTCAATTAGGGACACTGTACTTTGTGACACTTGTGTCATGTTGTGGGGATTACTTTGTTTACCCGCACATAGCATGACATGGCATGGTGTGTCGTGTGGCGGTGCTGGGGATGGGTTGGGTGACATGGCACTGTCCTCATGTTGCATTTTGCAAGTGGGTATTCATTTTAGCTGCATGAATGTGTTTTTTCACAAAACTGCATTGGTGGTGTCTGTGTAGGTAGGGATGCACACATTGTAACACTTCCAGGTGAACAATCTCAGGCTGATATGGTTTTGACGGTTGATTCTCCAGACATTCAGGATCATTGTCAGGTTGAGTCATCATTGATTGTCAGATGGTATGTGCCAGGGCAGTGTGCACTCCACAGGGGTGTGATTTCTATGTGAAGTAATTAGCCACTAGCTGTGTACGGGCTGCCTCCCCCCGTGCCCTTTCCCCTCCCATGCGCAGCGGGCGTGCATGTGGTTGGGGATGTGGGGGCACCACCATGTCCACGGCCAGGCCCCGGCGTGTTGCAACATTGTGCAGGACACATGCTGCCACTATGATCCTGCACACTACTGGGGGAGCGTATAACAGCTGCCCGCCAGAACGGTCAAGGGAGCGAAAGCGTGACTTAAGCACTCCGAATGTGCGCTCCACTATGCCCCGGGTTGCAATGTGGGCTGTGTTATATCTTACCTCGGGTGGCGTGGTGGGGTTCCGAATTGGCGTCATCATGTGGGGGCTGAGAGGGTAGGCACTGTCCCCTGTGGAGGTGGTGATGGGTATCATTGGTGGGGTTGTGACCTTGCTCAGTATCTGACATGCATGCATGTGCAGTGGCATTCATACTCACCAAGCAGCCATGTATCGCCATGCCGCCCAGCTTCTAGGTCCCGGCTTAGGGTGGACATTCGGTAAATGAAGCTGTCGTGGGTGGGCCCGGGATAGTTGGCATATACTGAGGTGATGATTCCCTTGGCATTACATACTACCTGCACGTTGATTGAATGCCAGTGCTTGCGGTTCCTATAGATGTGCTCAGATGCCCTGGGGGGACGTAGAGCCACATGGGTGCAGTCGATGGAACCTAGCACTTTGGGGAATTGTGCCACACCGTAAAAATCCAGGGCGGCAGCATGCCTTTCTGCAGGTGTTCTGGGCAGGTATATGTGCCTGCGGACTGATGGGCGTGCAGTGATGATGTTCAAGACCTGGTGTAGGCAGCGTGACTGCGTGGCCTGTGACACCCCACCCACTATGGCACTTGTCCGCTGAAATGATCCAGTGGCTAAGAAGTGCAGTACATTGAGGACCTTTTCCAGGGGGCTGAGTGCTTGGGAGCACAGGGTGGGTGATGTGAGGTCATCCTCCCACTCACTCACCAGGTACAGTATTATGTGTGGTGGAAACCTGTACCTCCCATACACCTGGTCATCAGGCATCCCGAAAAGGCTGGTTCTGGGTGTGAAAATTCTGGCCCTGACTATCCTCCTCCTCCTCCTTTGGTAGCCCACGGCCACTGCTGCTAGGAACGGTATATTCATCCTGGCGTCTGAGCTTGTTAGTTTTTTGCGCGCAAATTTATGCGTCACGGGTCGACGTATGCCTGCTTCCTACTGGCGTACGTGTTTCTTTGCGCGTGTTGTAGGCGAGCGTGTGAAACTTCCCGCGCACCCCTGAAATCCAGTACCCAGGCCAATAGCGTGTGGAAATTCCCGCGCACCCCGGAATACACGTGCGCTGATGTACTCGCGTGTGTAAGTGCCCGCGCACCCCTGAAATACACGTACATAGGCCAATCGCGTGTACGTGCACTTTTGTCCAATTACACGCGATGACACTCTGACGTGCAGTCTTTCCACGTGTGCTCCGTCATCACGTGCTATGAGGGAAACACCCGTGCGGGTCACGTCACAGACGCGCTTACGCGCTGAGGGCCTTTGTTCCAATAGAATCGCGTATGCGTGCTGACGCGCTTACGGGCTAAGGGCCTTTCCTCGAATTTCACGCTGACGTGCAGGATTTTCACGTGCCAAATCACTCCGTATCAAGCTGGCCACACGAAAACACACGGAAGACCACGCTCCTGCCCAGAAGGCCGAATTACTGCCCCCCAGTGCCCCGAGCAGCCTCCCACGTGCCATCTGCTGCTGCCTGCCTGCCTGCCTGCCTGCTGCCACCGTGCCCTGCCATTTGGTGCCTGCACATCAGCCATCTGCAGGGGTCCAGTTGCTGTGTCCACCCCTGCTGGAACAGAAGACTCCCGACTGGGATAACATCGCTCCACAGCCCAGCCCCAGGACCCAGTTGCCCACCCACTCCTGCCTCTGGGGTTGCCATGTCGGGCACTTCGACATCTGGCACCAGTGGCAACCCCAGTCCAGAGGGGCAGAGGGGCACCAGCTTCACTGCCACCGAAGTTGGTGTCCTGGTGGAGCATGTCCTGGGGCAGTATGATGCCCTTTTTTGGATCGTCCCGCGCCAGCAAGGAAGGACGGGAGAGGATCTGGGCCGACTGTGTGGTTGCCATCAACGCGGAGGGGGTGGCAACCCGCGACGTCCAGAAGATCAAGAAGCGCTGGGAGGACTTGAGGTCCAGGACCCTCGTGAAGGCCCGGCGCCTCGTGGAGGGGGGCCGGGGCCGCATGAGTTCCATCCAGATGAGGGTCCTGGAACGCGTACGCCCAGCGCTCCACGCCCAGATCCTTGAGAGGGAGACCCGTCTGGAGTTGAGCGGTAAGTGGCCAAGCATTGCTGTGTGAGACAGGGCATGTTGCGGTGTGCTGGGTGTCTGATACTTGCCTGTATGTGTGACATAGGCCATGTACGCATGTATGTGTGCAGGGACATCATGGTAATGCATGTGCGACCAGTGATGTGTGAACCACATGGTCGTTGCATGTGTTTAAATGCGACATGGGGAGCCCTATGCAGATTTTACACATGAGAGCATGCCAGTCTCTGTTCCTGGACATGGGTGGGGGTGAGGGATGGGTGCTGATGCCAGGTACATATATGGTAGCCATGTCTGTGTGCCTGACCTGCGTGTCTGTGACTTGTGAATGCCATGGATGCATGACACATGTGTGTGACAATGCACAGATTCACTGATCCAGCCTAGTTATCCTTGTATCCGCTGTGTTTGGGGTGTATGAGGCCAGATGGATGTGACTGAGGTGAAGTGTGTGCATGTGATAGGCATGACCCATGATGCATGTGAGTTCCATATCACTGTATGTTTCAAGAGTCCATTGGACATGTATGGAAATGTCCATGGCATGCACCATGCCTGTTACTGTGTGTGTTTTGCCTGGACTGACCCATGTGTTGTGGAGGGACATGATGGAAGTGTACTTTGACAGTGGTACTCATCTGCTATTGCTTCCTGTCTAGGGGACCATTGTACAGTACCCTGATGCTTGTGTTCTATGTCTCCCTCTACGCAGCGGCTAGTGAAGAAAAGGGCGGAGACGGCGCTGTGGAGCAAGGCGGCGGGGATGCCCCCACGGCTGCAGCGGAAGGGGTGGGTGAGCCCCCACAGGGGCTTGCTACGGCAGAAGACGGTGAGGAGCCATCCAGGTTGGTGGTTTCCACAGAGGAGGAGGAGGCCGCCACTGAGGCACACATGGGGCCTCGTGGGGGCATCCCTGCTGGTGCAAGTGGTGCAGTCCAGGGGCCAGGGCAGGAGGCAGCACAGGTCACCGTGGAGGGGCCTGTGCATGTCGCTGTCCCTGACCCTGTGAGTGCACCACCATGCACCAGCAGGGATGCCCCGTCCCAGGCCCGTCCGCAGGTAGAGGGGATGTCCATGTCACCTGACTCCCCTCCACCTGTGGACGAGGGGACCCGTGGCCGTATGGAGAAGGTCCTGATTGGGGTCGCGATGCGCGCGGGTGCAATTCGTGATGACGTGCGTGCTTCCTGGGAGGAGCACGCACGTCATCACGAAGAGCACCGTGCCGACGTGGCCCAATTGGGATCTTCCATGTTCGGGGGTTTCCTGCATGTGTCGGCCAATCTGGCGGCCCTCTCCTCCTCTGTGGAGGCTATACGCCGGTCGTTCTCCTTGCCGTCTTCCGGCCCAGATGCCACCAGGACCCCCTGTGGACCTGCCCTGACCAATGCAGCCAGCTCGGTGGGGATCCCATCCCTGCCACAGTCGGGAGTCGGAGGTCCAGCAGGGGTGGACACCACAGCAACTGTACCCCAGCAGATGGAGGATGTGCCGGCATCATCAGGCAGGGCACGTGCACGACGGCGTCGGTGGATTCCATCAGCCTGGATGCCGTCGTGCTGGCAGAGGCGGTTGCGTCGGAGGCAGCAACAGAGTCAACGTGGGAGGCATCATGGCTCGGGGCCATCAACATCGGAGGGGCAGGCATCGGCCGGAGGGCAGGAGGACCCAGGACGGGAAGTGTCTTCCGTGTGGCTGCGGTTGGGCCAGCAGATAGGTGCGGAGCGGCGGCGGGCGGAAGAGGCGCGGCTCACGATGGTCAGGCCGGAGAACTCCATGCGGAGGGCCCTGAGGCGGGCCGAGTGCCTCGAGGCAATCCGCAGGGGGTTGGAGGAGCAGATGGCGTCGTCCCTGCGGACCCTCGGGGCCATGGAACAGGACCGCCTCCGGGACATCGAAGAGGAGTTTGATGATGCCCTGGCCCGGAACACCACAGAGTGAGCCGCTTGACTTGCCCGCCGCCTTTGTATATAGTTCTTTAGTTTTAGGTTTCCTTTGTTTCTTCTTATGATTTGGAGTCGACGGACACTGCTCCACTTTTTGTATATAGTTGCATTTTAGTTAGGGTTTTTTGTAGGTTTCCTTTGTTCAGTTGGGCTCATGGACCCTTGGATGTTTTGTACATAGTTCTTCATTGGATTGTTTTATTTTTTTTGTTTTTATTTATTCACCATGCACCAATGGTCTTTGCATTTATTTTTCTCTCTCGGATTGATTTTATTTTTAATGTGACTTTGGACAACAGTTTTTTGAATTTGGATTTGTAGTTTTAAATTTTTTTGACGGACATGCAGCTTATCTTTTTTTCATTGCCATTGTAGTTTGTTTCATTTCATTTGCATTCAATTTTTTTTAATACAATTTTGTTTTCATACTTCACTGTGTGGTATCATCTCATTGGTTTCATGCATGTCATGTTGGGTGTTTTCCCATTCAATTGCAACCATTGTGTGTGGGGCCTGGTGGTGCTGCCCCTGCACTGCTGGGGGGTGGGGGTGATAGGGGACATGAGTGGGGGCCTGGTGGAGGCTGCCCCGGTGGCTGGGGGGTGGGGGTGGTGGGAGACATGAGTGGGGGCCTGGTGGGGGCTGCCCATGGTGGCTGGGGGGTGGGGTGGGTGGGAGACATGAGTGGGGGCCTGGTGGAGGCTGCCCCTGCAGTGCTGGGGGGTGGGGGTGATAGGGGACATGAGTGGGGCCTGGTGGTGCTGCCCCTGCACTGCTGGGGGGTGGGGGTGATAGGGGACATGAATGGGGGCCTGGTGGAGGCTGCCCCCGGTGGCTGGGGGGTGGGGGTGGTGGGAGACATGAGTGGGGGCCTGGTGGGGGCTGCCAATGGTGGCTGGGGGGTGGGGTGGGTGGAATGCGACATGAGTGGGGGCCTGGTGGAGGCTGCCCCTGCACTGCTGGGGGGTGGGGGTGATAGGGGACATGAGTGGGGGCCTGGTGGTGCTGCCCCTGCACTGCTGGGGGGTGGGGGTGATAGGGGGAATGAGTGGGGGCCTGGTGAAGGCTGCCCCCGGTGGCTGGGGGGTGGGGGTGGTGGGAGACATGAGTTGAGTTGAAGCCTGGTAGAGGCTGCCCCTGCACTGCTGGGGGGTGGGGGTGATAGGGGACATGAGTGGGGGCCTGGTGGAGGCTGCCCCTGCACTGCTGGGGGGTGGGGGTGGTGGGAGACATGAGTGGGGGCCTGGTGGAGGCTGCCCCTGCACTGCTGGGGGTGGGGGTGATAGGGGACATGAGTGGGGGCCAGGTGGAGGCTGCCCATGGTGGCTGGGGGGTGGGGTGGTGGGAGACATGAGTGGGGGCCTGGTGGAGGCTGCCCCTGCACTGCTGGGGGGTGGGGGTGATAGGGGACATGAGTGGGGGCCTGGTGGAGGCTGCCCCCGGTGGCTGGGGGGTGGGGGTGATAGGGGACATGAGTGGGGGCCTGGTGGAGGCTGCCCCTGCACTGCTGGGGGGTGGGGGTGATAGGGGACATGAGTGGGGGCCTGGTGGAGGCTGCCCCCGGTGGCTGGGGGTGGGGGTGGTGGGAGACATGAGTGGGGGCCTGGTGGAGGCTGCCCATGGTGGCTGGGGGGTGGGGTGGGTGGGAGACATGAGTGGGGGCCTGGTGGAGGCTGCCCCTGCACTGCTGGGGGGTGGGGGTGATAGGGGACATGAGTGGGGGCCTGGTGGTGCTGCCCCTGCACTGCTGGAGGGTGGGGGTGATAGGGGACATGAGTGGGGGCCTGGTGGAGGCTGCTCCCGGTGGATGGGGGGTGGGGGTGGTGGGAGACATGAGTAGGGGCCTGGTGGGGGCTGCCCATGGTGGCTGGGGGGTGGGGTGGCTGGGAGACATGAGTGGGGGCCTGGTGGAGGCTGCCCCTGCACTGCTGGGGGATGGGGGTGATAGGGGACATGAGTGGGGGCCTGGTGGAGGCTGCCCCCAGTGGCTGGGGGGTGGGGGTGGTGGGAGACATGAGTGGGGGCCTGGTGGAGGCTGCCCCTGCACTGCTGGGGGGTGGGGGTGGTGGTAGACATGGGTGGGAGCCTGGTGGGGGCTGCCCATGGTGGCTGGGGGGTGAGGGTGGTGGGAGACATGAGTGGGGGCCTGGTGGAGGGTGCCCCTGGTGGCTGGGGGTGATAGGGGACATGAGTGGGGGCCTGGTGGTGCTGCCCCTGCACTGCTGGGGGGTGGGGGTGGTGGGAGACATGAGTGGGGGCCTGGTGGAGGCTGCCCCTGCACTGCTGGGGGGTGGGGGTGATAGGGGACATGAGTGGGGGCCTGGTGGAGGCTGCCCCCGGTGGCTGGGGGGTGGGGGTGGGGGGATACATGAGTGGGGGCCTGGTGGGGGCTGCCCATGGTGGCTGGGGGGTGGGGTGGGTGGGAGACATGAGTGGGGGCCTGGTGGAGGCTGCCCCTGCACTGCTGGGGGGTGGGGGTGATAGGGGACATGAGTGGGGGCCTTGTGGAGGCTGCCCCTGCACTGCTGGGGGGTGGGGGTGATAGGGGACATGAGTGGGGGCCTGGTGGAGGCTGCCCCTGCACTGTTGGGCGGTGGGGGTGGTGGGAGACATGAGTGGGGGCCTGGTGGAGGCTGCCCCTGCACTGCTGGGGGGTGGGGGTGGTGGTAGACATGGGTGGGAGCCTGGTGGGGGCTGCCCATGGTGGCTGGGGGGTGGGGGTGGTGGGAGACATGGGTGGGGGCCTGGTGGAGGCTGCCCCTGCACTGCTGGGGGGTGGGGGTGATAGGGGACATGAGTGGGGGCCTGGTGGAGGCTGCATCCGGTGGCTGGGGGGTGGGGGTGGTGGAAGACATGAGTGGGGGCCTGGTGGAGGCTGCCATTGCACTGCTGGGGGGTGGGGGTGATAGGGGACATGAGTGGGGGGCTGGTGGTGCTGCCCCTGCACTGCTGGGGGGTGGGGGTGATAGGGGACATGAGTGGGGGCCTGGTGGAGGCTGCCCCCGGTGGCTGGGGGGTGGGGGTGGTGGGAGACATGAGTGGGGGCCTGGTGGAGGCTGCCATTGCACTGCTGGGGGGTGGGGGTGATAGGGGACATGAGTGGGGGCCTGGTGGTGCTGCCCCTGCACTGCTGGGGGGTGGGGGTGATAGGGGACATGAGTGGGGGCCTGGTGGAGGCTGCACCCGGTGGCTGGGGGGTGGGGGTGGTGGGAGACATGAATGGGGGCCTTGTGGAGGCTGCCATTGCACTGCTGGGGAGTGGGGGTGGTGGGAGACATGAGTTGAGTTGGAGCCTGGTGGAGGCTGCCCCTGCACTGCTGGGGGGTGGGGGTGATAGGGGACATGAGTGGGGGCCTGGTGGAGGCTGCCCCTGCACTGCTGGGGGGTGGGGGTGGTGGGAGACATGAGTGGGGGCCTGGTGGAGGCTGCCCCTGCACTGCTGGGGGTGGGGGTGATAGGGGACATGAGTGGGGGCCAGGTGGAGGCTGCCCATGGTGGCTGGGGGGTGGGGTGGTGGGAGACATGAGTGGGGGCCTGGTGGAGGCTGCCCCTGCACTGCTGGGGGGTGGGGGTGATAGGGGACATGAGTGGGGGCCTGGTGGAGGCTGCCCCCGGTGGCTGGGGGGTGGGGGTGATAGGGGACATGAGTGGGGGCCTGGTGGAGGCTGCCCCTGCACTGCTGGGGGGTGGGGGTGATAGGGGACATGAGTGGGGGCCTGGTGGAGGCTGCCCCCGGTGGCTGGGGGTGGGGGTGGTGGGAGACATGAGTGGGGGCCTGGTGGGGGCTGCCCATGGTGGCTGGGGGGTGGGGTGGGTGGGAGACATGAGTGGGGGCCTGGTGGAGGCTGCCCCTGCACTGCTGGGGGGTGGGGGTGATAGGGGACATGAGTGGGGGCCTGGTGGTGCTGCCCCTGCACTGCTGGAGGGTGGGGGTGATAGGGGACATGAGTGGGGGCCTGGTGGAGGCTGCCCCCGGTGGATGGGGGGTGGGGGTGGTGGGAGACATGAGTTCGGGCCTGGTGGGGGCTGCCCATGGTGGCTGGGGGGTGGGGTGGCTGGGAGACATGAGTGGGGGCCTGGTGGAGGCTGCCCCTGCACTGCTGGGGGATGGGGGTGATAGGGGACATGAGTGGGGGCCTGGTGGAGGCTACCCCCAGTGGCTGGGGGGTGGGGGTGGTGGGAGACATGAGTGGGGGCCTGGTGGAGGCTGCCCCTGCACTGCTGGGGGGTGGGGGTGGTGGTAGACATGGGTGGGAGCCTGGTGGGGGCTGCCCATGGTGGCTGGGGGGTGGGGGTGGTGGGAGACATGAGTGGGGGCCTGGTGGAGGGTGCCCCTGGTGGCTGGGGGGTGGGGGTGATAGGGGACATGAGTGGGGGCCTGGTGGTGCTGCCCCTGCACTGCTGGCGGGTGGGGGTGGTGGGAGACATGAGTGGGGGCCTGGTGGAGGCTGCCCCTGCACTGCTGGGGGGTGGGGGTGATAGGGGACATGAGTGGGGGCCTGGTGGAGGCTGCCCCCGGTGGCTGGGGGGTGGGGGTGGGGGGAGACATGAGTGGGGGCCTGGTGGGGGCTGCCCATGGTGGCTGGGGGGTGGGGTGGGTGGGAGACATGAGTGGGGGCCTGGTGGAGGCTGCCCCTGCACTGCTGGGGGGTGGGGGTGATAGGGGACATGAGTGGGGGCCTTGTGGAGGCTGCCCCTGCACTGCTGGGGGGTGGGGGTGATAGGGGACATGAGTGGGGGCCTGGTGGAGGCTGCCCCTGCACTGTTGGGCGGTGGGGGTGGTGGGAGACATGAGTGGGGGCCTGGTGGAGGCTGCCCCTGCACTGCTGGGGGGTGGGGGTGGTGGTAGACATGGGTGGGAGCCTGGTGGGGGCTGCCCATGGTGGCTGGGGGGTGGGGGTGGTGGGAGACATGGGTGGGGGCCTGGTGGAGGCTGCCCCTGCACTGCTGGGGGGTGGGGGTGATAGGGGACATGAGTGGGGGCCTGGTGGAGGCTGCATCCGGTGGCTGGGGGGTGGGGTGGTGGAAGACATGAGTGGGGGCCTGGTGGAGGCTGCCATTGCACTGCTGGGAGGTGGGGGTGATAGGGGACATGAGTGGGGGGCTGGTGGTGCTGCCCCTGCACTGCTGGGGGGTGGGGGTGATAGGGGGCATGAGTGGGGGCCTGGTGGAGGCTGCCCCCGGTGGCTGGGGGGTGGGGGTGGTGGGAGACATGAGTGGGGGCCTGGTGAAGGCTGCCATTGCACTGCTGGGGGGTGGGGGTGATAGGGGACATGAGTGGGGGCCTGGTGGTGCTGCCCCTGCACTGCTGGGGGGTGGGGGTGATAGGGGACATGAGTGGGGGCCTGGTGGAGGCTGCACGCGGTGGCTGGGGGGTGGGGGTGGTGGGAGACATGAATGGGGGCCTTGTGGAGGCTGCCATTGCACTGCTGGGGAGTGGGGGTGATAGGGGACATGAGTGGGGGCCTGGTGGTGCTGCCCCTGCACTGCTGGGGGGTGGGGGTGATAGGGGACATGAGTGGGGGACTGGTGGAGGCTGCCCCCGGTGGCTGGGGGGTGGGGGTGGTGGGAGACATGAGTGGGGGCCTGGTGGGGGCTGCCCATGGTGGCTGGGGGGTGGGGTGGGTGGGAGACATGAGTGGGGGCCTGGTGGAGGCTGCCCCTGCACTGCTGGGGGGTGGGGGTGATAGGGGACATGAGTGGGGGCCTGGTGGAGGCTTCCCCGGTGGCTGGGGGGGGTGGGGGGGTGGGAGACATGAGTGGGGGCCTGGTGGAGGCTGCCCCTGCACTGCTGGGGGGTGGGGGTGGTGGTAGACATGGGTGGGAGCCTGGTGGGGGCTTCCCATGGTGGCTGGGGGGTGGGGGTGGTGGGAGACATGAGTGGGGGCCTGGTGGAGGGTGCCCCTGGTGGCTGGAGGGTGGGGGTGATAGGGGACATGAGTGGGGGCCTGGTGGTGCTGCCCCTGCACTGCCGGGGGGTGGGGGTGGTGGGAGACATGAGTGGGGGCCTGGTGGAGGCTGCCCCTGCACTGCTGGGGGGTGGGGGTGATAGGGAACATGAGTGGGGGCCTGGTGGAGGCTGCCCCCAGTGGCTGGGGGGTGGGGGTGGTGGGAGACATGAGTGGGGGCCTGGTGGGGGCTGCCCATGGTGGCTGGGGGGTGGGGTGGGTGGGAGACATGAGTGGGGGCCTGGTGGAGGCTGCCCCTGCACTGCTGGGGGGTGGGGGTGATAGGGGACATGAGTGGGGGCCTGGTGGAGGCTGCCCCTGCACTGCTGGGGGGGGTGGGGGTGATAGGGGACATGAGTGGGGGCCTGGTGGAGGCTGCCCCTGCACTGCTGGGGGGTGGGGGTTGTGGTAGACATGGGTGGGAGCCTGGTGGGGGCTGCCCATGGTGGCTGGGGGGTGGGGGTGGTGGGAGACATGAGTGGGGGCCTGGTGGAGGCTGCCCCTGCACTGCTGGGGGGTGGGGGTGGTGGTAGACATGGGTGGGAGCCTGGTGGGGGCTGCCCATGGTGGCTGGGGGTGGGGGTGGTGGGAGACATGAGTGGGGGCCTGGTGGAGGGTGCCCCTGGTGGCTGGTGGGTGGGGGTGATAGGGGACATGAGTGGGGGCCTGGTGGTGCTGCCCCTGCACTGCTGGGGGGTGGGGTGGTGGGAGACATGAGTGGGGGCCTGGTGGAGGCTGCCCCTGCACTGCTGGGGGGTGGGGGTCATAGGGGACATGAGTGGGGGCCTGGTGGAGGCTGCCCCCGGTGGCTGGGGGGTGGGGGTGGTGGGAGACATGAGGGGGGGGCCTGGTGGGGGCTGCCCATGGTGGCTGGGGGGTGGGGTGGGTTGGAGACATGAGTGGGGGCCTGGTGGAGGCTGCCCCTGCACTGCTGGGGGGTGGGGGTGATAGGGGACATGAGTGGGGGCCTGGTGGAGGCTGCCCCTGCACTGCTGGGGGGTGGGGGTGATAGGGCACATGAGTGGGGGCCTGGTGGAGGCTGCCCCTGCACTGCTGGGGGGTGGGGGTGGTGGGAGACATGAGTGGGGGCCTGGTGGAGGATGCCCCTGCACTGCTGGGGGGTGGGGGTGGTGGTAGACATGGGTGGGAGCCTGGTGGGGGCTGCCCATGGTGGCTGGGGGGTGGGGGTGGTGGGAGACATGAGTGGGGGCCTGGTGGAGGCTGCCCCTGCACTGCTGGGGGGTGGGGGTGATAGGGGACATGAGTGGGGGCCTGGTGGAGGCTGCACCCGGTGGTTGGGGGGTGGGGGTGGTGGGAGACATGAGTGGGGGCCTGGTGGAGGCTGCCATTGCACTGCTGGGGGGTGGGGGTGATAGGGGACATGTGTGGGGGCCTGGTGGTGCTGCCCCTGCACTGCTAGGGCGTGGGGGTGGTGGTAGACATGAGTGGGGGCCTGGTGGAGGCCCCCCCTGCACTGCTGGGGTGTGGGGGTGATAGGGGACATGAGTGGGGGCCTGGTGGAGGGTGCCCCACAGTGCTGGGGGGTGGGGGTGCTGGGTGACATGAGCAGATGTGCAGGGTAGTCCCCTGTGGTGTCGGCTGCCTGCAGGGGCCGTGGAGGGTGTACAGGGAATACCTGGGAGCACACAGCCAAATCGCGTGTAGAATTTCCCGCGTACCCCTGAAATACACGTACCCAGCCAAATTGCGTGTGGAAATTCCCGCGCACGTACCCGGCCAAATCGCGTGTGGAACTTCCCGCGCACCCCTGAAATCCAAGTACCCGGCCAAATCGCGTGTGAAACTTCCCGCGCACCCCTGAGATCCACGTACCGAGCCAAATCGCGTGTGGAAATTCCCGCGCACGTACCTGGCCAAATCGTGTGTGGAACTTCCCGCGCACCCCTCAAATCCACGTACCCTGCCAAATCGCGTGTGAAACTTCCTGCGCACCCCGGAATACACGCACACGTTATTTTTCAGTAAGCGGGTGTCCATGTTTGTGGGTACCCCTTTGCACGTCATTTGTCCTGGAGGGCCACAGTATAGGACATTCATCATAGCTGTATATAGGTGCTATTTGTTGGCGCACCTTTTGGCGCACCTTTATTACAGGCGCAGAGACGCTACCGCCTGCTTTCTTGTGGTGGTCGTGTTTGTGCCTGTGCGCTGGTTAGACCGTGCGCTTTTTTGCCCTATTCGATTCCATGAATACGTGTTGTAGGCGAGCGTGTGGGCGTTCCGCGCACTTGCACCCTGTACCTCCCCCGTGACGCCCACATTTTGGCAAGTTGTTCCCCATTCCGAGTGTTACGCCCCGTGTTCCGCCTACTTTTGTTGTGTGCGCCGCGCTATGTGCAATTTTCGCTGTGGCCTGTGCGATTTTCACTGTGACCTGGCTCATGCCGTTAGATGGCCTGTGCGCCAACGTGCGCCGAGTACTTTTTTAGCGCACATCCGATGGTTTTCTCGCGCACGGCCTTCCATGAATCGATGTGCGCTGCTTTTCGTGCGATTTTCGCACTTGCACTGCGATTTTCGCTATTTCACTGCGAATCGCACGTTTTTGGCTTCTTGCGCCGCGCTAATTATTCCATGAATCGGCCTGTCTGTGTTTGCTAAGAATGTTTGAGTAAGAGGATCGAGCAAGTTCGTTGATGTTCGTTATGCTCCCAGTTTTAGATAATTGATATTAAAATAGTCTTCCTTTTGCCAACTACCTGAGTTGTTTCAATTATTGATGTATGAATAAAATCTGCATCCCCATTCATCTCCAGGGTAAGGTTATTGCTACTCATCAAAGGTGCTGGGATATCCAGTTCAAGGCCCACAGTCTCCCCCTGATTTCCACACAAGGTTAGAAAAAACAGCTTCTATCGCTTTCACTTGCAGGGCCGTCACCATTCTTCCGTGCTTACCAGAAGTAACTAAATCCTAGCCCAGTGCTTCTTCAGTTCTGAGCCTGTTCGATTATGCGTGGGTGTTTTGCAGGGTTCTAGCCTTGACTCCTTTTTTCCGCCCACACAACCTCTCTCAGCGACACCCACTGCTTATTTTCTTTTCTAAAAGCCACTCATACCCTATGTAGCTCTACATTGCCTGCCACTGGCAGATGATGTCTGTCCCCCAACTGTGTAAAGGAAATGTATGTATTTATTTATTTATTTACTTATTTATTCATTTACTTGTGTGTTACAGTTCAATTGAATTTTTCACACATTACAATTAACATTTAATACATTTTGAAATGCATAACTAAATACATAACTAACAGGTGTCTAGTGCCCCATTCTGCATCAGCACTGTGCATGTTGCATTGTATATAATCCCACACTTTGATGCACAAAATTAAATTACAAGTTCTGTCTAGCAAATGCTGTTGACGGCTATGGAAATTCAGAAATGTAAAAGTAATGCCAATGATGTCCTTAGCGATATTTGTTTTTGGCACTCAAAAGAGTCATACTTATTTAGTTTAGAGTCATGCTTATTTAATTTAATAAAGAGCACCTTTTTAATATACGGTGCACTTACCAATGGACCAAATCCACTGCTGCAGCATGGTGCAAACCTTCTATGTTCTTCTTGGAGCAGGTATGAGTAGGAGTTGGGGGTCGTTTCATGCTGTAATCCCAGCATTGCTACACCTGGTAACCAGTGTTGGAGAGAACACCGGTATGCCAGAGGTCTGGGGATTGCTAAGAGCTTACCCATTCGTCTCCTAAGGGCCCAACAACTCTTTCCCCAGAATAAACGGAGGACTCAGCCGAGGGCAAGTTAGAACTGTCTTTTATTACAAAAACCGACAGGGACCATACAGGACAATCACAATTCTCCAGCACTTCCAGTTCTACAAGATGTTTTTCCCCATTTTGATACCAAATTGCGTCATCAACTGGACCCTCCCCCAAAAACCTATCCCTTACTTCCATTGGGTGCTCTGAGTGGTAGACCCTATACAGCGTCAGTAGAGGTCTAATTTTACTGGACCTTCCATGTCAGGTGGCTGACCTGCCCCGTCCCCAAGGAACTAGCTAGTACATTGTTGCAGGATCACAGACTTACCATTGGCCCTTGCACTTGCCCTTGCCCTCTGCCATCCACCCCTGAATTTCTGTCTCCTAATTGGTTGGAACTGGTCTCCCCATACCTGGCACCCAGTTCGGTTCTCAGCCCTCTGTGCACCTCTTCAAGGTGATGTGGAATGACTATGTGTCGCAAATGTATCTGGTAGTAACACCACTATTTTTTTTAAATAAATTTTATTGGTTTGTTACAAAACTTTAAAATATAGACCTTGTAAATTCATCCACATTCTCATTAACAAATACATCATAAATAAAGTAAAATCATAACATATTACTGATTCTATTTCCTTTTCTCATCTTTCTCAGTCATTTTTGCATCAGCCTCTGCCAATTTCAGAGCAACTTCTTCCATGTAATATGTCAATTCAATTGTCAATTTTTGATTTTTTTCATTGTGGCAAAGTTGCCACCAATCCTCCGCATCCAGAGATTGTTGTTCGACAATGAAACGGCCCAGATGTTTAAGTCTTATTTGTCTTAAAACTGGACAAAATAATGTTAGATGCTTCAAATGTTCAGTCTGCTTCTCACATAAACGGCATTCTGTTTTTGTTACGTTATTATTTTTCCAATAACTTTGGGCTTCTCTCGTCCTAAATTGGCTTAGCCGAAATTTTATGAATATAGCTATTCTTGTTCGGTCTGGAAATGTCTCCAGATACTTTCGATTTCATTATGCTTTCTTGCTTCTGGTGGATTGTGCTGCATCACTCTATGGTTTCTTCGTAGGTGTCCACTATCAATCCAATCCTGCGTCCATAACTTGTTTTTTACTTCATTAGGATTGGATTGTAGGGTATTCTTAGCAGTATTAAGATCTGCTAAAGTTTCTTCACATCTCCGTAACCACAATACTAGGATACTATTTGCGTTTCCATTCGTTGAATTTTTCAAGATCTTAAATTGGGGACTTCTAGGGTCTCTAATCATTTTCCGGTATAATATAAATGTATTCCAAAAGACCCTAGAATTTATGGAAACTATGCCTAACTCGTACCTTATGCATGCTGTTGGGACTCCTTTCGCAAGCCGTAGGACTTTTGTCCAAAAGATGTGTTCCAAAGTGGGCCATAAATCCACCGAGAAACCCAAAGCACACTCTACACCATAGATCATAGCAGGCACAGCCTTCTGCTTGTAAAAGTACAATATAAGCCTTAAGGAAAATTTGCCATATTTACTGTTGATGCCACTGGCTTGTATGGCAAGCTGTTTACATTTTTGTTCGTTTTTTTCAACCCATGGCGTGTCATTTAACCTAGAACTCACACACATGCCTAGGTATCGTGTTTGCATTACAGGCTTAATTTTTTCTTTTCCCAAATACCAGCAGAATTTCTTTTTGAACCTAATCCTTTGATTTTTTCTCAGATCTAGAAGAGTAAGTATTTCCGATTTATTCGGATTAATACATAAACCATTGTTTTTGATATACTGATCCAAGGCAAGCAATTTGCGCTGGAGACATATTGGTGTAAGGTCTAAAAGGACGAGGTCATCCGCATACAAAATCCAATTTACATCATTTCATTGAATTTTGGGTGGAAACGTGGAGATGTTTTCAAAGGCTTCACCAATATCAGCCAAAAAGAGGTTGAAGATGATAGCTGTAAGTGGGCAACATTGTTTTACCCCTCTGTACATTTTTATAGACGACAATAGATTACCTTTCTGGTCTAATCTGATTCTCATGCTCGTGTTTGTATGAAGATCTCTTATTGCCATTAAAAGGCTAGGCGGACAGCCCCAAGCTTGCATCTTACTCCAGTGTAATTTTCGATCAATGCTGTCAAACGCCTGTGACAAATCCACGAATGCGAGATAAACCTTTTTGCCAGATCTTATAGCTTCCATTTTTTACAAGTTCAGTAATAACAGATTCAGACCTCAGCCCACTCCCTTTATGAACCTGTTTGTCTTATGTGAAAGTGGCCGCTCGATAATATCCAAGCGGATAATTGTATTTGTAGTTGGGTTGCATACAATTTACCCAGCACATCCAAGAGTGAAATGGGTCTGTAATCTTTTGGTTCAGATCTATTACACTTCTTGAATATGGGTACAACTATAGCACTTTTCCAAGTGCATGGAGTGTTTTTTTTTGTGCCACTTTTGAGAACAAGATCTCACAGAATGCAGCCCAATCCTCAGGATTTTAGTTTTAAGATGCAGTTCGTGAGCCCATCCGGGCCAGGGGCTTGTGATGAACTACAGCGCTTAATGCTTGTCAGGATGTCATCTTTTTCAAATTGGCAATCCCACTTTTGTAGAGCTGGCAATGTTGGTTCTTTAGTTTGGCTCTTCTTCTGGTACACATCAGTATAGTTAGCAACCCATTTTCTTTCAGCGACCATATTCTCCTGTATCGCCATCTGTCAGCAACTTTCATCATTAATAATTTTCCAGAATTCACGTGAATTCTTACTCTCAAGGGTCAACATCATTTTCTCAGCATCTTGTTGGTTTATTATTATTCTATGGGAGATTAACCAGTTTTTATATTTTTGTTTGCTTGCTTTTATCGAGGCCATTTGAGAGCTTTTAGGTTGATTCTTATGTTGTCTAAGTTCTTACTGTAAAAGTTGTTTTCTATTGAGGATTTCGTCGTCATAAGAGTGCTGAGATTGAAAGCACAATTTTTAAGTCCTTGTTCTTTTCCCATTAATTTCTTCAACAGATGGTCATAGTAGACCTTATTTATCATCTCACCATCTTGTCCTCTGCAGTAATTTTCTGTGATTAGACGTATATCCTGTTGTTTAATTTGTAGCCGAGATCTGCCAGTTTCAACTAAGACCTTATGATCATAATGATTTTTTAAAATCTTTTCGGGCCAAGTCAGTGTTCGTTTTAGCGAATTATGATCACTTTGTGAAGATACTAACACTTGTAAATTTTTAACTCGTTGAACAATCCCTTCAGATACAAAAAAATAGTACAAAATCGATTCCTGAAGATTTCGCCTCGATGTGGTTTGTGCTGGGATATCTCCCTTAGTAATCCCATTTAGCATAATTCAATTTCTTTCTTCCATATTTTCACACCATTTCTTCGCCAAGTTGAGTAAAGTTGTATCATTAAATACATCGTCTCTCCTTGTTATCAATCAATTTATATTAAGATCTCCACATAGGATAATGTCTGGCAAAATTTCATTGATACGGATTTCATCAATCAGGTCGATCACAACATCCAAAAATCTAGTTGTACCAGCTGTTTTATGTTGCCAATATACATTAATCACATGCAGCCGAAGGATTCTATCTCTTTTTTCAAACTCAGATTCAATCACTGTACTTTGTATAAATGGACAAATGTTCTCTGAGTACGTGATTCTCAGTCCTGCATTTTTCCTTACAAGAGTAAATAGCCCTGATGACAGACGACCCTTTGGTTTCTTAATGGCAGGATTCATTGCTATTTCAAATTTATCTGTCATTGGACACACGTCCATCCAAGTTTACGGCAGGCATGTAATATCGACGTGTTTTAGCCAATCAGAAGAGCCATTAAACAAATGGGTGAAACCTCTTGTGTTCCAAGTGTGACACCACTATTGCCTATGAGCGTGTGCTCCACCTTGCAACATTTGTTTCACTTCTCATTGGGGTGCTGAGAATGGTTTGTCTTCCCACTACGGGTGAATACCCATTGTCTAGTTCTGCCGCATCATATGGTTATGTACCACAAAATTGAGCTCTTTGGGTCTACATTTATGAGTATTTATTATGTTTTTCTGCAGCTGGCCCCTTGTCGTTTGAAGGTTGGAATGCGTTTGTTTACCTCCCACCTTGGCTGTGAGCTCGGTCTTCTCGCTTCGTGCAGTCTGAGTCTGCCTCCCTTGTCTGGTGTGCTGCAATTAAAGGCCTTCTGTGATTTTCATTAGACTTATACTATGATTTCTACACACTGATATGGTGCTATGTTTCCTATAGGTAAGTCGTACATGATCCTACCAGGCTCCATATATACTCCAGTAGTTCCATAGTATTAGTTGCCACAATCATCTGCAATCTTGCTCAGGATCTCTTTCTTGCCTTGCGTTTAGCGTTCGTGTACTTGGCTAATGAGGGAAATAATAAAAGCTTTGACAGTATGCATATGTATCTGTCCTCTTTGCAACTGTGTAAGCATGTTCTTCATGTATACAAGAGTGTTTGTCTAAGCTGTGCATGGTTGCGAGTGTTCTTCATGGCTAACGCAGCTATATCGTGGCATCAGCATAGTGGTTTCTCAGGATTTTTAATCAATGCACTCTATTATGGTGTTTGGATCCATGGCCACTGTCGAGTCGCCTGTATCTGTAAGGACATGCACTGGATACGGTTGGAATGGCTGCCTGAGGGAATACCTCTCGGCATACTTGTCAGTCATTGGTGCACGTGGGGGTTGTCTGAATAATGAGTGACTTCAGGCGTTCTTGACTCTTTGTGCCGTCATGTTCATGGAGGTGATGGGAGGCATTCCTGGGACACTCTCTTCACCTGCACATTAAACCCAGGCATATTTTAGGTACACATACCACCAACAGTTTTCCCCATAGAGCCATACTCTTGTACAGGGGTTAGGTAATGCCTGCCTCCCAGCGTCCTTGCTTCATTGCTTAGCATGGAGGGTCCACATGTTTTAGCAAGAATGCATCATCTAAATCCGCATCCCACTCATAGTACAAAAATAAAGAAATAAACTGCAAAAATTCAAAAAATAAATATGTCAGCAAGGAAAAAAGCAAGCAACCAGGGCCTAATTCACAAACGCTTTGTCCATCAGGCTTTGATAGTTCAAATTGGTACAACAAATACACAATAAAATAAGGGCCACCAAAAGATGAGAATGTGTCACTTGCAGTCTGGAGTAGAGGGTATCACAGCTTCATTTAGTCTTGCCTACATTGCACACGCAGTCACTTTAAGGTCCATCATGAATGTGTTTGGAGACATTTCACAGTGTGAGGATTAGAGGGATCGATTATCAGAGAACTAAGCACCAAATTAAGCTTAGGGCCCTTTAGGAACATGCATATTTAATGGATGGGATGACACAGAATAACTTCAAATCCAAATAACCGAACCAACGCAGGAAGATGCACTGTTTTATTAACAATTATCTAAAACAGGGAGTTTACAACGAACATCAACGGATGGACACTCAGGTTCGCTCAGTGATCTTCACACAAATCATAGCTTTTATATAGAAAATACATCAGAGGTGACATCAGACACTATGTGGCAATAATGAAAAACCTACTAAAAGTCAGGATTGGTTTCGGGGGAACATCTAAGTATATTTTCTATAGGAACTAGAATTGTGATGTGCTGCCCACTATCAGGTGGACAACATATGCCTGCTTCTAAAACTAGTCATCTTCAGAAACATTAGATACATGGTTTCTCAGTGGTTTTCAAACTATAAGGTCCTTCATTATTTGGACCACTACAATTGATTGGCACGCTTGTGCCAGGCCTGGAACATTCGGGTCACTTAGCATGACACTACCTCCCCACCGAATTAGCCCAGTATCTCTCATCACCCATGCCTTCTGCCATGAAGATTGTCTTTGAACTTGGCCTTGCAAAAGTATCCTTGTCTTTAGAATACATGGGTGTGAGAGCACTAACTATCGTGTTCTTGGACACCAAGTCCGAACTCTATTTTCATCCTTGGCTCACATGACAGAAGACCATGATTTGGTCCATTTTGCAGGTTTTAAATGCTATAAATGAATTAAACTTGCCACTCTTGGTGTTCTTTCTTTGCAACTTAACAAGGTGTGATTCGTTCTTCGCACATTCGCTCCTTTCCAGAATAGATAGCTGACGTTGGCTGCTTCAGTCTTGAATCCCGGCCAGACAGCCTTGTCTTGCAATTCCATGATTCTGCTTATTCTTGCTGCAACAGTTTTCCCTTCCATCTTCATGGGTCCTGGGTCCGATGTCTGGCTTCCATACAATGGCTGCTTTGCCTGCATTCTATTCACTATGTATAGCCAGCTTCTATGATGACTTAGTCTACTTGCGTTTCAGCATCTGTACAATTATTGAACGCTTGATTGCCTGTAGCACTTTGTGCATGTGTAATATCCTTTTTCGCATTTAAAAGTTCACTTGATGGTTTACTTCGTCATTAGGCCCTCCACGACCTATACATCCTCTTCAGCCAGTATCTTGGGATGTTGTACATACTCTTTTGTGACATCTCTGGCTTCTTTTCTCTGCTCCTTCTCATATTCCTTCAGGGAGTTCCTCCCTCAAGTTGTCATCCCTTCGGGCATTCATTCGGTAGGGTTGTCTCAATGAGTAGCTTCTCTCAAACACACACTGCAGTATTGGCAAAACTGTTGGTGTCAAACACGGCACAATCTCAGGTCTCCAACATATGGGAGGAATGGGGAAGGGTCTCCTGCAGAGGCATGCAGATGGTCCTCTACAAGATGATTTGTTTATCTAATGTACTTACAAAAAGGTAACACCTCATATTGCAGTCAGCCAACTCAGACTACTCACAAGTCCAGTTGAACAAACAAAGCACAATGGTCTTGAACAGGTGAAGTCCAACCGAATGAGAAGAACGGTTTCATATCCTGCATTCCTGCTGCCTACCAGTTTGCAGGCCTTAAGTGGAAAACCCATCTAAAGAGCTTGGTTTTCAGTCATTGCCTGAGGTCTCTGAAATCTGTTCATGCATCTAGGCCTGGGTTCAAAATGTTCCCGGACTTAATGTTATGTTAAGGATATTCATACCGCGCACTATCACCACCTGAGTGGGTACCTTGCAGATCTGAGAAGCAAGAGGGTAAAGTGTTGAGCTGGTGGGTTAAATTAGTAGGACTGAGCGGGAACAAAAGTGCAAGAGGGCTGTGATGTGCTGTTGGTGGCTTCAGTTCGGTTTACACAGGTCGCTGAGCATAGGTGGGAATCACAATAGATGTCTGCTTGATGCATTGTGCAAAATTGGGCTAATGCACCTCCCTCTATTTGACCTTCTGATACTCTGCACCAGAAGAGAACTTGCATTTCTCAACAAAACCATAGTCTGCTATCTCATTTGTAAATAAGAAGACATGCATTTTGGCAAAGGTGTTACTTTAAGTGTTATGTCAGAAAGAATGTTCAGCAATCGTTTGTAATAATGACTTTAAGAACAAGTTGCTGCATACCTTCTGCCCAACTATTTGAATGTTATAAGTTTGCACACGGTGCCTTTTTGCCACGAGTTTGAGCAAACATTCTCTGCGTACATGAATGTAAAGGGATACTCGTTAATTGCATTTATTCAACTTTTGCCTAAACAACTTAAAATTTTCCTATGTGTACTGAACACCCGTTATCCTTCAGACCACTGATGCAAAAAAGAAAACCCCAATAGTGGGGCTATGCTAACATCAGACAGAGAGAAACGCATGGTCAGGTTGGAAATAATAAACTGACTCAAGGAAGTTGGGTGGCACATGGCATTATGGAAAGGGTTGGAAGAGACAGTGCATAAACTCTGGAGGGGACATGTGCAGAGGTCTAGAAGAGAAGATTGCATAAACCACTCCAAGAAGATAATGTGGAGACTTGAGAAGGAAACGCAGCCGCAGGCTCCACCTGATGGTGGGAAATATGATCACTCAGCCTAGGGATGGGAGCTGCATACATGGGTATCAGGTAATATAATTCCCACCAAAAATATCGCTGTATATATGGTCGTCGGAAACAGCTATAGGTGATATTTTTAGTGGGGATAATATTAGGTCTTTTTGGGAGCAGGGGTTTCAGGGGTGTCCCCCACTCCTTTTAAAATAATACAAGGGTTGCGGGGGTGTCCCCCCGATGTTCCATGCCTTAATATTGCCGCAAAAGTATGGCGATATTTTTGTATGGCAATATTTTTGCTGGGATATTAACACATGGAACCAATACATGCTCCTGTAGAGCAGAATGGCTCAAGAGGTTAGTACCATGCTTCACTAGTACGGGCAATAGTGAGCTATAAAACGTCCATTGATCCATCAATCAATCAATCATACAAACCGGGGTACGTTAAAAGGAAGCCTAATTTAAGAAAAATAAAGGGGGTTGTTGTACAGCTCAGAGAGTATGCCAATCTCTTTTTATCTTGCTCCCATTTTTGTGATCCGTTTTTGTGTGTGTACTTTAATACTATTTATTAGCGTTCAATTTGCTAAAGCCTTATTTACACCCAGATGTGCCAACTTTTCTCAGGGGCAGAAGCAGACTGAACAATACTTTGATTTTCACCACAGTGGCAGAAATTCACACACCAAGGGAAGCGAAGGAGCAGTATCCATTCCCAGTTCACAACAACACATTTGACAACGCATTTAGCAGCAGCAGGAATTGGGGAACAGCTCCAGCATTTACAAGCAGCCAGGCCCTACATCTTAACATGAGTTGCCAGTTGTCAATGCTGAATGGCGCACACTGCACCATTGCAATTTCACCCACCTTGAAGATGGACAGAATGTTTGCCTGAGCATGTCCATAAAAGAATGACCTTTAATAGCTAAAGTATGAGAATACTCACAGCAGCACAATAGTGTGCATGTACTGGAGCCACCTGCAACTCTAAACGGAAACTGCCAGAGAGTAGTAAAATCAATACCAGAACATACATGTTTCTAGGTGCTACGAATGAACGAAAGACCAACAATAAACCATAATCTACATATAAATGCAAAACAAGTATTCATGGAATATACTCAATACTACAGTGGTCAAGGAGCCCCTGGCAGGCAACCTCTCCACTCATGGACACATCGCAGATCACTGCAAAGAAGACCTAGTGGATTCCAGCAAAAACGACAAGTATTCTTACTTGGCTTTGTGTGTCTTGCTTGCCTCTCTAGATTTCAATTACCGTGCAACAACACCACCCGGCAGGCAGCAGAGAGACTCTGTGGCTCACATCCGACTCCTGACGTCCGGTGCTGCCTACGCCACACAGTCCTCCGGGAGTCGTTCTATTCAGTGTGACCCAGCCCATAAGTGCCCTAAAGGGGTGCCAAAACAGATCATCTCAGCAAAGAACAAGTGAAGCGCCAGGCATACATGCATTTATGAGAGCGTATGTGTTTCAGCAGCACTCTTATAGTGCTACACTGGTGCAATTTATTTGCCTATTTAGGGTGGCCCGGCATTGCAAACAACTTGGGTTCCGTCACTGCCACTTGCTTTGCTTAAGTTTAAGAATGTCTCCACGGTACTTGACCTGACCATACCTGGATACGAGCACTGCCTGCCTGGCTGGCCTTCGTTTCCCCTCTTATTTATTTGCCTCAAAATGCCTGGCTTGCTGGCTGCTCACAGTCGGCTGCTGCCTAGGGCCTCGCGTTGGCGAAGGCATGCGCTGCCGCCTGCCTCCCTCTCTCCTGGCTCCTGGGCTGCTGCGGTCCACTTGCAGGTCACTGAGCAGGGCTGCACCAGATTATCCAGATTCTGTCAGGTGGTGCCTCCTAGACTCGTGCCTGCCCGCCTGCCATGCCCTGGCACCAGTAAGACCCAATCACCCAGCACTGAGCACAGGAGAAACACTTTGCTCAGCACTCGCTTCCTTTTGAATGCAAATTCAAAAGGAAGTGAGACCGAATGACAAATGGCTTTCTCTCTGCTGGTGGACCACAGGTGTGCCAAGATGGAGGCCGGGCCGGGGGTGGGGAAGAAAGAGAGGGAGAGAAAAAAGACAGCCAGGAGAAGATACTGAGAGAGCAGATCACTGCTGGGCACAGTGGGGGGGCAGGTAGAAATAATAGGTGACAGCCACAGCACTGGCCTGTTGTTTTTAGTAACAACAAATTAAACAAAATAACAGGCCCAGGTAGCCCAGCGGCCACCATCAGATCATGTAGTAAGCTGAGCCTGGCTGCCTGGATGTACATTAAATGATATATCTGGTGTGATTTTTTTTTCCGGCCCCAGACTGTGTAAATAAAATCCGGCCCACACACATTAGATCTTAATCGGCCCTGGGCCGAATGGCCGACTGGCCAGTCCGCCCTTGGCAGGAGGCACTGCATATGGCACCGTTCAGTAACACTCACCACATCTCTGGGTTTAAGGGGAAGCGGGGGACAAACAAGATTATAGTTCCAGGCCCTAACACGTAGAATAAGTTGGCAGGTTTCACGTGGCTGACAGATTTCATTTCCACACATGTTTGAAAGGATATGAACGATTTAATTTTTTTGTCACCCAACAACCTCTCAGCAGCACCAAAAATCTTTGCACAAGCGCATTATGCAATAGTTAGCTTGCTCACTGTTCTAATTCTACATGGATCAATACCACAGTCTATACTAAAGTGTTTCTGAATTAGATTTTTTTGTAAGGTGAATCTCGCATCAAGTTAACTGACTCTCTCCCAGGTGCAAACAGTTTCAACACAAAATGAAAATGAAAAAGTGCAGTGAACTAGAAGAGTTTTCCCAAGATCACACAATTAGGTCAAGCGGTGTAGCTGGGACTGGAAGCCACTTATGTTGTTAGTATTACAAGTTCTATTTCTATTTTTTTTTTAGATCAACTTCTTTTTTTCAGCGTAGCCTACAAAAGACTACACTTCATCCGTGATCTTTTTTCAATGAAGCTGAATTGCAAAGACTCACATCATGTCATAAAGTTTCTGAAAATATAAAAGAAATTTTTATAGAAGCATTGGGAAGCAAAACCACTTTTGTAAAACCAGGCAATATTAAACCAGGTCAGAGTATGCATCACAACGAATATCTGACAAATAATGATGCAGTTTAGTTACATGCTACAGAGGAACAGGTAACAGCAAAGCCAATAGACCTGGCATAATAAATGAAGAGGATAACCTTTTTCTGTCCGGTGGGGGTTTTACAAAAGTAAATTACCATATATCTAGAACCAGACATATTGGCTTTGCCAAGACATATTCAACGTCTGTATTTTGTCAATGCTGCTTCTTTGCATTACACTCGCCCATGTGTTGGCAAAGAGATGCAGCATCAATTGGAATGAGTTCAGGTTTAAGTGTGTAGCTCCTGGATTACTAGCATTCGCTGAAGAGGTCTTCGAAGATGCGGCAGGAGTCGGCACATTCAATGAGACTTTATCATGGAAGGCAGGCTTTAAGTTGCGTGCAATGTTTTACTGGCTTTAGCCAGCGGCAAGAATGTGGATTTGTCCTCCTATGACTGTCGCGAATGACTTGTCAGTGCTTTTTTGATTTTTGCTGCACTGATTGTTTCTAGGACTAGTTTTGGGTGAGTGTCTTCTGATGCTAGAAATGTTTAGAGTCATCGTTTATTTTGTGCTGTCTTTTGACCACCAGCTCCTCCTCTGTCTCTCCTGCATCAATAGTCACCACTCGTGGTGTTTGCTTTGCCCGGGGTTTCAAAAGTAATTGCCATAGTCTTTGTTCCTATGCTTGCCTTGTGCATAACCGTCGCTCTAACTCTATCATCTATTGGATGTTTACAGAAGACACGCTGTGGTCGTGGCGTGAGGCCACTTTATAGACGTTTGACAAACTGGAACTTCTTGAAATTTGCTACGTTAACCTTTGAAACACAGCACTTGGGCGACTATGCTTGTATCTTTCCTTGAAACTAGAACATGAAGCCATTGGGGAAAGCCTGATGAAGACCCCACTGCGTCGAAACACGTGTTGGCTGATACTTCACAACAAATCCTAACACTCACCAATGGACGTGATATTGTGTCTATCTATACTTTTGGCACAGGTTGAGAGTGATTAACACTTCTTGTTCTGTTGGGTGATATACGTGCTACACCTCACAAGTGACTAGCAGTTTCTGTCAAGTGTGGCAGCTCACTGGGGTTCAGCTGTAATCGATTCAATATTTATTTGTATATTGGATCAGATGCTGTTTTGTGACAGTGGTCGGGATTTGGTTTTATTGTACCAATATAGTTTCAGCTATACTTTTCACCATGATAATTCAACAAATTTCTAATGTTGCAATCTGGGACTTGTCTCTCTGTGAAAGTCAATGTATAACAGGATGTTCTATTAAGTGTCCTAATAAATATGTTGGTATATAAATATGTTGGTATAATGGGATTGATGTGAAAACATCGAATTTTTTACTATTAATCTGAAAACCTATATTTCTTTCACGATTTTCCACACATTTCATCGGAAAGATAGGGGGGGGAGACACCCTAACCCAGCCACAAATCGCCCCACTTTAAGTAATACTATAGCCCAACCCTCGAGGAAATGTATGGAAATTCGGTTACAGAAAATGCGTTGTTTGCTCCCTCGCAGTAATGTGCTTCGTTGTTTTCGGGTGATACCGGTATAATGTACGGAAGCTGGAAATCTGATCTTGGTCTCACAGTAGATTCTCAGTGTCTGCTGGTCCTGGTCTTCACTCATCTGACCTAGTGACCTTTCACTGCGGATGCAGTCTCTGCAGCTGTGCACCCCGCCACTGGCGGCAGGCGACTGCTTGGGAAGCCTGCAGTGGCTTATTGTTCAGGGGTTGTGGGCACGCTCTGGAATGATGGGAAGAGTGGCTCTGCAATGAATCTCTCATCGTTCAATCACAGGGCTCTTCTCTGGCACCCCTCCCTGACGCAAACATGGTAATTAGCTGTCTGGTGCCTGCATCCCGTTTTAGTGGTGTTTCTGTTACAAGTTTGCTTATTACAGCCCGACCGACTAGATGTGTAGATGCAGTGACGTACTTAGGTTTACTTGCGTTGGGACTGTCAAATGCAGGGCAAAAGGCAGCTTTCTGTTGTTATTGTCCATATTATCTCTATTATCGTTATCAATGGTCCAGGTGAAAGACCACAGACTTGCGCAGCTTTATTTGCCTTACAAAGTCCTCTGGAGGAGAAGGCCAAATGGTGATTCTAAAAATGAATACTGCACTTAGCTTTACAATCCTTCTTCTGTGATTATTTACAAATGTGAACGCTGGGGTCCCTCCGAAGTTAGAGTTCCAATAACATAATAGAGACAAACCATGCTCTGTTCAAATGTTTTCGTTTTTTTTTTTAAGCGAAAAGTATATTTTAAAAGAGATGGGGATGTGAGGAGGCAAGAAGACAGGACATATATATTTCACTACTGTTTTTCTTGTAAAGTTTGGGAGGACATCTCTTCGCTTCTTGATGGACTGCAACCAAGTCGTAATTTAAGGGGATCCCTGTGACGAAACAACTTGGATTACTAGTGGCCCTGGGGTGAATATCGGTTTCGAAACCATCAATCAGTCCCACAGCTCTAATACCCCAGAAGGGATTTCTGTATATTTGTTAAGCGCCAAAGCCCTCAGGCATCCAGGCACTACACTGAAACGTACAAAGCACGAAACTATGAGACGAGAGAAACCTACCGAGGCAAATCATCTAGTTTTCACGTTTTCCCCGAAAACAAGATCGTTTTTATCCTTTTGCAAACTCTCAGGCAGCTCATTGCAGGCTTGTTCCATCAGGATGGGGAAGGAGTGCCCATTTCCCCTGCTTCTCTTGATACGGGGGGTAATGAGACCATGAGCATCAGACGACCCGAGATTACAAGCTGGTTTGTGGACTTCCAATTACTCCTTCAGATAGGATGGTGCAGTTTGAAACAGACATTTGTGACCAAAGGTAAGTATCTTAAACTGGACCCTGCAGCAACAGGAAGCCAGTGGCGTTCCCTGGGAGCCCCAGATACCGGTTCACTCCGAGCAATGTTACGGGATCCGAACAGATGAAACAACAAGCAAATTATAAACCTCCTTTTCCAATTTTGATAACGTGGACGGAACGTCAGGCTTATCTCCGAAAGGTTGTGAATCATTGTTTATTAGCAGCAAAGCAAAAATTATTAACAAATGATAAAAGGGACTATCAAGTCAAGGTTGTCTCAAAAATATCTACTTTATTTATATCACAACAGACAGTCTAACAACACTACGGAATGCAAACCACCCTGTAAAGGAATGCAGAGGACAGACAGTTCCAAAGAAGGAAAAGGGTTGCACTCTGGATACTGACAGGAGGGTAGTCGATATGGTTAATAACCACAACAGTTTAAGCTTTCTTGGATTCAGCACAAAGTGGACAATGGGTCACTTAACTGCTAAGAAAAATGTGCCTATTGGGAAATCCCATGCACCTAGGAAGAGCAATCTCGTCCTTAGCACTTAAGGGGTTAATATGTCTCTAGGGGCCTTCTGGGAAGTACCAGGGGAACAGAACCACAATGTACCTTGTGCTGTAGATGTTCTTGGTGCTCGACAGGCTTGAGTCGGCTTCAGGGCACTTTGCAGGCTTCTGTGACAGAGTTCTAGACAGGAGTCAGCTGCGGGTATCAGGAGGCAAGACGGTTCAGCGAGCGAAGCTGGACCAACGACTGCAGGCTGGCCTACACCATGGCTCGAGGTCAGGAATTGTTGTCTCGTGCTGATCTGTGGTTCTGAAGCACTGCTCGAAACGTCTCAGATGTCTTTAAGCGACAGTAGCTTGACAACGGTCAGTGTTGCCATTGGTTGCAGATCGAGGAACTCGACTGGCTCGAAAAAACGTCCTTTAAGGTGGTCATCGGTAGATGCTCATCAAGGCACTTCTCCCAGCTTCTTCAGCAGGCTTGTGACGTCCTTTAAGGTGGAAGGCCCACAGATGTGGAGTGTGTTGGAGGCCGCTGCATTGTCCTTGGTTGTAGGTTCAGAGATCTTCTGGCACTTCCTATCCCGGAAGCATGCTGCAGAGCTTAGCAGGGCACGCTGTGTACTGGCTGGGTACCAGTTCTGGAGTGGCTCGAGGGTCCTCTGAGTTCTGTATCTCCCTCTGTTCATTGGGAGATATTTACGGGAGGGATCTTGCTTCCCTCTTAGGATATCCTGGCCTTTCTTCACTTGTAGAACATGTAAGGCAGACTGTACCTTCAGCCAGGGTCCAAGGTTGAGTTCTTCTTTCTCACTTCTTGTGAAGTCTACTGATGATCTCCCTAAATAGGGACTCCTGTGATTGATGATTGGTGTAGGCTAAGCTAAACCAACAATCTCCTGTATGTGTGAGGTCATAACAAGAGCGCTTTGCCTCAGGAAAGGTAAGGGCTCAAAACAGGAACAAGGTGTGCCCCAGAAATAAAATAGCTGAATCCTTCTTTTAACAGAAAGAGCTTTGGCCACACTCCCTTGTGATACTAAGTCCCGCCCCTCATCCTGTCTGTTGTTGATCAAAGAGTCTCTCTGGTTAATGGATCTCTCTGTGGTTCCTGATTAAAGCAGCAAGACTACATTTAAGTGGCAGTGAGATCAGACTCTTAGGCTCCAGCAAACCACATTCATGTACCTTATGAATGGGGTCCACTAGTGGGGTGCCCTATTGTCAACAACAGTTCCAGACATGATAGCTCTCTGTCATTCATACAGAGGGTGGGCGATGGCTTCAGATTGGCACAGTTACTTATGAAAGGTTGTTGGGTTTCCTGTCTCCTTTGTTAACCTCTGCAGCTAGGCCCCATGTGGGCCTGTTTGAAGTACCCGCTATTGGTTATTAAGTGCTGCCACCAGCTGCAGGGCTTAACAAAAGAGCAGGGTGAATCCATGGCGCCTTTGTTAGTTAATCATGCTAGCCATGGCAGGGGGAAAGTTGGTCCTCCCTGTTCCTGGAGTTGACATAGTGCACTCCTGGCTGCCACATTCCAACTAAATATGTCAGAGCAGACTGTGCCTGTAGGCTGTGTCCACCCAGAGTACACAGGTCTATGCGTTTGTCATAGTGTGAGCATAGGAAAATGTGTGTGGATTAGCCCCACACATTTTCCTGAGGTTGCTCTACCATCATTCCATTTAATTAAACATTTCAAAAAGACAAGGCGAGAGCACGCCCATCATTCAGATGGCCGAATTCCTCATAATCCCTTTGCTCAATGCTATCCATTTTATGGGCATCTGTTGTCTGTTTGGAGAACTGCAGCCATGTTTATACATTCCATTCTGGCATGCAAGTTTCCACTTCTCTGATGGAGTCATCTGACAGAGATAAGTCTGTAAGGCATGTATTACCATTCCAAGGATGTGCACATGAAAAACACTCTCTTAACTGAATATTATGGATAGGATCCTAGCTATTGTATTATTACACCACATTACAGTGATATGATGGGATATGATAAGTCATTTATAACACACCTGTACACAAGTGTTTCTAGGTGTGACAATACAAGGAAAGGGAAACAAAGGAAGGACAAAACAAACAATGTTACTAGGCCTAGTGTCATTCAAATCATGCAAGTGCGATGTGGAAGGGAGCGAACTGACAAGGGGATGGAAGAGGGAGAGTGCAATAGGCAAGCTCAAGTAAGTGCTGCCACGGTGGTTGGCTCAAGTAAGTACAAGGAGGCAGGGGATTGTAGGGTTGCTGATACGTCCCTAAGTGCATGCGAGGCCCGGAGGCAGTGCAAGGGGCTACTGGTCGTGAAGAAGCCCGGTGCTCGCTAAGATTCAGAGGGTGGCCAGGTAACCAGTTAGCGCAGCAGACAGGTACATCAGCAGGGGAGAGTGAGAGAGAGAAAGCAGACACGAAAAGGAAGGTCTTGAGTTTCTTCCAGAACCTTAGGTGGTCCTGTTCAGGTTTGAGAGAGGCAGGGAGACTGTTCCAAAGGGAGGCCCAAGCCTAGGACAGAGATGTTCCCCCCACACTCTTCCTGGAGAAGCGTCTGATCCTCAGAGAGTTGGAGGTGGATGAGCGGAGGGCTCAAAAAGGAAAATGCTTAGGAAGTGAGAGTTTGATGTAGTGTTGTCCCTGGCCACAGAAAGTCTTGTGGACAATGCCGAGGGTCTTGAACTTGATACTTGCAGCCACCGGGAGCCTGTAGAGAGATTACAGGGCTGGAGAGATACAAATCCTGGGCTTGAGGCCAAGGACAAGTCTAGCGGTGCAGCTGGTAGTCAGACTTCTTAGAGATGTCTGTGATGTGAGGAGAGAAGGAGAGAGTGGAGTCGAGGTTTGGCACCATGGTTTTTTGCCTCGCAGGAAGGTGCAGGTAGAGAGCCTAAGGAGGGCAGCCAGAGTGAAAGAGGGACAGCGGGAGCAGGGGTCGCAGTCTCACTGGCATGAAGGCAGAGATCATTGGAGGCACACCATTCCTGAATAGTGGATAGACAGCCAGGAATGAGCGCGAGAGAAGAGGAGGCTGAGGAGAGCCTGAAGGAGAGCTGAGTGTCATCCACATAACACTGTCAATTAGGAGAGATTGTAGAGATACGATGGCCCAGAGGTGCCAAATAAAGTTTGAAGGTTAGAACCCCGGGGAACACCACATGTGGAGAGAGAGGTGGTGGAGAGAAAGGACCCAAATTGGACCTGGGAGGGTCAATCGGAGCGGACGGAGGTCAACCAGGCTAGTGCCTGACCCATGATGCCCAGGTTGTCACAGGGTCGATTGATCAGGATGGCATGGTTGACCATGTCAAAAGCAGTGAAAAGATCAAGGAGGATGAGGACAGAAGGAAGGCTAGAGTCGAGATTAGAGAGCAAATCTTCACATGTGTTCAGGAGAGAAGTTGCCATGCTTCTGGCTGCTCTAAAGCCAGACTGGTGGTTATGGAGACACCCAACAGATTCAGTATGGAGAGTAAGCTGGGAGATAGACAGCTTTTCCAGGAGTTTGCCAGGAAAGGAGTGATAGAGATTGGGCGATAGTTTGCTGGAGAGGAAGGATCGGCAGAAGGATTCTTAAAGAGGGGGTGCTCAATGGAGTGCTTTAGGGGGGAGACGAAAGTTCCAGTGGCAAACAAGTGATTACAGAAATTGGCCAAGCCTGGAGCGAGGGTGTTGATGTGGTCCTTGATGGTTCTGGAGGAGAAGGGGAGCACCTGCTTGGACGAGAGTTTCATAGATCAGACTTGTCTAGAGACATCATCAGGAGAGCACACAGGGAAATAGGAGAAAAGAGGAGGAGAAACGGCCGGAGAGGGGTAGGGAGACGGAGAGGGAGAGGAAGAGGAGAGAGAGGACAGGATGTCTTGAGTTTTAGTGATGAAGTGAGAAGCCAGTGCCACGCAAAGGGCATGGGAGGGAACAGGAGAGGTGTAGATTGCAGCAGGATTGTCAAGCTCCTTGCAGATTTTGAAGAATTTGGCCGTGTTGTTAGAGACCGCAGAGACGTGGGCTTGGATGTAAGCTCTCTTCTTGCACAGGACAGAGAGTCGGTATTGCTCTTTTGGAGCAGGTGGTAGGCCAGTTTGAGGCTGAGGAGGATGCCAGAGAGTTGGCGGAGAAAAGAGGAGGCAGAGCAGCAAGACAAGATGAAGATGGTGCCAGAGAGGTAGCGGAGGAGCCAGGAGGCGTAGGTAGGAGTAGCAGCAGAAGGAAGGAAGTTGATAAGATGCAGGAAATGTCTATGGAAAAGAAGGAGATTGAGATGAGGGCCCTGGACCAAGACGGTGCCATTCAGATATGATGATATGATAGGTTATTTATAACATGCTTATTACCCAGAGGTTTCTAAGTGCGGACCCAGGGATTGAACCTGTGTTGCTCTATGTCGTCTTGCTTCCAAGGCGAGCACGTTGCCGCTTAGCTATCCTCCCAAAACAAAAGACATGAATGATGGTCTTGGAGGAGTGGAAGGGGCCAGGAGGACCTCCAACCAAGTGCCACCATTAATGGGAGAGGAAGAGAAAGGGGAGAGAACAGAGACCATATGTGGTGTCCATAGGCCTGGAGAGGGAATGACAAAGAGGATGTCGGTAAGGGTCTGTCTGGAGGAAGCACTGGTGTAGGCATCAACGATAGGGAGGCCTTGGTTGGAGATCAGGATGTTCCTTTCAAACCTCTTCCTATCAGACTTAGTGAGAGGGATAGGATAGGAGGTAGAATATCATTTAGAGAAGATAGGTGAAGATAGGTGAGACTGAGAGCACCATAGAGGGTGCGTGGAGGAGCAGGAAGAGGAGGAAGCCCAAGCAGGAAGGTGTCTCACACTAGGCCACACAAAGGGGAGAGCATAAGGGGGAGACAGGTACAGTCAACACAGAATACAGTAGCAATAGTTATCACAGTTAGGGTGGAAGGACCTAAAGAGAGGGAGACAGTGCAGTAATACAATAGAAACCAGTGGGATGACAGGAGAAGTGAGAGGAGAAATGCAAACAATACAATACAAAATATGTAATGCAATAGAGACCCTTCAGGGACCCAGAGGAGTAAGAATAGAAATGCACACAATACAACAAAAAATATACAACACAATAGTAACAGCTGGGGGGCACCTGAAGAGGTAAGAGGAGAAGAGAGAAGTGGAACTAGAGGTGCGAGGGGAACAGTGCACGTGGAGTTGAGCGAAAAGAGGAAGGATGCACAAGGCTGGGACAAGTGGGGCCTAACTTGCATGGGGAACTGCGCACATGGATTGGGCAGAAAGGATATGGGCATACAAGGCCGGGAGAAGTGGGCCTAAGTTGCGAGGAGACCCACACACTTGGAGTAGGGCGAAAGGGGAAGGACGCGCAAGGCCAGTCGAAGTGGAGTCTAAGTTGCAAGAGGAAAATTGCATGTGAAGTAGGGCGGAAAGGGGAAAGATGCTCAGGGCCAGGAGAAGTGGAGCCTAAATTGCAAGGGATATCGCCCACGTGGAGTCAGGTTGGAAGAGGAAAGACGCGCAAGGCCAGGGAGTTGTGTGGAGCACAGTAGTGGCTACTCTCCATCCCTGCACCTTCTTACCGTTTGGACGCAGATGGGCGACGATTTTGTCACGCATGCGCACTCTGCGCTGCTACCCCTTTGCCGCCAAACACCTGCATTGCACAACACCACAGCCTTGCCCTGCGAGGGCTTTGCCGCAGAGGGTCCGATCCTCGGCTTTTAAAGGTTTCGATGCATGTATGTAGGCACAGTATATTACATGTGGCCGGGCAGCGTCTCTTGCGCACCGGCGTCGCAGAAAACCGTAGCCTTGTCCTGTAAGGGCTTTGCAGCACAAAAGTTAAGAACAAAGGTGAAGAACAACATCAATGAAGAAACAGCATGGAAACAAATTATGCCATTCAACAACTCGTTACTTAATATAGACAGTTCTACTTACAGCACAACAGTAAGAATAAATAAACACTGTATAACCACCATAGAGAAAACAAAGTTCTTTACATCAGCTTTCAGAAACTCTCTCCCCAATTTAAACAGCACCACTGGCCCTTAAAGAGCATTCAGCGGGATGCACCTGTTAAGAATGACCGAGCAGCTGACTGATACCAGTGCCCCTCGCCTATAAATATCTTCATTAGCTCTCCCTGATAATGAGCAAGGTGGTGTGCAGTCAAAATATCGAAAATAAAAGGTCGAAAGACAAAAATGTCGAAAAATAAATGTCGAAGAAAAAAAAGTTGAATTCCTCTTTTTTTAATTGTATATTTATTTTGGGGTCCGGGAATAAATAAAAATGGGTAAAAATAAAATAAAAAGGGCGGTTGGGGGGAACCCCCCCATTTTGAAAAAAAAAGTCATAAAAAAAATTAGACTTTTTTTTTATCGACCTTTTGACTTTCAACCTTTTTGTTTTCGATTATATCACTATAAACCCAGCAAGGTCACTACAGCCATACCTAAAAATGATCCTGTGTCATTCTTTCCATAGTAATGTTGTTTTATGTTATGTTGTTGGGGCTTGTACGCACACCACTGCCATTTTTCATGGTCCCCAGGTGGATCAGAAAAGGAGGGGGCTTGGGAGAGTTAGTGGAGTTGAGAGGAAAAAGCGTAAGAGAGCTTTGATGTGCTGTTGGTAGCTTTAGTTCTGAAAAAACGTTGTGTGCAGGTGTGCTTTTGGGTGTGCTTTTGGGTGTGCTTTTGGGAGATTGGCATTTGTGTGTTGTATGAAAATGCTCCCAGTGTATGTTGGGTATTGTGGACAAACATCTGCTACGTTTGGCTTCCAAGCAGAGGTAATACATCAAATTAGCAGAACCATGCTGGTTCACAGGTTGCAAGAAAAACCTTAAGGAGACCCAGTCCTTATTTTATATCATCCAATTTTATATGTTCATGTATTTGTATGGTTGAATGAGCATTTAAGAGCTATGCTACAAAAGAGTGCAACATTCCTGCCGCTCCTCAACCCCCAACCCCCATTTACATCGAGATTCTGACTTGAATTTAAGTTGATGGCTGTTCACTCACCCATGGGCTTTAATGGTCAGAACGGACCGTCCTGGCTCTTACATGGGAGGAAGCCATTTGTAAAGTATGAAGAATTGAACTGACAGTCTATGGAGACATGACATGATTCCTAAATATGCACCAGCATCGCAGTTATTTTTCATTGGGCCTTTCCTATAAAAGAGCTTGAAGGAGTGTAATATCAGCAATTAAAAAAGGATATGAGCATCAATGAACAGGGGCGCCTCCAAGGGGTGGCCAAGGGGGGCCACGGCCACCCTTATAAAACCACATGCCCCCCCACCGGCCCATTCATTTATGTATGTTTGTTTTGGTGTGCCACCCCAAGACTTCAAGTGTGGCCACCCCTATGAAAAATGTCTGTGGGCGCCACTGTCAATGAACCCTAGAATTGATGGCATTCGGGGAAATGTGTTTCCAGAAATAAAGATGATTCAGTGAAAAGCAGCTTAGAGGAAGAATGAATGAGGACAGAAGGTTTGGCCCTGGTTTAGGAGCTAATGTATCTAGTTGTAATAGCCACCCAGATAAGCACAACAAAGGGATTCCTGCCCAGCCTGCCACATGGCATACATTGCATGCCAGCACAGGCCTCAGGCCTCAAGTTTATGCCTGAGCTGATACATACCACACCTGTGCATAAGGACGATGGTGCTTCAAATAAATCACACACGGGGACATGAAAAGCACACTATTGTGCCTTTAAGCAAACAAATTCTTCAATTCTCACAACACTTCAGTTAAGGTTACATCAGACTCTATGTACCCTTTGGACTCTGCCTTCAAAGTTCATTAAATTGGTCAAACCTGAATGTCTTGCCAAATTTGGCAGCATTTTATACATGTTTACATGCTCAAAATGCTTGACAGAAATAAAAGCATGCGTGTTGAAATCATAATTCTACAAAGACCAAATAAATCACACGTTAGTCCACTACATCTCAAAATATCCTGCTTCAATGTTTGATGTTGTTGGCATGCTTGTAGCCCTTATCATGAAGTTGTGCACAACACAATTTTTCGATTTCCTATCAGCTAAACTCTTTCAAGAGTAGTGTTGAGGGAAAAACCAAAATGAAAACTATCCAGCATAACAAAAAATATTCATCAAAATGCACATGCTGTTCTGCCAGACCCAACGCACAGTAGGGCACTTCTACATGTGTAATACAGTTGGGTGGACAAAACAAAATAAACATTATTTCAGGAAATTAAAAATATTCTACAAACTGTGCGAGCTGATCAGCTGCACCCAACACACCGCAGGGCTTATGTGCATGTGCTTAGGCCTGGAGGGACAAGCCACGAATTAAAACAACAAGGACAATTGAAAATGACACTTCAAAACACACAAGATGACCAGCCCGGTGGAATGTGCGGTACATCTGACGTACATGTGCAGTAGCCGTGCAGGGACAAAGCAAACTGAAAATATATGCATCGTGAAATGCATAAGATTATGCACAAAGCGCAACAGAAATCTGTAAGCATAACTTCTTTACAAATCATAGAGCACTCTCTTAAATAAACAAAGAAATCAGTAGGATTTTATTTTTTCAAGGAAAGGGTGCTACACTAAAAAGGTAGTCTAACAAATGGGAAAGGGAACCTTAGGGTTTAATCACATTGTTGAAGCCACAATTCACCTTCACAAATAATAAGTCAGAAAGAAAGATCAGCACATGTGTGTATCTTTACAACATACACCAACAATATACCAAGCTGCATAGGAAATATAATACAATATATTCTAAAACATACATTACCATTTAAACAATAGTCATAACATACAGATTAAATTAATTAACATGGACAAACTCACCCACACTTACACAAAGATCTGTCTCACAAAAACATACCCTCTTTCCACCATATCTATAGTACATTTCACAACAAACAATAACTGACATTCCCATGACAAGTGCAAACAAGCACACACACACACATCAGCAATATACAAAGCATTAACACATTCATTATCAACATTTCAAAAAATCGAGTTAAGGAGTAAAGATACTGGTGCCAGAATCTTTGGGTTTTTCGCATTTGTGAATCATTTTCTGTGTGCTTAGCACTGTATACGTTAATAGGGAACAGAGGCCTGGAACACCTTGTTCAGGGGCAGTGCACATGAAACACTGGTGCTTAGAGAGAGTTAGGCTGACTGGCTGAGCTCTCATCGGCGCAGCGTAGCAACGCTGCATTTAGACAGACTTTTCTGTGTTTAAAGTAAAAGGTTCAGGCAGCTGAGTAACTGTGGGAAAGCAAGTGTTTCACCACCACTTTGGACAACTGAGCACAGTACCAAGTTTACTACATGAGTTACTAATACTTAGCTGTACACAGGTAAAAGCAATGTGCTATCCAATTTACACTCATTTTATGTATGTAAAGAGTAAGCCTTACTTACACTCAAATGCTAATGTAGATGGACTCCAAAGAGACAATTAAAGGTTGCATTTTATGCACATAGATTAGGCTTGTCCATCTTTTTATTGTAAGAACGGATCATAAACTTGCTGTCAGACGATCTCCTGGCAAGCCAAATTCAAAGACCTTACAGGAAGCCGTCTCACCTGAGGAAAATATGTCACATGACCTTTGACACCACATATCCCAATGGAAGTGATGTAATGTGATCTCTGACAGCGATGACATCACAGGAAGTAGTGTGATGTGACATTTAACATCTGTCACAAATCGACAATGAAATAGGGCTGGAAATGTGGTTTGGAGTCCCAAATAAAAACAACAATAAAGCAGCCATACAACAACATGTTCACTTCTAATCACTTCTCAATGATTGATGGACGTATAATGCAAGCCAACAGATCAATTGTGAAGAGATGATTGCACAAAGTGGAAATTTATCAAAGCAACAATGCACATTTTTAGAACAGTTTTCAAGCGAGAGGGAACATTTCATTGCATTAATGTGCTATGACACCTCTTGAAAACGTTAAGCTGCTAAAACCTTACAAAGGTAGGTAGAATCAAACACAATCCCAACACCGTATTCAGTAGTTTACTCAGAAGTTGAAAACCTGTTCCAAATGTATTCAAATAAACCAGGCTTATGGGTACAGCTGGTCTCGTTGGTGACTCCAAATAAGACTATACAAGTCTTGCCTATTAATTATTAGAAATGCAGTGGTAGGAACTGTAGGTCTCTTGAGTTCCAAATGGTAACTTCAAGTAAGGTCGCAGGTCACTGGATGGACGGGAAGCTGGGAAAACGCGTCATATACAATCAAAGAACAAAGAGGAAAATCCAGGACGGCGTGCCCAATCAAGTGCACAAAAAAAATATTTTTATGATATATTTATTAGCAGAATGGCCCTTAGTATGACACGTGTTTCGGCCCTACAACGGCCTTCTTCAAAACAGGGCTTAGTACATTCCCTAGGAGAACATAAAAATATCACATGTTGTTGATGTATATACAAATATCACAACATAATAGTTAGGATCATATAAGTATCCCATACCATACCAATCAATAAATGAGTTCATGAATTGAAGCAAAAACAGAAACACGATTGTAATGTGCACCAGACAGAGGGATAGGGATTGGCAATGGGAAGGATACAAGGGGATTCATGAAAAACAAAATAGTATAATAGGTGAATCCAAAACATAATTCCATAAATGAGAAATTAAAAATGTAAGTAATATCCAATACAAACCAACATCAAAGGAGAGGGGAAGGGGAGAGAAAACATACTTATCTTAAACAGGGATACACATCAACCAGGTGAGCCCATCTTAATGTCACCCTACTACCACGCGACATTGACACATTGACACCTCTCCCTTTCTTGAATATATACTACATTCTGTACACTAATCCTTCCTCCCCCCTTCTTTCCCCTTTTTCAACTTGACTTGATCTCATCGTGAATATTACTCTATGTAGGATTGTCATGATTTTGAATTGTGTCTGTATCTGATACATCATTTACCATTACTGTATTTGTGTGATGAATTTACAAACTGGAACAACCAATCTTATGCTTTATTCAACGTTCGCCACGGTATCACCCAACTGTATATGAACTGAAATGCTTCACTATAAATCTCACCCACCCTGCACACTGCACCGGTTTTGAGAATGCACAATGATATTTTTTGGACATTTTTCAATCTCGGTAGCCTTGATAAAGATCTTTATGTTTGAAACACGTGTCGGCACCACATGTTAAAAAATGTTAAGACATTTTGGGCCTCATTCCGAGTATGGCGGTAAGGGATACCGGTCACCGTTAACGAGACCGGTGCCGGTAATCCCTTACCGCCACATTCCGAGTTCCCTTTGCGCCCTCGTCCTTAACGCCTGCTTTTAGCAGGCATTAGGAACGAGGGCGCAAAGGGGCTTTTAAGCCAATAACGGTGACCGTAAAGTACGGTCACCGTTATTTGCAATTTCCCCATTCCCATTGAGCCCTATGGGGGCTCATTTGGGAATGGGGAAGATCCCTGGGGAATGGGAAATTACCGCCCTGGTCAACTCGGAATAGGGCGGTAATTTCCCATTCCACCAGGGCGGTGCCGGTACGGGTCCGGCGCCAACCAAGGCGCTAATAGCGCCATTGGTTAGCGCCAGACTCGGAATGAGGCCCTTTGACATTTGACTGTACTAAGGACGGTTAAGAAACTAATCAAGAAACTGATACAAGCACATAAAAATGAATGAAAAGTAACAAATCTTGTGGACTCTACCTACCTACTCAGCTGAGTGGGAATAAGCTTTTGGATCCCGACACGAGCGCCAACTGAGTAGAAACTAACACCAAGCTACTAGGATGTACTTATTAGGCACAACGAGCATGGGCCTTCTAGTCTCTACCTACCGGCTGCCGGTGCACTCAAGTATTATTTAACTTAAATAGGTGCAGCAATCCACAGTTCCTAGTGCTCAACAATTCCCCCATTGACTGTGTAATGTTCTAACTGCAAAAAAATGCAATAGGTCATGTTCTACAGAAACTCGCCTTGCATCACCGTTCTTTGTATGTCATTCAAATCCACTTGAAGCTTGTCAGGAACATCAGTGACAACCGCTTTAAATGGACCTTTGAATACTGTATCTTTGTTGTCTGAAACTGGCAAGTCTGTGTTTGAATTGATCGAGCACATGACTAATACTTTTCATGGTTCAGAGTCTCAGCAGATCTTGTCAACAGTATTGGGAAATGTGTAAAATCTTTGTATTTAATTTTTTAAAAAACATTTCCAGTTTATGAATGAAGGATTGGATGAACTAATGCATCGCTTGACAAATTGATCCTTCCTTTATATTTTTTATATTTGTGATGTCCACTAGGAATGCCAAGTCATTCAACCAGGCACTATGGCCTGGGTTCCAGACATCTTTTCCTTTGCTGGTAATCAAGATTTAAATTTTATGAAGCAGGACTGGGATCTGAATGGTGTGGATGCCCCACTGAGCCAACTTGTCAGAAGTAAACAACATCATCATGGTCTGATAGTATCTCGGCAAGAAGTGCTTGAAACTCTCTATGATTAAGCCTTTCTTGCCCTTATCAAATTAACTGTGTGATGACATTCAGGCACTCATTTGGCCAGGAAAGTGATAATCCACTGTCTTTGCTAATCATTACATAGGCTCCCCTCAGTGGTTAGACCTCAAAGTTGGTCCACTGGAAGATTGAATTTCAAAGATGCATGCTTCACTTCATTGAAAATGCTCTGTCCCATTGCTTTGCCTTCCATTTGCGATAAGTGGAGCAGTTCCTCAACTACATGGGACAGTCAAATGTGACCCTTTGTACAAAGATAGTCAGTTGCGCTGTATGACTCACATCTGTGCATTCTTCTACCCCAAGAGTCTTTTTATCAGTGAATCTTCAATATTTGATGCTATATCTAGAAAATGGTTGGTGTGAAACGCCGATTTTCCAAACCATCGTTTTATTTTGTCAGGGACGTCACAAATGTAAATATGCCCAAACAGCCCTTTGATATTTCTCCAACAGACAACAATCGCCTCAGATATCAAGAAACTGATGTAGGTTGCTTGCTCAGAATTCTGCCTGGAAGCTGTGAAGAAAGTCATGATATGACTTAGAACGGCCGTCCAATCATTTCTAAATTACGTTGTCACATTTCTCTGCATGCATGTTTTGTTGAACATTGGCACCTTTACATTGCACTGCTTACAGGCAGCTACTTTCTCTTGGAGGATCAGACACATGATTTCCTTTTTTTCAATCACAAAAATGTCTGTGGTATAACTAGTAACATCATAAAAATGCCTCATGTGCCTTGTAATGTCACCCTATGTATGGCACATTGTTACACATACAGGTGCTCCCACCATGGGACAGGTGCAGGCCCACATACCGCACATAATCTAATATTCATCATAGGCCTAGTAGGCCACTTTATGTAAGGCACATCATTACACATAAAAGTACGACCTTCATTTTCCAAGTGCAGCCTCCATTCCCTCACAACCATCATGAAATATGCCTCATATGCCTGTTTGGGTGGGAAAGGATATGTGAGGCAAGGAGTTTGCCTTGTGAATTCTTAAGTATGCTTTTTGCAGTCTGGCAATAGCAGAGAGGGAGCACTTCTAGTCTGCTGACCCCGGGGACATAAGGCTGCCTCACCGTGCTTTAGGTCCTTCTCTCTTCCCTTCCCTTTTCTTTTCTTTGGCTTTGTTTATAGGTGGAAGTGTATCCTTCCAGGTCTTCATCTTCTGACGTCTGCAACAAAATGGGCCTCATTTAGAGTCTGCCGGTCCGGAAAACAACAGTGGCGGTAAACCTGCCGCCAATGTTGTTTCCGGACCGGCAGATTCCGAGTTCTGCAGGCGGGAGGTGTCACTCTTGCCAGGTCTGACCTGGCGGGAGTAACGCCACCCGCCTGCAGACAGAAATGGAAACACCTGCTCTGTCATAGACGGAACCAGTGTTTCCATTGTCCCCATCCCCATGGAGTCCTGTTGGACTCCATGGGAATGGGGATTTACGGAATTCCGCCTCCGGAATTACCGGGTCACCGGGGTTGTAATGCCCCGGTGGCTCCGGCAATCACGGAGGAGGCAATTCATTCCAAGTCCGGCAATAACCTGCCGGTTTTTCCGGCTCGGTTACCGCCGGACTTGGAATGAGGCCCATTAATGTCTCACTTTTATAGTTCTTTCTCCCTCAATCGTTTCCATCTCATTGGTGTGTCAATGAGTGTGCAGCTCCTTTGTCACCATTTCCCCTCCTGATAGGACCTTCAGTGTTGGACTCCCTCACTGTACTTCACTCAGGAGCACCAACCATCTCCATGCTATGGAGCTATGGACTATATTTATGCGGATGACATGCAAATTATATTGCAAGTAGGAGAGGCTGCAGAGTCCAAATGAGATAGGGTGAAGGCTTGCCTAGAACAGATCAGTAGGTGGATGTGTCTAACCAGGCTTCAATACAATGTTCAAAAATCAGAAATGCTGATCAGCTCTGCCACCCTGGTCAGCACAGGGCCTGTTAATCATCAGGGTCAGGAGGCAGCAGCATCGTTGACTCAATTTTGGTCCTTATCACTCAGTAGTTGCCCAATCCCGCTCCTGAAGGTTAAGAATCAGGAGGTTTGGCTGGACTCTTCATTGTCTTTAGAGGGTCAAATCTCCAGCTCCTGTTTTGTTCTTTTGTGGTCCGTAAAAAGGGTTCTGGGCTTCTTTGCTTTCCACACAATGCCCAGATAGCGAATGCTTTTATTTCAAGCAGACTTGACTTCTGCAATGCAATTTATCTAGGTTTGCTTAAAGAGGCATTAGGCTGTCTTCAAAGAATTCAGAACACTGTGGCAAGGGTTCTTTTAAAGTTAGGTCGGAGAGATCACATAACTCAAGGTTTACGAGCATTACACTGGCTCCCTGTGCATCAACAGATACAATTTAAGGCATTCTGTATTGTTCAGAGATACCTGCATTTTCAGACTCCTGACTTTACTTATGCTAAATTGTTTCAGTAAGTCCCAAAGAGAAGGTTATGTTCAGCTTCAGATAATGTTCTGTCTGTCCCGAAGTTCAGACTGGTAAAATATGGGAGCGGTTGTTTTCGGTATAGGCTACACAACTCTGCAATACTCTTCCCTCTGCCTTGCTGAACACATTTCTGTTTACATCCTAAACAGGGCCTTCCGGATGTTCGGTGGGGAGGGTTTCTGCCTGCTTTGGGACTGGGTCGTCTGTACCTGCTTGTTTGGCACTGTGATGCCTTATTTAAGGTGTATGTTTGTGCTTGATAAGTGACTTTCCATATCCATGCCTGCTCGCTCAGACATACTGGATGTGATTGTGCAGAGACTTCCTGCACTGTTTTTGGGGCTTGAAAACAAGGGGGAGTCCATGGGAATACAGCCACCGGGATTCCTGGGGGCACACTGCGGGGATGGTAAGAAAGAATGACCTGTCTCTTGATTCCGTGGGGTATCCTGTGGGAATGGTAATGATAGGGCGACCGATCTCTTGATTCCTTGGGGTATCCCATGGGAATGGTAAGGGCAACCAGTCTCTTGATTCCTGGGGGTATCCTGTGGGAATGGTAAGGAATGGGTGACCTGTCCCTTGATTCCTTGTGGTTTGCTGTGGGGATGTAAAGGAAAGGGTGAGTGGTTTCTTGATTCCTTGGGGTGTCCTGCAGGGATGGTAAGGATAGGGCAACCTATCTCGTAACTGGGAGGTCCTGTGGGGATGGCAAAGAAAGGGCAGCCTGTCTCTTGATCCTTTGGGGTCTCGTGTGGGGATGGTAAGGAAAGGAGGACCTATTTCTTGAATTCTCCGGGAATTGTTTTCTGACAGCATTCCTTCAACTTGGGAGGAGAATGGCTCCACAGAGGACTGACAGCTGTCTACATGCTGTCAGGTGCAGCATCACAACATTTCCAGACCCATTTCCCAGTACATGCTGATTATCCATCCTGGTAATTCACGAAGCCCTCTTGCAGTCTATTGGGATTCCAGGCAGCTGCATCCAGTGGGCTGCATTGACCCAGTGTACCACTTTGCTTTCCCTCAGGCAGCTCTTGCCAACAACTGTCTGCACTGCTTGGCTGCATGGATCATCTGTCCAGAAACCGTTCACTCTCTCTCTGGGTGTCACATGCAGTTCGAGGGCACCTCATGACCCGGGGGACTAGCTCCTTCACAGTCTTGCATTCTATTGATTTTCCGTTTTAGATACTTTTCAAGCACACATATACCACAGAGTAGTTTGTAGGTGATGTGAGTCAACGCAAAGGCCATAAGAAGCAAAATGAAGGAGTTAGCAGTTATGGCCTGTGCAAAAAGCCCGACCGCGAGCCTGCAGAGAAAGGCTGGATAGAGGCAGAGTCTGTAAGACACACTGCTTGTCGAGTGCAGGTTTCAGTGCCTCAGTAATGTCAACTCTAATGACATTTAATGCCTCAAATGGCGATATAGTCACATATGTAAGAACATGCTCATTAAGAGCGTTCATCATACACTAGTATGCCAACCACCATTCACCATATCCTCCTGCTTCACTCATCTTTTCTAAGGTCACAAAAATGGCCCTTTCTCCAGCTGATAATAGAGCATTCCATCTCATACCCTGATCCGTTTTCATCATATGTCAAGTGCCATCTCAAATGCTGCAATCATACCATCACCCCTTGTGGCTGCTCCCCCTCCATTTATCATATGCAAAGTGGACTCATAAACTACTAGTGTTGAGAAAAGCCCATCACATTCAACCTTTTTGGCACCCCCACCCATCTCCCACACAGAACCCGAAATAATGTGGATGGTAATGCTAACCATTAGTACCCACCATCTGCACAACTAGCTTGCTGTTCTCCTCACCACAGCCATGCAGGTTACTGTGGAGGATCCAAAGACCTGTGCTTGTCTTCTGACGGGCCGTCTTTTGTCCACCCACACACACGCTGAGTCTGGTGTTTTGACCTCCCTTTCCTTCCGCATCCTATAAGCATCCATTTGAAAGCTGTTTACGGGATGGGGGAGGGGCATTCAGAAATTGCCAAAGCGAACATGGATCTTAGGCCATGTGTGCATTCTGTTCCATGATGTGGTGGCTGCTGAAATGGCTTGGCTGGATGCATGAGGGCAGAGCAGCCTCAAGTTGGACAGGCCAGGCATAGATCATCCAATAAATCTAACATTATAGCAATGATCAGGGAATATATTTTTTAATCACTTTGATCGCTATAAAACTCGCAGATTTAGTTGCCCAAGGCAGTGCTTTAAATGAGCAGGTACTTGACGGTCCTGAGTACCTGCACTTATTTTATGTACAAGTCATAGTAACGGCACTTCGCAGCAGGAAGCTAATTCTTTTAATGGAGGACTACCAGCACTTCTCAACGGAAAGCAGGTACTCTGCTATAGTGAATACCTGCACTAATGAGTTTTCATTTAAAGCATTGGCCCCAGGTATGTGGTGACGATCACATGAACTTAACTTAATTACATTTTTGCTTCGTTCAATGTGAATTAAAGTTTGTGACAGATGTGAGTGATACACTTAATTAAAGCAAATACAGTAACTCTATCCTGTAAGGTGAAGTCACAACAAAGCAGTAGAACCATGTCAACGCAGAACATCTAATTATCCCAAATGCATCTCCATTAAAACAGTGGCTCATGTGCAGGATGGTCCACCGTACTGCCACCACACTGCAATACAGACATGAGCTCTCCAGACAGAAAATGAGCAGTAAGTGGCAGCCATCATAACAAGAGACCAACCAGAGGAGCGGTGAACCTGGCATGAACGGACAAGATGATCCTGGCCAATTGACTTGTCTCAACAGCCCGTAGATAAAACTGAGGGAAAGGTCACATAACTGCACACTAGAGCAGAACAGACGCGTACATTCTGCACCCACAGTGCATATATCGTGCGCCACTTGCATGGGGCAGGGGAGCACAAGTCATCCATTTGTAAAGCATCTAGCATATTATAACCATACAGCCAAGTGACGGGGTGCGGAGTTACCACCCAGCTGCACACTTACATTCACAGAGCACAGGATTAGTGATACACGGCATATGAAAGTTATCCTATCGCGTCAGCAGGTAATTAAATTCTTGCCTGATTTACCATAGAGCAACCCTTGGTGACTACAAATTATCATGAATGAAGTTATTGAGCACAACCTCAGCTTCCTAACAGGGTTTTGATCAAATTGGTTTTGCATGTTTATATGTCTAACTAATGACCCAGTCGCAGGATAACTATATGCAGTTGGTATAAAGGCAAAGACCTCACACAGTGTTTCTGCGGCTCTTGGGCTTATCTGCTGAAGGCAGCTGTAAAATCCAGTAAGCTAAGTAGTGTTGCTGCAAATCTTCATGCGAAAGCAATCATTCGAAAAATGATAGAGAGGTGTTTTTCTACAATGTACATTTGGAATTTTTGAAAGTGGGGCTTATTTGCAGCAAAATTCTGTCAGCGATGGGCTTGGTTTAGATGTTCCGGGAATCACTGTGTTGTATTTTTTATCACGCACATAGTTGTAAGCGTGGGAGTTTCCACCACAACATGGAGATGGTCAAGGCTTTCTCAGATAAGGAAGGAAAGAAGGTCTTCAGATCTGGGGCCATGGTGAGCTGGAAATAGAAAGATAGTCGCACAGATTCACAAGGGAACAATAAGAGGTTCTACCATGGCAAGCCAAAGCAATCGGCGCACGGAACAGGCCACCTATATGAGGCTGGGACATCGAAAACGAAGTTTCTGGATTGCAAACATGTTTGCTTTATAGATATTTCTGAAGAACATAATCAGATACATTTTGAAAGGAAAATTATTAACTCTCAAAATGTTATGAAAAGTACAACTGGAAGCCACACATGGGCGAATCTATTGAGCCACATTCCGAATCAAAAGAACATCAGCATGTCTCTGGAATGGGGATTTCCATAACTTTCTCCAAGGTCCAGACAGGCTGCTGTGGGTGTTTCTGGCCAAAATGGTATAACTATGTAATGTGTGGTTCAATTTTGGGATCAGCTTTGTTGTCGAAGGCAGATTCTTGAATAGATGTGTGAATTGAGGGAGAGGTAGACAATTAATAGGATTTGCACATTTACCAGGGTTGCCTAGGTGCAGTCCCCTAACACCATATTCATGATGGGTTTGAAAATATATATGAAAAATATGTCCTCACAATTTTTTGATTCCACTTAAAATGTACAAGTGATAAAGCAAGTCCACATTAAATTCAGATAATGAAAAGGTGTGCCCTAAATGAGCCCAAAAACAAACAAGCCAACTCGTGTTTCAAGCCAAAGGGCTCTTCTTCAGGGTACTTCAAATTCCAAATGAGAATTTAAATTTGTAGTACATTTAGTAACAAATGTGTGTTGCACGCCATTACATTGAAATTAATAGGTCCAATTCTTAAAAACCACAAAAAGTAGGTGATAAATATTAATAAATCAAACCCAAATCTAAAGTAAGTCGTACAGTGAGTTGAACACGCAGAACGCATATATACGAACCCCATGATGAACAAGTGGTAACGAAACAAAGAGAAACAGAGCGATAAAAAGAACATTGCTAATCAACATTTTTTGATCATTATTTCATCACAAAGTCTCTCTGGACTAACATGAATTAACTGTGTCCCTTTATCAAAGGTGATGACATTATGTTAGTTTTAAAACCTAAATCTGAAAGCCATGCCGTGTGCACGCCGGACCAAAGTGAAAACACAGCACAGCACACCTGCACGGTCTGTACTGTTGAAAGGTGGTGCGTGATACATGTTGATGTTGTGAAGCAGGCCTACACAAATTACTTGTACACTGTCACGCTATATCTGGGTGATGGCGCACTTGAGAAACAATTTATATTGCATGCCGGGGTGCACAATGAATCACTAAATATCTATACTTATCAGTGTTTTTCTAATGGAAGGTGAAGCGAGACTATATCGATGAATGTGGAGTCATTTTGAAGCCTAGGTTGATCATTTACTTACTATAGTCCAGTTTTCTGAAGTTCTTTGGAGTTGAGTATAGGACAAACAGATTGATGACCTACACACGTGTCAAAGGTCATCAAAGTTATAGAGCCCACTTAATGAAAACCTAATAGGGAAATGATAGCTAAAAATGAATGCATTTAGGGGGGTCTTACTGTCTTTGGTTAATGAAGTCAATCAAATCTGTGACTGCTGGGCAGGTCCTGGGGTTGCTTCCAATCTGCCTGCTTACAGGGGGTTCTATGCATAAAGCTGGCAAACATGCAGGGCAGTGAGCATGTTAGCACACTGATCCAAAAACCTGGAACGAGTAGTATGGCGTTGCCTCATAAAAAGAATCATAGCACAGGGATCGCACATAACTTATTATTGTGGACGTTAATCTTCCATGGGGCTTTCGCCCCACTGTGCCGGAGTGGTGTTTAGACAACTCCATGGGCGTGACGTCAAACGCTGTGCGTCCTCTGCAGATTCAAAACGGACTGTGGCGCGGGTTCCTAGGGCTACATAGTAAACAACCTGTGCCCTTTTTGAGTTGGAAAAAAAGCATGAATTCCAATGCAGTGTGATGGAAACTCTTCAACGGTGGATCCTAGTGTTGTTAGAATTCTTTCTATATTAGTGCATATTAAATGCAGTGTTCTCTATTGTGCTGTCGACCTTTTCAGATAAATGAATCACATTGGATACTAATGTTGTTAGAACTCCTTACATGTTGGTGTGTCACGAATACAAAGTGATCTCCATGGTGCACACAGTTTTTTCTGATGGGAGAATGATAAATGTAACCTGATGCGCCGTGCATCCTCCTCACCGACTCCTGTGTTTCAAGATGAAACAGGCCCCACTATTGGGGAGTTGTAATGTACCCCTAAGGCTTTGGAGGCTTTCACACAATGATACAGATGAAGCTGTTCCCTTATAATGGAAAATGAAGTTATACTTGCTCATAAACACATTGACATCTGACACATGTCCAGAGGTCTCTATTCTACTGTGAACAGGTTGCAGAGTGAGGCATGAGGCGTGAGTATATGCATTGTTATAGCTGGAATAACTCTACCGCACTTTTCATATAGATGGTGCATTTGAATTTCTGAGTGAATGGTTCTTCTCGTTTTTAGCTGAAATTAAAATAAGGCGGCGACTTTGCAGAAAGGACCGCCATGCTACACCTGGCCCAGCGTATACCAGAGGCTGCCTTCGGGGTTTAGTTCACTTGAGTAGGTGTTTAAAATACATCAGAAATATGAATCATTTCCAAGTATCATGCTTATGTTATGTAAAGAAGTGGTACATAACCCAAACCTTCAAAACTAGAAAGTAGAATGTTGATGTATAAAGTCGGCATCTTTTAAGAAAAAAAACTTCATTCAACAATTAGCTTGGCATCGCATCAGAGAACAATCTTAACATTTCAGATCATTGAGACCATTCGTGGTACAGTTACAGTATCGAGAACCAAGTCGGGCATCTTTTTAAAATAAAAAACAAAAAACAACATTTGTCAAAAATGAAACTATGCCCGAAAAATGATAACTACGCATTTCAAAATTCTTCATCATACAATGGTTCACAAATCCTATCTCGTAATTCCTTTGGGGGTCCTGTCGGGATGGGAAAGGAAGGGCAACCTATTTCGTAATTGCTTGGGGGTCCTGTGGGGATAGTAAAGTTATTTTGTTCAGGGCAAGAGGGTATTCAGTTTGTGGTCCTTGTTCAAACCAACCTGAATTGCTTTCGATTGGAAGATAAGTCGTGCTTCTTTTCTTCTCGTCTCGATTTCTCTGTTCTTACATCTAGAATTTCTTTCAAACTTTCTTATCCCCACAAAACGTATGTCCTTCATAATGCCCATTCAGTGTTCTTTATTCCAATGGTGCGCAAGTTGATAGTGTATGTTCAGTGTTCTCATCGCATGCAAGTGGTCTCAAACTCTTAATCTTAACTCTCTGCTGGTGCTGCCCAGAGAGAATTGTTTAGACACACATAGAATCAGGTAGATGACATATGACATATGTAGATGTAAGACTGATGAATCCATTGATCTTAATACTTTTGTTGTTATACGTCCTGAACGATGTGGCTCTATTAAGGGCACGTGCACACATTTTACATGCTCCACATTTACAAAAGCCTTCAGGTGTTGGTAAGCAAGTCATAGTGCCTTCTCTGGGCAGTGCTTTTAAGTGACTGCGAATCATCTTTAGCCCTGTGGTACGCGCCCTTCTGAAAACTACATCAGGATGATCTCTAATATAGGGTCTATTAGATCAGGATCTAATTTGAGAGCATTCCAGCGGCTCCTCGACATTCTATGTACTTCTTTATTGTGTGCTGTGAATTGAGTACTGAATCTGACAAGATCACTGGTCAAAACTCTTGTTTGCATTTTGGGATTTAGAGGTGGGTTCCCGTCAGTCTCCTTTGCCTGCTTGATTGCTTGAGAAATGTGACGCTCTCTATAGCCTGTCTTCCTGAATCGGGAGGTGAATAGTACTATTTCTTTTGCAACAATTTATTTTTGCTGTTATGAGCAAGTATAGCTTTATTCTCCATTATAAGAGAACCACTTTATCTTCATTGTTGTGTGGAAGCTGCCAAAGCTTTAGGGGTACATTATAACTCCCGTCTGCTAGCCTAGGGAAGAGAGGATCCCAGTGATGACCTCGGGTGGCATACATGTAAGTGGCATTTCTTGTCACTGGGAGAAGACATAACCATCTTGGGGGCTAACATGTATAGAACACTTACAAATGTCAGGAGGTGCCATGTGGAAAGGGGGCTTAGTCCATCACATCCACCCAACCCCCTCTTTCTCTATCCTACCCACCCCACCTCCTCTCTCTCTACAACATCCACCCGCCCTACCCCCTCTAACTACCCACACACTCTACCCCCTCTAACTACCTACACCCACCCTACAGCCTTACTCAACTCAACCCTATCCCCTCTCTCTTACCCCCACCATGCACCCTACCCACTCCCTTTCTAGCTCACCTGACCCCACATCCTTTATTCCCCCTCCACGCACCCTATGCAAACTATCAACTCTATTCCCCCACCCAACCACCTTACCCTCTCTCCCTATCCCCTCTCATCCTTCATCTCACACTCTCGCTTTATTTCTTACCCTTTCGCTCTCACCCTTTCTCTCTCATATTTCCTCTTGCTCATCATCGATGGCACACCCTATCAATAGCTTCCTCTCTTGCTCTATTCCCCTTCTCATTCTATTACACACCCGCACCCCTTATCACATCCTCCTTAGAAATGCTGCACTCTCCTCCTTACATCCTGGTGTCCATAAATGCAAAATGCAAAGAACAGCAGTAAACTTCAAAACTATTGGCATTGCCAAAGCTTGTTTATTTCTGGACTGGATGGAGGAAAGATAAGGGCAAGGGATGAAACAATAAAAAAACCACAAAGGGTTTTGCAATGGCTTACATTAAAAAGAATGTCTGAAAATGAGCATCATGCGAAATAAAATGGCACCAACTGGGAACGAAATGTGAAAATAATACTTTCTGTGGCTAAAGGATAAGCTTTCCTGGTGTCACCTTGAATAGCTCAGCCCTGTTCCTCTTTCTAAAAGCCAAGCACAGCCCACAGATAGACAGGAAGTGAGGTGGCACTTTAATCAGGCCACTGAACTACCAGAAAGATTCAAGGACTGTGATTCAGCTCCCGAAGCTCATAGGTATTTTCAGTTGTTCTGATTAACCCGCCAAATTTCTCATGCGAGATCAGACTTCCAGCATGTGCCGAGAGATCTTGTGATGGCACTGAATCGCAACCATGGCATTCTGCCCATGCCCAATGATTGGCCAGCAGGAGATTCGTTAAGTCATATTGGAAGATTAATGCCATCATATGAAGGTGAAAGGTTTACGTCAAGGCCCTGAACTAACAGGAAGTAAAGATATGGAGCCAGAAATACAAAGTGGTTTTAGAGCTTCAAAATAGGCTGAAACCTAATGTGCTGATTTGGCGGGATGCAATACTCATGCTCTCCATACACAAAACGGATACTGCAGTCTGTAATGGCCATTGTGAGCTGCAATGTGAATTCAAGGTCACACAGTAAGTCTCAAGAAGAAGGCTCATGCAGGCTGATCAGAATATGCAAAGTGGAAACAGTTCAAGGTGAACCACTTACACGTTGGCCCTCATTTTAATAATGATGGTGAATTCGGCAGAAAAGGCTCCAGTCGCATCTGCCTCAACGTTCAAGGTCTCCTCAGCTGGAATCTCATGGTTTTTCTGATGAGTGGAAAAAGCTACTGGATTTCTGGTGGGCTCGAAATTTCCACATCTCAGCTAAACGGCTCTGGAAAAAGTTTTGCTTTTGATGTGATCTTCACACACTTTCTTCTCTTCATTCTTATTATGACCTTGCTTTACTTGCAGCCAACAACAATGTGCTTTTTCTGAACATACACTTTCTCTCTATCATCATCCTTGTAGTCTCTTTCAAATTCTTCACACAATTCTGTCTCCTAAAGCCCATGATCCTTCTCATTTCTCATTTCTCTCATCCTCTGACTTTGCTAACAATTTCGCATCCAAAGTTGCTACTCTTCACTCTTTTTTTGCTAGTCCTCCTACCTCACCTTCTCCTCTTCCAATATCCCCTGCTCACTATTCTCCTTTCCTTCTCTCTCTGATTCTGATGCTTATGCCCATCCAGTGGAGTCACTTTGCTGAAACTGTTGGGGGGTGGGAGGATGCCATCTGAGCAAAAGGTGCCCCAGCCAAATGAATGGGGACAAAGTGGTGTGCCATGAAAGTTGGGGGGGGAACACCTCCGCCCCCCCCTAAAATTATGCCCATGTGCCCATCTTGCTCGTGCTCACCATACTGCTTCTCTTCTGATCCTCTTCCTTCTACTCTTATTCCCCAAATATATCCTCATCTTCTTCCTTACATTACCTCTCTCATTAGTTCTTTGTTTTGTAACTCTTGTTTTCCTCTTCAAGCATGCTCTCATTTTTCCAATGCTCGACGCCTCCATTCCAGCCATTATTTGAACTATTTCTCTCTTTCCATTCTTATCTAAACTTCTTGAGTGTGCTGTCTATGCTCAACTTTCTGCCTATCTCAAACTTTATTCTCTCTTACCTTCTCACTCCACCGAGACTGCCCTCTATCATGTGTCCAATGCTCTTCCTACTGCTTGTCACTCTAAGTCTTCCTCTATCCTCATTCTTCTAGATCTTTCTGCGGCATGCAATACTGTCAATCACTCCCTGCTTATTTCTTCTCTTTCTGCTCTTGCTCTATCTGGCTCA